>NC_040903.2:91064441-91378622 GCF_004126475.2 Phyllostomus discolor
ATGACAGCTTTCGTACTGTTTCAAATGACGATTTCAGTTCATTTGCAGTTGTTATTCACATTTGATTGGAGTTATTCTGGTTGAGAAGTTGATGTTTGATGGCTTGTAAACAACACATAGAGAGAATTGTTTGTAGGACACATTTGCTGTCTGCCGTTCTCTTCCTATCACCAGGCTAAACCGCAGGGGCAAACTAGGGCTCTAAACCTGTCCGCCCAGTGTCTCCTGGGAAAGCCTTCTCAGAAGTTCCTAGAAATTTTGGGGAATTTCTAGGTTGTTTGGGTTAGTAGTCATGGGCAAAGAATGAACACAAAATAAAAAAAAATTTTAATTAAAAAAATTTTAATTTTTTGGTGTTAATGGAGAGGTAATAGAACCCTCAACATTCCCTCCACCAGAGGGAAAATAGGCTTGTAGCATTTTTCTTGTGGGGAGGAGTGTATGCTACTCCCGTTCAGCCAGTGATGAAAACAGCATATGGTTAGTTTTATGAGGACTTAGAGACAGATGGCGACCTATAGGCTGATTATGCAGTGGGCAGAATTCTTCAAACAGATCACTGTGATTGCACCATGGCTCGCTCTTAAGAGTCAAACAATCTGGGCTGTTTATTGTCACACCAGGTAAACATGTTCCAGGTGAACGGGGAAGGTGCTGTGTGAGGGACGTCTATTTACAAACTTCTTTTCATCTCCATATTTATTTCAGTGGCTAAAGGAAAAAAAGAAGAAAAGACATTAAAAGAGGCAGTACGGTAAAACCTCAGCTTAGGCCGTGATGGCGTTATTTTGGACAGCTAGCTTTCTGGAGAGCTGAGGTGTTCTCCATTACAAACATCAACATTCCTCTTCTAGTCCCTTTGAATGGAACTCTTTCTGAAGCCTTCGTTGTCCTCTGAAACAGCGTCTGGAACACAAGGAAGCCCTTGAGGTGAGTGTGCCAGGCAGGCCACCCCTCAGAGTGCTCCCACCGGCTTTTCTCTGTGGCCCAGTGCTTGTCGCAAACGGTTCGAGGCTCCCCCTCACCCATCTCGTCTCTAAGGTTGTGTCCCCTTCCTGGCACTCCCTCTCCCTGACTTGAGCTTCCTTCACATTTTTTAATCATCACATATTTTTGTCCTTAAATATTTATTTTACTTTGCTTTCCCAAAATGTAAGTAAGCATCATGAGGGCAGGGGTCTTGGACTGTTCTCTGCTGTGATGTCGGTCCCTGGCACAGTGTTGGCACACAGCAACATTTAAATATTTGCGTATATAATTAACTGAGGAATGAAAACCTCTTTAATCTTCCCAGCTGTGCCACAGCATAGGCTTTGTCCCCTCTTCTCTGTACACCGGTCAGGTGACCCCAAGTACGCTGCTCCGTGCTTACGGCTCTAATGCTCAGCTCCTTGTATGGGTAATGCCTTTTCTTGTCTGTCTCCCCCACTGGACAGCGGAAATTTGGAAGGTTGACCATTGTGTCCACAGTTCTTGGGCCTTTCCAGAGTACCTCAGGGGGCACCTGGGCAGTCATCGCACACCAGCTAGTTTTGCTGGATTCTGTGGAAGGAGGGTTGTGGTCTTAAGGGGTTGGGGTGGGCTGGAAAGAGTGGAGGGGAAGAAACGAGGGGTGCAATGAAAGAGCACTGACTTGTCAAGGCCGAGCGAGAACTAAGGGGGGAAAGGTGGCTTCGTGTGGATGTGTCTTCAAGCCTATCTCCCTCTGTTGGTGCCTCTCCCTCTGCCCAAGCTCTCCTGGCTCTGAGCTGCTTCAGACACTGTGTTGGGTCTTCTCATAGACACTTTTTACCCCGCTGACCCTACAGGGCTGAAATTCACAGCCAGGATTTATTATATGTGCCCTATAAACAGGCAAATTTAAGGTACAGATAAAATGCTGCGCTGACTGGTAGCCTTTCTAATCCAGGGGATAGGCAGTTTTTGCTTTGTTTATTCGTTATCACAGACTGTAACTAAAGCTGCTGTTCGTGGGGGTCTCTAGACTGCAGCCCAGCGTGCCCCAGGTCCCACCTAGTATGTCTCCATTCACTTGCCATCGTTAGTGCCTTTTCTCTATGATTTGGTGGAAAAGCCACACGGAAATACGAGATACTGATCTAGTTCTCCACCCATGTGTCAGTGTGCTCATCCATCTGTTCACCTCTTTGTCACCTACCTTTTCTGAAAACAAAACTTAAAATGTTTAAATTCGTAGTATTTAAATATATATAAAACACTACATATTTTTAAATACTTATATGGTTTAGGGAGTCATAATGTAAGGTGGGGGATATGTGGGAACACTGACATAGAATGTCTGATAAGCACTCAAATACTTGCTATTAACTACCACACGTTTTTTATTTTGTTTATTATTTTTAAGTAAATTAGGAGAATGTGTGAAGGAAAACTAAGAAATCAAAGTATACAGTGGTGGGTGGTTGAACTTGCTGAAAGTGTGTTCAAATGTTTTCTGAGCTTCCTATTAGCCAGTGCAAAAAGGGAAACATAGCTTCATGTTACAAAATACGTGACACTGCTTGGAGAAGTCATAGTGCCTGGTAAAGTGGATGGCATGTGAAAAAGCAGGAAACAGCTTTAGCGAAGTCTCTGGAACAACCAAAAAAATTCATCACAGTAAGAGTCTACCAGGGACAAGACATATTTAAAGGTATATTCTATAGAATGTATAATGGAAATATTTGTTCCCAAATCTTCCAGTCTTACTCTTCTGTGAAAAGAGCTAGTATATTTTACTGAGGCTAGGGTGGAGGGTGGGGATGGGGGAGAAAAGGTGTAGACAGGAGATATGGGCTCTAACCAACCAAGACTCTATTTTTGGTTTTTAATATCTATCTCTGCATTTTTTATGTCTGTCATTCAATGTTCTGTATTTTCTTATGTACCTCTCTTGACCCTGTTATGGTGATTGAGGAAGATCCTGTGTCTTTACAAAATTTCCTTTTTTGGTGGCTCTAGAATATTTTCTTTGGTTTATGCACTTGGCACTGTTACTCTTTTGGAAAAGTCTGCTGGGTTGCAAGACAAAAATATCCTGGAATTGTGTTGCTTTCTACTATTGCCTTTCTTTTCAACTCTGAGATTTTGTGATTTTTGTAACTTTTCAGTGAAGGGAAGAATTCAGGTGATAATAGGAATTGCAGTTGAGAATTCATACCAGGTGGTGAAACGAGGTGGGTGTGTGGTCGTTACATAGACAGTGCCTCTTGGGCATGGGCTTGGCCCAAATATGAGATGTTCGCCTGTCTGTGGGCTGTCACACACCTGGGATCCACCTTTATTTTATTATTGGGCATTTTCTACTTATATTGGTGCAATCTCTCAGCTAAAATAATGTTTTCCAGTCCTCTTGTTATTTCTTTTTCACCACGTATGGAATGAAAGGAAATATAATTAGATATAATTTGCTATCTGATTTAAACTTCACATTTCCATAGATTCAGAAATTTAACCTGGTAAAAAGAGAACATTGATCCTTCTCTTTAAAAATGATTTCTCACCCTGGCTGGTGTGGCTCACTTGGTCAGAGCATTGTCCCGTGAATCAATAGTCGTGGGTTTGATTCCTGGGCAGGACACACGCTTAGGTTTCAGAGTCAGTCTCTGGTAGGGGCACGTAAGAGAGGCCATCAATTGATTTTTTTCTCTCTCACACAGATATTTCTCTCCCTCCCTTCCCCCCTCTCTAAAAATCAATAAGCATGTCCTCAGGGAGGATAAAACAATAAAAATGATTTCTGTCTTTTGGCTGGAAAGAGTTGGTTCTTTCCCCTACCCCTACTCCTGCCCCTCCTCCTGCCCCATGGTGTTCATTATTTTAGATGTTCCCAGTGTGTTCTGTGCAGACCACTATCATAGCTCCTGCACTTACTGAAATGGTGAATTAGCCTCTCTGTCCACACCCTTAGACAGTAAGCTTTTTGCAGGCAGGCATCCCTGGTGAGTGCTAGAGTGATATCTGAGATATTGTAGACACTCAGTAAATCTTTGTGAGTGAAAAGACCCACAATATAAAAGATACTTTTATGGTCCCAACCAGGTCATTGGTTTGGACAGAGCTACTATGGCATACTCTTAAATGAAGATCTCAGGTCAGATCTGTGTTCAGCAAACCTCCCTGTGTTTTAGAGGTAAAGGCCCTGCTCTGAGTCCCTGAGTCATCTTTGTATCTCTTTTGCCCCCTTAGGTTTCTCTTATATTTTCCTACCTGTCCACCCTGCCTTCTTATTGCCTCTGCTCTAGTTAATACTTTTGGTCACCTGCAGGCTGGCCTTGCTGACATGAGACCCTGTGCTCCCCCAGCCTCCCTGTGTGTGCCCTGCGCCCTGCTTTAGCCAGACTGGGCTGCCTCCACCACCCCCTTAGGTCGGCCTGTAGGTGGCCCAAGTGGGTTTTCCTTGGGAGTTTTGCAGAGCAGCATAACCCAGTGGACGCCTTTGGTCGCCTGATGACCCCCAGCTCTATAAGCTTAGAAAGGGTTCAATGAACATAACAGGCCTTCGTCATGTCAGCCTGGGTCAGGAAGTGGCTGTATTGCCAGCCCACTGACTCGGTATGAGGATAGAACTGTTCTTATTTTCCATTTCATGGCCTGGGATGCTGGTGTGGGAACAATCTGTACACATTCACTCTCTTCCTGTAGCCAGGCCTGCGTGGGAAGCCAAGTCATAATTAGCTGCTTTGTTAGCCAGTATGGAATAAAAACACAGAGAAGTTAAGTGTTAGCAACATCAGGTTAAGTTCAAGGCATCCATTTCATGGTCAGGAGGCTTGCCAGTGGGAATACCCAAAGGCAGTTGGCTCCAGCTGCTTGCATCTGCTCCGCTGTGGGCTGACTGTGCTGCGGGTAGGTCCTGAACCCTCCAAGGACTAAGGATGTTGCCTGCGTCTCTTTCTGTCCCTATCGTTGCTCTCAGTAGCCAGGCCAGGGTGGCTCTCTCTTTTCTCCACTTTCAGGTCTGGCCAGACCCATGGGATGGATATTTGTTGCCCCTAGATTTAATGCTTTTTATTTTGTAGTCCTTGGACCTGTTTCTCTATGATGACTTGACATGTCTCGACTTCGAAAGTTTAGCTCTGAGAGCGGTATTATTTTTCTGATTTCAGAGCCTTACTGCATAACATGCTTCCACACCCAGTAGCTCTATTCCTCAAAAACCTTTTACACTCCCTGACTCTCTTTGGAAGTGTCACTCTCTCTGCCTAGCCTCCAGGTCCTCTGTCAGCCTCCCTGAGCTCTCCAGCCTTATTTTCTGCTCTTCTCCCTGTTGAATAGCAGCCCAGAGCAGAAGCCCCCGCCTAAGTCATTCTGTGTCTCTGCTGGAGTTTCCTGAGGTCTGACAATTTGTCTTGCCTATCTCATAGATTTATTGTCAAGGCCAAATAAAGTGGTACGTGTTCACTTATGAATCATGCAGGATCCTGCATGGGTGAAGCAACTTCTCTTTTTAAGCTATTGTATGTTGAACATAGCACTTTCTGTAATTATTTCACTTAGTCTTCTTTGAAGTAGGTACTATTTAAAAAAAAAAGATTTTGTTCATTGATTTTTAGAGAGTGGGAAAGGGAGGGAGAAAGAGGGGAGAGAAACATTGGTCAGCCACTTCCTGCACGTGCCCCAACCAGGTACGAACTTGCAACCCAGGCATGTGCCCCAACCTGGAAATGAGCTGGTGACCTTTTGTTTTGCAGGATGATGCCCAACCAGCTAAACCACACTGGTCAGGGCTAAAGTATGTATTATTTGTAATCCCCATTTTACATAGAAAAGTTGAAAGATGTTACTTCTGAGCCCAAAGTCTCAGGACTGATGTGGGATGACTGGGTCCATTCAACACAGTGGCCTCTTCCAGTGCCTCTGCTCCATCAGACTGGATTCTCAACTCACCCCCACAATAGCCCTGCTCACTTCTGCCTTTATGCCCCTCTGTTCCAGCCAAGAGCTACCCACTTTTCCAAGCTCCTTCCACATTGTACCCTTTCTCTCACTCCTTTCCTTTCCTCTCCAGCACTCTTTGCCCACTATCAACTCTGAACTCCTTATGGTAGTTGAGGGTCTACCAGAGTCAGAGCCATCTGGGATTATATCCAAGCTGTGCTGTGCTGCTTTGAACAAGTCAGTTAACCTCTTTGAGTTTTGAAAACATGGGCCTAATAATGACAGTTGCCTTGTTCAGTTTCTGGATGATTTCATAAACTAGTGTGTGTGAAAGTTTTTTGTGAATGACTGTTCCTGTGTTCCTCAAATGATCAGCTACTTTCAAATGTATTTTTACTTTCGCCCACAGTGAGGAATATATTTTAACATCATGAACTGGTGGTTTCAAACACTCATATGTAAATCAAAAGTTCCTCAAGAGCTCTGGCCGGGTGGCTCAGTTGTCTGGAGCATTGTCCCATATTGCGGTTCGATTCTTGGGCAGGGCACATACCTGGGTGTTGTGGGTTCTATCCCCGGTTGGGGCACGTACAAGAGGCAACAGATTGATGTTTCTCTCTCACATCGATGTTTCTTTCTCCCTTTCTCTCCCTCCAAAATCAGTAAATATATTCTCAGGTGAGGATTAAAAATAAGTTCTACAAGAGCTTTCTTCTGTCTCTTCGTGTGTGTGTGTGTGTGTGTGTGTGTGTGTTAAAAACAGTGTTTGATTTTGACCCATTTAATTGATTGTAACTCTGCACTATGGGAGACTACCCACAGTTTGGAGAAGACCATTTGGCCTAGATGACAATAAACCCTTGGAGGTCAGAGAGAGGATTCCATCCTTGTGTATCCTCACAAGCTCCAAGACGCTCAGTCAGCTCTGGTTAATGGATTTTCGGGGGGGGGGGGGGGCAGTGGTGCGCAGAGGGTACTCACACCAATTATACAGTCACTTATTGAGTGCCACTTCGCAAGACTTGGCCAGCAAGACCCTGAGGGCTGCTTTGTTTCTGCTCAGCTCAGGGGCCTGCACCCTCTTGAAGACGTCGTGCTGGCCATCCTGCACTCGGCGTGCGGGCTGCAGCGCAGCTGTTTCTGCGACAATTGACCACAGTGTTCGATTCCTCTGCTCCAGGGCAGGGCACGTTTGTCGGTCCCGGGGGATGTGTTGTGTTGGATTTCGGACCTCTTGTTCTGCTTGCTGTGCCTCTGCCCAGGGCCACACACCCATCTGTCCCAGGGTGTGTCTGCATCACGTGGTGTCCACTGCGCTGGCGTGGACAGCCTCCCGCTGCCTCAGAGTAAAGCTCAGCTGTGCACATGCCGGCTGCCTTCCTGCCCAGCATCCAGGCTTCCAGAGTGAAAGCCTCTTACAGCTTACATCCTTGGACGGGAGAGAACAAGCCTGTCGCTTGTGGTGCCTCAGCACCAATTTGTCACCCACTTCACTCGGCGCTGGCCCTCGGCTCCTCCTCTGTATGGCATCTTTCTTTCCCATGGCCACTCCAGCTGGGCTCTGGCCTGACACTGCAATCACATGTTTTGGCTCTTGCCTTGGGTATTATTCTCAAGGTTGTCAGCGTACATCCCAACTGCCATCTCTTTTTGATGCAGAGGTCTTTTCTTTAGTAGGTGTGCTTTTCCTATGAGATTTGTATAGGCTGCTGCTTTTTTCCTCCCAAGGTTTTTACATGCCGAGTCCAAGACCCATTTCCAGTCACTCTCAGGAAATGCTGGGCCTTCTCTTTGTTTTTAGCAAGATCAGCATGTACCTGCTTCAGTCACATTAAATGTCACTGGCTTCTCCCGACACCAGAAAGAGTTTAGAATTGTTAGCACAGATCATAAACACTCCTAATCTCAGGAGCCAGAGTACGGGAAACTGTTTTTTACCATTTTCCTAAAACAGACGTGGCAGGCAGCTGTCCCCTCACCTCTCCTCTCCTTTCCCATCCAAGTGTGCCCAAGATGCTCTCTGCTACTTCCTTCTCACTAAAGCCAAGGAACTTTCCTTGTATTTCCTTTTGGCTTTATAACTGCTCACTTGGCTCTTTATCCCAGCTCGAGTTAAACTGCACTGCGATTTGGTGCGTGGAGAGCCTTTGACATACAGAGAAGTGTTGCTTTTGTGACGGGACCACTTCACTGCAGCAGCATCTGCTTCCATGTGTGTTGGGCATGCAGGTGAGGTGGATGCCGTGGGCCAGGGGAAAAGGAGAGGACACAGGCGCCCAGGCTGGCCAGTGACAGATGTGATTTCCTCAGCAGAGGTATTGTTTGTGTGACTTTCATACAGCCCCTGGGACCCTCAGCTGCTTGTGATGAGGGCCATAAAAAAGCAGGTGACCTCAGTCCCTGAAGGAGAATATATAACTTCCCTACTTCAAGGCAGGCTGAATTTAGTATGAAGCAGTGGAATTAGATGGATATGAATGATATCACATTGACAACAGTGTCTTGAAGCATTGTTCTTTTCAGCAATTCCATTTTCAAGAGGATTAAGTGAATTTCGGAATTCACATCTGGAGGGAAGTTTCTCAGCCAGTAAATGTGGAGTCTACTGTGGGTCTGGATCCTCAGTCCTTTACGGGCCCCCAGATGGGATGAAAAGTTGCGTAAAAGTTCTCATGCAAAATCATAAGAGCAGCAGATCTGATGCACTTGGAAAATATCTTAGGAAATGGACAGATAAGTATGTTTCTAAATCCTATTAAAATGCTCAACAGTTATATGAAACATGCAAGTATATAAGTATTTTAGAATTTAATTGGCATGTGGGAATTGGATGTTCCTGTGATTTCCATAAAAAATTTCACTGCACAAGGTGGGGGAATCCTCAGTGTCAAAAGGAAAAATGCCCTTGATCTACTCCCACAAATAGTCACTTGTTCCTAGCTGTCTGAAGGGGCATGATGAGTCCTATTGTGCAGGGTCCAAGGTTCATGAGAAGCAGGTTTGTAAGTGGCAGGTGGTGGAAAAGTGATTTATGTTCCATGGAAATCCATTCAGTGGGTGCAGCACTCCCGGGTACCTGATGCGCTGGGCGGCCCTCGCCTCACCGCCGGGCGGACGGAGAGCCTCAGTCACTGACGGTGCTGTTTGGGGTTAACGATATCTCGGCTCCTTTCCAGAAAAAGCAGGAACACAATGGTCTAGGGTTTTTAAAAGAAAAGCGCTTTTGTTTCTTATTTAGTTACAGTGGAAATTAAAGTAGAACCTTAAAAACTAGGAACATAGTCAATTTTAATGTCAGCTCCCAAGCAAATGTCATTGGAAGTTACATCTTCTGTAATGCCTCATTATAAAATGGGTGAAAGTTATTTACTCTCCTTTAAATTTTGAGAAAATGAATGGCTATTGAGGTCAGGTGTAGGGAGCAGTAATCAGTAATGACATAAAAGGGTGAGATTAACTTATATCACATATACTTAGTTTATGTTCTTTTCCAATCTGTTTGCTTTTTCATTAATCTTAATTAGCTGCCAGAATTGCATCCCTTAATATGTAGAACAGTGATCAAGAGGTGTTTTTATTTGTATTTTATAGTAGACCATTACTTTTATTATTTATGTGACTCTTGGAAAATAGTAATGCAATTTTACACAGGAAGAGATATTCTTTTCAAAGATCCTGCTTTGGGCATAAATTTAGTATATGCTACAAGAATTTGATAGGAATTATAGAATTTGCTTTATCAAAAAGCACTTAAACTATATTTATCACATAGATTTCTAACACTTTTTATTGGCTTCTTTTGTAATTTGAATTGGGAACCTAGAAGGAAGGAGATGGGGGAAAAAATAAGTGAATTGTTGCCCATTTCTTCAATGTGGTGTGATAACTGTGTTCCATTTAATTTGTCTTAAACATTTTTGAGAATCTTGTTTGTATCAAGAAATACTTACTGGTCCCAGGCTTTAAGAAGCGTATAGCCGAACACATTTTTTTTCAACCTTGATACCAGTGACATTTGCGCCAGCTAATTCTTTGTGCTGAGGGCTGTCCTGTGCCTTGTAGGATGTTTAGCAGCATCCCTGGCCTCTACTCACCCCCATCCCCCTGTTGTGACAACTAAAAATGTCTCCATATGTTGTCTGTCATATGTCACTTGGGGAAGAAGCAAAATCACCCTTATTTCAGAACCACTGGTTTGACATAATGAATCTTGATATAAAAGCTCATAGGTTTTTTTGTGCCATTACAGGTGTTCCATTACTTAGGTTTATTTCCTGCTTTGGAAGAGCCACTTGAAAATGCCCTGAAGTGATTTTTAGTCTAGTTTCATAATTCTTGAAGGCCAGGGAGAATCGTTAACTGTGCGGAAGTGTGTATGGGTGGAGGTGTGTCCTTCCTCCGGGCTCTGGAATGCACTCACCCTGTCTTTTCTTCCTTCCTTTGCTCACGGTCTTTCCTCTGACAAGAATCTATGCCCATGCCCCACAGTCCCTTATAAACCACTCAGTCTGTTCTTAAAAAGTTCTTATTGTGAGTTCTTGGCTAATTCCTTTCCTCAGTTACCTTTTTAACAAACCTAATGGTCCTTTTCAGTATTTCAGTAGCATTTATTCAGTTAATACTGCATACCTCCCATTTTCCAGGAATTGTGCCAGGTTCTAGGGATATGAAGATGAAAAAGGCCTGCTCCCTGTCCTCAGGTCTCAGTCTAATGGGTGCAAGAGCATTCTGCCTGTGCCTTGTTGGGTGCTTGGTCAGGGACGCCTGTCCTCCATGCAGGGCTGCAGGAACCCAGGCCCCGTCCATGTGGCTCTGCTGACCCCATCGTCTTCTCCTCTGTGTGGAAGGAAGAGAGGGGGCGCAGAGTCCACACACAGCTTCTGAAAGCCAGGTCTTGGGAGGTACAGGTCCCACTGCTCTCACATTCCGTTGGCTCCCCCACTGCAAGGGTCGTTGAGACACATGGTCTCGCTGGGTGCCCGGGGAGAAGGGATGGAGTTTGGTAGGTCGTCAGGTAGCAGACTCAGTCCACCCACCTCATTACCCTGGTTGCAAATTGTGTCGTCATCAGATGCCTACATATTAGGTAGTTTCTTTGTTTAGAACACTTTCACCCAAAATGTTTGCAAGACTTGCTGCCTCTCCATTTAAATCTCAGCCTTATCTGGAAGATCTCCAAGTATAAGGCCACCAGTCTAGAAGAGTGTCCCTCCCCGTTTCTCACATTATATTATGCGTACTGGATATAGTTTCACTTATTGTCCTCCTCACTTCCCCATCCCATCACCAGTAAAATACAAGTGCTCTGAAAACACAAGTTTTGTTTTGTTGTCCTGTAGAGCCTAGAATAGAACCTGGCACTGCAAGGATCATGAACTACTTGAGAGCAAAGTTTTGTCATTCACGTTTCCACAGATGTTTGAAGTGTGGTGCCTTATGCTGGGCGGGCCTTGGAGACACATGCTGAGCAAGGTGTTGTGGCCCCTGCCCTCCTGGAATGTATAGTTTATTCAGTGTCTCTTTCAACTTTCTTTTGTGCTTAGCATTTAGAAGCATTTAAGTATGTTTGTGGAATGAAAATATTCATTAGCAACGTACTTAGAAAATCTCAGCAGTAAACATGTTACTCAAATTTAGGGGAAAACTTGGGATGCAAATCCATCCCACTCTGCTTTAGCCTTTGAAGAAGTCTGCCTCTAAGTCCCTCTTTTCATTGTTAATAATACCACCAGTGGGGGACACTTGCATAAAGAGGCGTTTGTCACCAAGTGGTAAGTTAGCGGCATGTCTTGTTGTCTGGGTTGGAACATGTAGTGATTAAGTGGCATTTGGACAAAATCTGATTAGAATTTGGAGTCTACTTGGGGACAAAGGGAAATATGTTTCTGCTTAGGAAAATTGCCTTTTCCACTCTAAGATGTTTTAGATTAGAAAAAGATTAAAATGAATTTTAAGGGGGAATGCTTGTGTTTCGATTGGTTGTGTGTGGGTAGAAATTCTCCAAGAAGTGACATCTCAGGAGGGGAACACACAAAAACAGCTCAGTGTAGTTGTCAGCTCATTCTGCATTGAGGGAGAAATAACTGAAACAGCCTGTTGGTTTCTGCAGGCAGTAGTGGTTGGTTGACTCAGACTTCTGCTTTCCGTCAACTGTGAAAGTGCAGCTTTAATTTCAGAGCACCTCATGCTCAGGTTGTGTCTGAAGGCACAGGGGCTAACCACTGTAGCTGTGGCTGTCTGTAGTTACAGTTTTTGCAAACAAACTAACACTTTCAGAGCCTAGGTGTCTTGAAGTATTTCCAACTAGTGCTTATTAAGATAATTCAAGCAAAATCAGCATCTAATGATAGTTAAAAAGCTGAAAACCGTGTTTGAGAGAATAGTGTGTGTGTAATAATTTAGTGTATATAAAGGCTTAAGCTACCTTGTGGGCTCATCATCCATTTCTTTATTCAATTTTACCCAGATTTATAAATTTTCCTTCCTCTCTGGAGAAGAACAGGTAAATAAGGATAGATACAGAACATGTCCCCCTTAATATACAGTAACATTGCCCCATTAGGTTAATGCCAGCAGTGTTCATTTTGCATATCTGGTCACGTTTTGCCATCTGTATTATGTTTAAAATTGTCCCTTTTGTTAGCATGATTTTTAAACTTAAATTTTTTTCTTTTTTTTATTGTTGTTCAAGTACAGTTGTCTCCATCGCCCCTACCCACCACCACTCTCCCTCACCCCAGCCTTCCCCACCTATGATTTCCAAATTTGAGAGATTGGGAAGGGAGACCTAGCCTGTTCGACATTTTCCCAGATAGTGATGCCTTTTGCTGCAGAGAACACAGGACGGACATTGTCTCACTGTCCTTACTGATGCTGTTGTAATTCTCGAAAGGCTTGATTCCATCTGTGTGTCGTTGCCTTGTGTTCAGGGAAAGGCACGTGTCAGTCAGCAAGACTACAGGTTTGGGGCAAGGAAAGAGGCGTGGGTAAGCTCTGCTCTGCTGCTCCCAGAGTTATCGCGCATTACTGATCCTGTGTCGTCATAGTTAAAGTGGGGACATTGAGAGGACCATTCCCCATAGGATGCTGGGAGATCAAATGAGGCAACAGACTGAGGCCCAGCACAGGGTAGGCAGGGATTCTTGTCCCTGCTGCTAAGGGGAAGGAATGGAAGCTTCCAATTTTTTGCCTAAAGGACAGTCTGAAAAATCTGGCTGTCTCTCAGACGCTGGCCTGTCCACACACAGATGTGCTTGCCTGCCCAGGTGGATTTCGGCCTCTCTGCTCGGTGGCTGGCTGAGTGTGGACACCTGATCATAAACATGGAAGGTTCAAGTGGAAGTGAGAAAAGACTGACACTAAATATCAAAATTTAGAAACTGCCCTCTGGAGCGTTCAGATGCAGGGGGGACCCTTTATAAAGGCACTCTGAAATACTGGAAGACTCCTCATAATGGTGACCCAGCCGGCAGTGCAGATCTCTGGAGCCGGACCACGTTGGTGGACCCCTGATGGGGACTGTGAGTGAGAGTTAGCCAGCAGCCATGCGAGAACCCCCTGCCCTCAGCTCTCTGTGGCTTGTAAAACTTTCCGCTGAAGAATCTCAGTTCTGCGTTTTGCCAGGCATCAGACTGAGATCCAGAAGTAATGTAAATCATGGGTTTTGATTGCTAATTTTGTTAAAAAGTACTTTTCAAGCCTTTTTTTAGCTTTCCAGTTTTTAGTCTTACATTCTGGTAAAATTTGAGATGCTTTTAGTTTTTTAGTGGCTTTTAAAGATTGTACTATTCTACTAGCATGAAATTTTAGGGAATTTTTTTTTTTAAATTCTCCATTCTGTGAGACAAACATAGCTTTTTTTTTTCTTGTTAGTCAAAGAGCCAGTTTAATATGACCAAGCAGTGCTAACGAGTTGTCACATACAGTAACTGGGAAAATAAACATGTCTTCTCTTAGGTAACTGAGTTTTCTGTTACCAGAGTAACAGAACATACCTTTTATTTCTGTAAGGCTTCTTTCAAACAACTATGTTTTCAAACTGGAATTTGAGTGATCAGTGAAATAGCCCTGACTGCAAAGAGGACTCCAAGGTGGGTTCCCGTGTCCTCAGGGATGTGGCCACGTGGGAAGTGGAGCAGTGAGGTAAACGAAGTCTTCTTCAGGCACGTCTGATGATGGGTGTAGTTTGGTCTGAGTACTACATTGTGACGGTGGATCTAACTGCTAGGAAGGAAGATGCTTCCTTTCAACAGTCTTTAAATTAAATCTAATTAATATTTGGGAGTGCCATACAGACTTCACATTACATATGTATGTTTTGTTTTTTAAAAATGAAATTGTTCTGTTTAGTGAAGAAATTAATAAGAATAAATAAATGTACTTAGAGAAATTTTAGTTTTCACCGTGTATCCCTGCTCACACCTCACGGTATCAGAGGATGAGCTCAGAAGGACTTCAGGTCCTGGTTGCCTACTGAGAAGGAGCCTGTTCTTACCTGAAGTGACCAGTCCACAATTTCTGAAGACATATCTCCAAAAGACTCTCGTTCTCCATTCCAAATTAAAGTCAGTAGTCATATCTGTAGGGGGTGCATAGCAATGAGGAAACATACTGTTTCTAAGCCTCTCTTCCTTCCAGATGAAAGCGTGTTATACCCCACCCCCAACTTTTAAATTGTAAAAGTTTTCTATCTTTTAGATAGGAAACTGAAAACAGAGAAATCCATCTGCTTCAATAACAGAACAGTCCAGAGTGATGAACACTGTGGGACTGCGTGCCAGGGAAGCCAAGCGTCCTGGGTGCTGTGGGGAAGGGTGTCTCCCAGAGAAGGCTTCTGCGGGAGCTGGCACGTGCTGCACCACCCCCCTCCCTACCTCTGGATGCTCCATCACTGTTCAGAGTTGGCTTTCCCAAAATTATGCTGTGAAACTGGAGATGAATCTCCCGCTATACACACCCATCAAGGTTTTCTGATCATAGAAATTTTGGAAATGGTGTGAAGTATCATCCTCTTCACTGTGCCCATTTGAATTAAAGACCCTAAGAAGTTTACCTGTAAAGGAGCTGATTTTACCTTGACATTGCTAAGCTTGCCTAGAGATTGTGGCAACTGAATTTGCCCAACACTCCCATCTCATCTCTCTACTGGCTCCGTGGAAGCGGCAGTCCACAGAAAACGCTCTCAGGAGCGTTTTCTGAGGGGCTCTGGGTTAAATTGTACAGGAAGTAAGGAGATGCTGGTCAAATCCAGTAGTGTGTACCCCTGCTGCCTAAGAAGGGACTAGACCAGAATGAGCTTATCTCAGACTCCCTTTTCTTCATGATTTCTGTAAGAATCTCATTTGTTTTAATTTGATTTAGAAAGACAACCGTCTGAACAACAATGAAAACAAGTTTCAAAGATGGACAAACTTTTGTCAACACATTTCTCCCTTGTCTGTGGCTCTATGGAAGCTGAAATATCAAACTCAATCTTAGTTTTTAAAATAAACTTTATTTTATAAGACTTTTGGATTTACAAAAGAAACTGCAAAGATAGTATAGACTTCCTTTTTACCCTACACCCGATTTCCCATTATTAACACCTTATGTGATAATATGCTGCATTTTTTACAGTTAACAAACTGGTGTCGATACATTATTAACTAATGTCCATACGTTGTTCAGATTTTCTTAGTTTTTACCTAATGTCCTTTTTATATTCCAGGATCTCATCCAGGATAGCACATTGTATTTATTCATCACCATTTCTTAGGCTCCTCTCGTGTGTGACAGGTTCTTAGACTTTGTTTGTTTGTGATAATCATGATAGTTTAGAGGAGTACTGTTGAGGTATTTGGTAGAGTGCTTCTGAATTCAGATTGGTTCTATGTTTTTCTCATGATCAGACTGGGGTGATCAGTTTTGGGGGGCAGACCATATATGGGGGGTTGCCATTTTTGTCATATCAACGGTACCTCCTGTTGTCAACACGAGTTGTTACTGTTGATGCTGGGCTTGATTACCTGGTCGATGGAGGGTCTGCCAGGTTTCTCCACTGCAAAGTTATCCTCCCCTGCCCCCGCTACCTTTTCCACACCACATGGCAGGTCCTTAGATAGTGTCATTTCGTTCAACGTAGTTTCATTATAACATTGGTGAAGAAAAAAAACATCAATTCCTGGCTGAGGCCACTGTCCGTGTGGGTTTGCTCCAGGGACTCCGGTTTCCTCCCACATCCCAAAGGTGTGCCTGTGACAGTGGCATGTCTGCACTGTCCCAGGCTGAGGGAGTGCAAGGTGTGTGCCCTGAGACAAAGGGTGTCCTGGCCAGGATGGGTTGTACTTTGTGCCCTAAGCGGCTGGGACAGGCTCTGGACACCTGTGACCATGCGTTGGAATCAGTGAGTTAGAAAAGAACTATCTTTCTTATTATCTTTAAAATTACTTGAAGGAGAAGGGAGGGAGAGAGAGGGAGAGAAACATTGATGTGAGAGAGAAACATCAATTGGTTGCCTCTTGTACATGCCCCGACCAGAATGAAACCACAACCCAGGCATGTGCCCTAACTGGGAATTGAACCATGATCTTCTGCTTTGTGGGATGATGCCCAACCAACTGAGCCACACCAGTCAAGATCTGGGTCTTTATTTGGATGTTGGTTGGTGTTTTTGTGACCAGAGATATACCATAGGAACTTACTCTTGTTTCTGTCACTTTGCCTATGGTGAAATTAGTCAACCCTCTTAAAGCTTTAGTTTCTAAGCACCTACTGATTACATTAAGTGAGAACTTCCTGTAGGCATCGGAAGGAAGTTGTGAGGCACAGCCTACACTTAAAGAATGGAAACTATGACCCTTTTCCCACTGAGGCCAGAGTACCTACATTATCTGGAATTATCAGACATGCTTTTAATTGTGTGATTTTAAAAGCTGCTTGGCAGGTAGAGTAGTTACTGTGGTATTCATTACAGTTACCTACAAACTTGTTTTGAGGGGTGTTTTATTCTAAGCGGGAGAAATGAGCTTTCCAAACTGAAACCACCCAGCCTTGAACGGAGACTTTAGAATTGTGTCCCTGCCAGTGTTTGTTCTTAGGAGCATGGTAGAGGTTGCAGGTGCCACCCTCTCCCTTTTCTGTGTCAAGATTTAATCCCGTTTGTGTTTTCTTCGGCTTCAGCTGTGTCAGTGTCATGTTTGGAGGCCACGGACCTGTTTGCACTGTGTACGTTGATGCTGAGGACATACCCTGTTTAGAAAAGTGCTTTTGTGATCCAACTATTTTGACCCCTTTATGTATTTTCAGAGCATTAGTATTGAAGACATCATTTCATGTCTGTTAATTGGCTTTGACTTTGTCACTCCCAGTAAGTGTATATAATGAAAAATTGTGTAGTCATCTTTCCAGTGACTTCATACTTAACTTTTGTGCTCACTATAATACAATGTGATTATAGGGATCATTTTGTTTCTTGGTTCTTTCAAAATATTGGTGTTATTTTAAACAAAATTATTTTAAATTCTTTTTTAAAAGATTTTATTTATTTATTTTTAGAGAGGGAAGGGAGGGAGAAAGAGAGAGAGAGAGAAACGTCAATGTGCAGTTGCTGGGGGCCTTGGCCTGCAACTCAGGCATGTGCCCTGACTGGGAATTGAACCTGCAATGCTTTGGTTTGCAGCCCGCACTCAATCCACTGAGCTATGCCAGCTAGGGCTCTAAACAAAATTATTTTAAAATTAACCGTTTCACTTATTTTTTTTTTTGATAAGTATATACATGGTGAAAATTGGAAATTTCCTTATACAGGAGTATATGTTAATGTTTCCATATATTTGTATATTTATATATATTTTCTTATATGTATGAAGATTTTAAAGATCAAAAAGGTTTTAAGAGATTTTATGCTTATATATAATTATATAAATAAATATATTTTGTTGTTAAAAATAAATAAGACTCTATCCTCATTCATGGAGGGGAAAATGAGTTAACAAGGGATAATTTTTTCATTTTCAAGTTTTTCTCTGTCAATTCTTCTTAAGCCTTTGGCACTGGCCACCACACGCCCTTTGGTGTGAGTATTGGCAGCTGTGAACAGATGGGTAGCAAACAACTATTGACAGAAAAACTCGTATAGGCAATTAGTTCAGTATCTGTCTCTGTGTCATGTTGTTGAGAACACACGAGTTTAGGTGTGGTTTTACATGTCATTCCTGTACTGCCTTTTCTGCAGGAAAACTTGTTGATGGTCCTGAGGAGAAACTATTTTGGTATCACGCGTTTTCCTCTGTGGGCTGTGGGACTTCCAGGTGCTTCATCCTCTGAGCAAGTTTGAAACCCACTGCCCTGATGAGAGAGACAATTAGGGAGGCTCTGGGAGCTTCCTGAGACAGGAAGGCCTGGGCCATCCTGAGGTTGTGTAATAATTGTCTGTATCTACAATACTTCTGCAGGAAGGACAGAATTGGTTTCCCGCCCACAAACTTGGCATAAAATTTCTCTGCATCTCAGGCCAAGGATTATGTGTAAGGATTATGAAGTCCCAAGTGGGTTGGGCTGTGGGTGGAGACACCGGGCTGGTTTTAGAGTGCTCTTCCTGCCAGGAGTGTATGGATGTGAGTGTGAGTGAGCGTGTGTGTGTGTGTGTGTGTGTACATGTGATCACAGATGCCTGAAGTGATTTCCCACTTTTTTGCAGGAAAAAAATATTAAGATTGCTTTTCCTCTTATTAGCATCTCAGCAATGTGGTCAATCTTTTTACTGAAAATATGGGTTAGGTTCCTGTGAGGCCGTTACTTCACTCTTTTGTCAACAGCATTGTAAGCAGGCACATAAAAGCAGTTTAATTCACAGTTAATTCTATCTTAGTTCAAGCTAATTCTTAATGTATAACTACATATTTTTTTATATCTGCCTTTTAGCATAATGCCTGGAAAGATTTTTTGATGTGAGGTATCAGTTTTTCAGCCAGTTTGCTTTTAAACACCTACTATGTGCTAGGTGCTATGCTGGAGAAACCTAAGTGGATAAGATGAACAGTCACCATTCTCATGAGGCATACAGGCTAGTAGCAGAAACAGCTGAAACAACTATAAACATAGTCAAAGGAGGTAATTTCAGGATGTGGTGAGGAGAAGGAGACATAAACAGGTGAGTGCAGTGAAATCAGCAAGGGCGGTTAAAGAAGAGGTATCATCTCTGATCAGCCAGTGGTGATAATCCATCTTCACGAAGAGGGAAGGAAGACATTCAGTTGGCAGGAAGGTGGAAATGGGGAATTGCTTTGTGTGGGCAAGGAGTGGGCCCACATGACTGGAGAAGATGGTGTGATGAGACCTTGGAGAAGTGGTGGGAAGGAGAACATGGAGACTCTCAGAGTGAGGAAGTGTGATGTACCTGCAGGAAAGTGCTCGTACTGATGGGACTGGACAAGTGGGCATACCTGTGTTATCAGCATCCAGATGAAAAAAACTGAACATCTCTACCACTGGGAAGCATTGTTCAGGGGCTCCTGGGAACTACAGCTCACTCCTGTTGCTCCCTTGTGCATGTGGTCCAGTTGGATTTCAGGGACTTCCTTTGGGGAAACTTCTGATTTTCTCAGGCTTTTTTTTTTTTTTTTTAATAATCTTCCAAAGCCTAATGCTTCCAGCAGCACAAAGGGTATTTTTCTATGGGATTTCATAATAATGCCAGGTCTTTCCCTAACCCTCCCCAGGAATTATTTGGTAGATAGTACACATTTGTCTTCAAAAGTTTTTTCTTTACAAAATAAGGCTTGTCTTTTCAGAGAATTCTTTCTTGTAATATTTGTAGATCTCTCCTTTAGGTCCAAGCTGAAACTTTTGTTTTCTTTAAGAACGTATGCATGTTAATAGAGTTTATATTCTCTATGGTAATGGAATATTTTAGTTTGTTGCCTTATTATATTTAGATGCTCATATAAAAAGCCTGCAGGGACATTTAACCAAACTTAAGGCAGAAATAAATTAAAGATAATGTAGTCATTTAAAATAGCTTTGTGTTCAAGATGAGATTTTAAAGTTACTATTCCACAGTGAATTTTAATGATTATTGTATACAATGGCATTTATGGATGTGCAGTAACCTAATGGATACAATTAGTATGTTCGATTATGTATTTGTAGTGTAAAATGAGAACTTTTATTAAGCTTTCTCCATGATGGTTCATGCTGTGAACACACAAAGTGTGGGGCACTGAACTTCACTCAATCATAGGACGGCTTTTGGAATCAGTAGGCTCAGGTTTCAACTCAAGATGAGTTTCAAGTTTTTAAAAACACTGTTAAAAAGTTAAAAGGCAGTTACGTAACCAGATATTTTATATCCTTTTGGGGGTTTGGGACAAGATGTTTCTTTTTATAATGCAAGGATAGTTTTACTTTTGAGGGGATCAAGTATAAAATGGAATTGAAGTTACACTTTGAGAAAAATTTGTTGACTGCAAGATGTTAGCATTTAACACAGCACCCAAAATGCCTTTGATGTTTTCTTTGGAAGGCTTTTGGGAAACTAGTTGGAGTCTGAAATTTTGTTTGGTGTGGTCTTGCCCAAACTATTGGCTAGTTGTTTTGACCTTCTGATCTGGTGATGCCATTAAACTTTCTGGAAACATAGTACCTGAAAATACACAGATGCCTATTTTACCATTTGCAGGTTCTTTCAGTAAAAGCATGTGAATATTTTTTTAATGAAGTCAATGTGTTCGTATGGCATTTTGAAAGAGAAGCATATTATTTTCAATCTGTATCATTATCTTGTCTTTTATTTTTAAAAGCTCATTTTTTTTTCCATTATCAAGATATGATCTGGATGGATGGTTTGGAAACTATGCAGGGATTTTTTTCTAATTTTCTGTAATATTGATATCAATTTTTAAACTGTCTTACTTCCCTTTAAGGTACATTTTAGCATTTTAGCCTTGGACTTTAATTTTTGTCCTCTTGGAGATTTAGGTTGGTCCTAAAATGCTATCAATCTCTTTCAGTTTTTACTTCCTTTCCTCTGATATTTTAGACAACACGTTAGATGATCTTAACACCAGTGTTATTATCCAGTGATATGTTTTGCTGACTATTGTATTTTAAGATGTTAACTCACGAAAAATGTATAACATACATGCATATTAAATAAGATGTTGAAATTATATGCCTTTAATTAGATAAAGATCCTTGTGTGGTTGAATAGCATTGTAATGGCATCAAGTAAAGTAACAACAAACAGATCATTCATTATTTTAAGTCTTTCACACTATGTGGCAACTTAGTAAATTCCAGGTGCTCTTTGAGAGGTGAACAAGTTACGGGAAGGGATGGAGAAGTGCAGAACCTGAGCTTGCTGTGGTGGTCCATGTGCTCTGTGGGCTGAGGATTAGTGAGTAGCTCACATGCTTGGAAAGAGCTTCAGCCGCAGCTGCATTCAGTGATTGCACCATGGCCATTTCTGGCCTCTGCTTTCTCTTGAGTTGGCTTCATCCTCTTTTAGGTATTCCCACGTGGTTTCAAGACGGCCACCAGTAGCTGCTGGCGCCTGTCCTGCCAGTTTAGTAACTCTAGCAAATGAGCATTTCTCTGTCCAAACACTCGGGTAGCTGTCCCACTACTGAGGCTAACTGGGTTACCATGTACTTGTTATTCCCAGACAAATCACTGTGGCAAGGGAGGTGGGATGCTGTGATTACCAGGGTTGGGTCACATCCTTCCCATCTCACCTGAAGCACCAGCGTGTTGCCCCAGCAGAAATGAAGGTGCTGTAACCAGAAGAAGGGACATAGACTCTAAGCAGAAAAGGCTGTGGACGTCCACTGTGGAGGTCAATGAAGAGTGAAGTCTAATTTCCGTTATCCCTGTAGTTGGTGCCCTGTGACTTAGCATATAGCTGTGTGTAGACTTCTTTTTTCCACCTTTGTACCTGCTATCTGCACAATAGTTTTCGTGAGGCACCAAGCCTTCTACATTTTTATATCCATTTTAGCATAGTCCTGAATAACTGACCCCAAATGCTTATTAACTGATGGCCATTTCTGAAGCATAGTAGAATTAAGTAGGAAATGTTGACATCATTGTTTTTTGTTTATTTATTTATTTATTTATTTATTTATTTTCATATGTGTTTAAGAGAAAACACCTAACTCCATAACTTGACATATTTTTGTTGTTGTTACAAGTGTGTTTATTTACTACTATAAAAGGTGATAGGGATTAGAACTGAGAATATTAACCTGGGGTTCATAGGCTTTCTAAGAGACCATGAAGGCTTTCTGGGTGTCTGGGAACCCCTTAATCCTAACAAAACTGTGTGTGCATGCATATGCACCCAAATGTGTACACCTATGTGGATTTTTCTCGAGTGAGGTTCCATAGCTTTCATTATACGTTCAGAGGAGACCCTAACCTACAAAAGGTTCAGGACCACTGATGAAAGTATCTTATACTGACAAGATATGGTTCCTGACTTTAGGAGGTTAAACAATTTATTGTTTAGGGGAGAGTTAAACAATTTATTGTTTAGGGGAGAAGCTTATAAGAGTGAGGCAGCTTTGGAGAAACACAAAGAAATTTATTTAGGCTTAGGATGAACTGTTAATTTACGTTAGCAAATTGGGTTTGAACAGAGTTCAAACAAAATACATAATGGAGGAGCCTGTCATGAAACTGGCTTCTTCTGTGCTGCCAGTTAGATGTGAATGGCTGCAAATATGCTGCCAGCTGGGTTTGGCTCCAGCTGGTTTTGGCTTGGTGCTTCGAAGCAGTCACAGTCCACCTGTCGGCATTTGGAAGTAAAGGGAAAGTGACACAGTGTTACTTTGCTCTCATAAGCAATTTATGACAAGGGTTTCATGAAAGTTTAAGAAGTATCTCATCTGTGGGGGAGGAGGTGGGTCAGGAAGCCTCAGTGGGGGCGGGGGTTAGAGTCCGATGTGCAGCCCGTCCGCATCTCTGCTGACTTACCTGCGAACTACCCAGGGAGGGGGAGGGAGCTTGATATTTCTCTTCACCCAGTCAGGGCCTGTTGTGCTTGTCCATTTTGATTTGTGCTCCCCAAACTCGTTTCCCCAGTGAGTTTAAGCGTCAGCCTTAGGCCCGCGGGTGCTGCCTAGAGCTTCGGCCCTCACGCTCTCTGCTGCCTAGGCCTCCATAGTTCACACACAACACCTGTTTTAACGTCGCTGGCATCCCTTTGATTTTAATGCTCACTGCTTTCCCCACCGCTGGCTGTGTGAGTCCAGGTGTAGGCGATTTCACAGCTGACGTGCACGGAGCCTTTCGCTCTGCATCAGTGGCCTTAAAACTTTTTGACAGTGATATACAGAAAGATGTATTTTACATCATGACCCAGTGCCTATGTATACAAATGTATACCTGGTTATAATTAAAAAGGGTTCCTAAAGCAATATTTACCCTTATAACATATGCTGTACCTCATAGTATATTTTCTGTTCCATGGGGGGAAATACTTCTGGTCTCCACTCACTAAACTGGTTTCAATTGCTAATGGTTTGCAACCTGCAGGTGGAAAGCCACCTCTTGAAGGGATGCTTGGTGGCACGTTGTCGTTTGTGTCGCTGTGGTGAGGAGCGGCTCAGGGCACCACAGAGTGGCTGAGCCTCTTTATGTGGCACCGCAGAACCGAGTGGCCCCGTGTTTTGTCGGCAGCGCTTGTGATCTTCTGGAGGAGGCAGAGCGCAGTGGTTAATGTGAACGTGCCGGTCAGTGCGCCCTGCTCATGCCTGACCTACCTGTGATAGCACCAGGTGTCTCTGGTGCAGAGTTAGTGCCTCCACATGTAAAACAGAGACAATGAGAATGCTTACCTTGAAATGTTATCAGGCTTGAGTTATATGAATAGCCTTTAGTATAAGCACTTAGTAACTTTTAGCAAATGTTTGCTATTAATGCTATTGATATTGTATCTTAGTGTTTGCAAATATCCCCTAAATAGATTACATTTTTCTTTTGCCCTTTGGAATAATTTATACTCAGCCCATTAAGAGTATGTGGCTTATGTGTAGGAATAAACCCTATGTTCCAAAGCATGGATTGTGGTTAAATGGAAACAATATATTGCAACCATATATTTATACCTTGAATTAGGGTGTTTCCCATTACAAGTGACAGAAACCCCAATCAAACAGGTTTAATCAAAACCAAGAAATTACTGACTCACATAACGAAAGTCTAGGGGTGTTGCCTTAGGCTGTGGCCATATCCAGCTGCTCTGACGATATCAGAAATCTCTGTCTCTTCATTTCTTGCTCTGCCTGTCCCTGTTGGCTTCATTTTCAGGCGGGGTTGCCCCAAGCAGTGGCAGAAACAGCCACCAGCTGCTCTGGTTTGTATCCCACTTCTCCTTCGTGCTGCATTGGAGGGGCACTGACTCCGACGGACTTGAGTCACCCCTCCGGACCATCTGCCACCTCAGTGGCGGCAATAGTGCCTCCTCGGGTCATGTACCACCCCTGTGGGCTCAGCCACACCCTAAGCACATGAACAGGAGTCGGGGTGGTGGAGGGCTGCTGCGTGCAGGAACACAGCAGATGTCCACTGAGCACGTCCAACAGTTCCTTCTCGGGTCATAGGGCTTTCTACATGGGATGCTGTGTTTGGATAATCCACTGAGAGCACTGTTTTAACACCAAGGTATTCGTATTCCAAGTTGCATTCTGTTTCACTCTGACAGTACAGCTGTGTTCAGAGGTGTGTCCTGCCACATTCTAAGTGATGCTCTGATCACTGCTAAGGAAAGTTTTTTTTCCAGTCACCCCATCTTTTTGTTGCTACGTCAAAGTCATTCCGTACTGTCTTATTTTTATGCTTCCCTTGAGATTTAATCTGCTGTCCCAAGCTTTTGGTACTTGTTGATCTCATTATGAAAAACAACGTACAGGCCGAGGTGTGGCATCTCACCCCTCAGTGCCTGCTCCCTTTCTGTGGCCGCGCCAGCCTGAGTGTCAGAGCCTCGCTATGCATCAGTGTCTTGTGAAGCAGCACCCTTTCATCTCTGGCTGCACGGGAAGCTTGCTGATGTAGAGGACTCTGTGAGGTTGGGCCTGCAGTGGTTGGACAGCCCTGGCCTCCTCGGTACATGTGTGCGTGCTTACACAGACACACACATTTATCCACATGGACACAGATGGGACAGTAGTCGCTGGGCACTTTGGTTTCAGTAGGGGCTCCAGATGGTGAATGGCATCTGCCAGGTTGTTTAAGTGAATTGTGGGTCTCAGGCCAGCCATGCTGAGGGCACGTCCCAGAGCCTTTCATCTGCCATGTGCAAAGCACTGTCAGCCCCCTAATTAAATTAGAGACCAAGTGAGCACTCCTTTATTTCTTACTGGGGTAATGTATACGGAACATTCGGTGTCTTAAGCGTTTGTGGGTGTGTGGTGCAGTGGTAGCGAGTGCCCTTACATTGCAGCGCAGCCCTCACTGCTGTCCGTCCCTGTGACTCTGCGCCTATGAAACTGAGCGCAACACCTATTGAACGATCCCTCCACATTCTTCTTGGCCTCTAGCCCCTGGCAGCCACCGTCTGTCTTTAGGATTTTGGCTACTCTAAGTACCTCATCTAAATGGATTTATACAGTCTTTGTCTTTTTTTGACTGGCTTATTTTATTCAGCATAATGTCCTCAAGATTGATCCATGTTGTAGCATGCTGCAGAATTTACTTTCTTTCTAAGCTGAGTAACATTTCATTGTATGTGTGCTGCATTTTGCTTATCCAGTCATTCAGTGACAGGCACTTGGGTCGCTTCCATCTTTTGGCTATTGTGAATAATGTTGCAAGGGACGTGTGTGTACAAATGCCTCTTCAAGACCCTACTTTCAATTCTTTTATTTTTTCCCCTACTTTTAATTCTTTGGGCATGTGTACTCAGAAGTGGAATTTCTGGGTCCTATGACAATCCTATTTTTAATTTTTTCAGGAACTGCCATATAGTTTTCCATAGTAGCAGTGACATTTTCTGTTCCTGCCCACAGTGCCAAGGGTTCCACTTTCTCTACATCTTTGCCAGCACTGTTTGCTGTGGTTTTGATTGTAGCTGTCCTAATCTGTGTGTAGTGGTGTCTCCTTGTACTTTTGATTTGCACTTTCATGATGATCAGTGATGTGGAGCATCTTTTCACGTACTTATTGGCCATTCGTATATCTTCCGTGGAGAAATGCATGCCCAAGTTCTTTGCCCATTGTTTACACCCCTCTATTTTTAAGCTCAGTATTATACTCTAATAGTTGAGAACTGTGTAGGATGGATAAACCGAATGTTGTGAAGTCCATGTATAGACAAAGGTATGCATTTAGTTATTCCCAAAACTGTCTATTATTTTGGGGGCAAAATTAGGAGATTCTCTAAAAACATTTAAAGTCTCAACATTTTTACTTATAAGTTTATGCATGTGTGTTTGTATAGATGTGTTATGTAAGCATATTAAATAACAGGCCAAGACAGATGTGATTTATGGTCTGACGGGAACTTCGTGGCCCCGCTGGCACCTCCACGTGTGTGAAAACATGTGAGCACACGCAGCTGAAGCCCTATGGCCAACTCAGTCGGTTGCCCCGAAGAGTCAGTTAAAATGATGGGGATGTGTGAAAATTGACACAAACTTTAAACATGTTATTTTGAATGAAAACATAATTTTTAAGCAACACATTGATTAACATTTTGTTTTCTCCCAGCCAGTACTGTACACACACACGAAGACCCTGCCGTTGTCTCTGTCACGTGCTGGACAATTCTGAGTACCGAAAATGGGCCGCTGTTGGCCCGAAACCTTCTTAAGGAAGGATCCACTGACTGAAGTATCTTTCTTATATAAACTTCAGATGTAATATCTTGGCCACAGTGTCCATTTCCACTTATTTGAGTGGTCTAGAATTCAGCAGTAATATCCGCAGGGTAGTCTTCAGTCAGGATCCGGGGTTCTTCCAGTCCTTCCCCGCTGTTTCTCTCACAGCTGGTTCCATAGCAGATTTCCCATGGTTTGCCTTCACTGAGCCTTTATGAGGCAATTTAGCGTAATTTTTGCAGCAATGACTTTTTTGACATTCCTGTTTCATCGCTTTTACATGATGCTGGTTTAGTATAAATGCAGAGCAAATACTACTGGCACAAAAGGGTCTGAGAAGGAAGCTCGGCCCACCTGGCAGAAGCACATGCTCTGTTGGGGGGAAGCGGTGCGAGCAGGTGCGCTGGCACCGCGGCCACCAGCAGCTGACCCTTCTCTGGTGCTGGCTGTGTGTTCTCAGCTCTTCTTACCCGTTGACTCATTGAATCTTCACAGTGCCCCAGCCAGGTAAGGTTTTATTTCATTTTCATAGAGGAGGAAAAATGAAACACATTGAGGTTAGGAGATTTGCCTGAGTACTCTGCCTGCTGGCTGCCAGCACTCAACGATGCAAAATATGTTTTGCAAAGGGAATGAGAGCATTTTACATGGAGCTAAATTAAGAGGAAGAAGAGAAAGGGAGGGAGGGAAGCAGAGAGAAACTGTACAGGGATAGCTATCCCTTAAACAAAAACCCCATCATAACATAAAGACTTCTGAAGCATTCTCCATATGCTCTAAAACTAGAATCCAGGCTTTTAGAGGTAGAAATGACCTAGATAATCATTCATCCCATCCCTCCTGTATCCTGACAGGAAAACCGAGGCCCAGAGGCATGCGACGATTTGCTTTACGAGCACCCAACTAGTAAGTGTCATGAGATTTAGTGTCCTGGCGTACTCCACATTTTCTTCCAGAAGAAAGTGATGTGTGCCAGCATTTAATCTTCCTAAGAGAAATTCAGGAAATGAGAGTCAGAGTTTGCCAAGAGAGGAGAAAGGGTGGTAGATATGAATTCCTGAGTGTTAATGAATCCACATCTATCTATCTCAAGCCAGTGTGAAGCTTGGACCAGAGAACCAGAGGGCTGGAAAGGATCTAGAGATGTGTTTTTATCCATCCTGTCTAGAGAAGGAAGGTATGAGGACAACTGTGCACCTACAAGGTAGATGACGATTTCACTATTTTGTAGGTACGGAACCCGAGCTTCAGAGAGGTAAAATGATCTATCCTAAATCATACAGTCAGAGAGAAGTGGATCCTGGATGTGAACTTGGTGTTGCTGAATCTGCAGCCCGTGGTCTCTGTGCCACTGCATCCTTCCACTGTAGGTGGCTGGGCAGTTATTCACCCTGAGCAGTTATTCGACACCAGGTTTTCCTTGGCAAGAAGTTCTTCCTAAAACTGATACTAAATATCTCTTAAATTTAAATCCTTCTGTAGTCCTCAGTCAGCACTGGAGGCAATTGATCATAGTATTTTGGGTAATAATTCTTATATTTTTGTGAGTGAAATTACATCTTAGATGAACATTTTTGAGCCTACCTGAGTGATGTAAAGAAGACAGATCGGGAGGATTTGGGTGTCAGTAGAATCTTAGGATGGAAGGAACCTACTGCAGCTTGCTGTTATCCATGCTTGTGTCTTCTGTGTAGCCTCTCCATCACGCCCATGCCAGGAATTTACATTTCTGTTTATGAAACTAATTCCCCAGTTTATAATGGAAGCTTTGAGAACTGGAGAAAGCTGACGGAGGAATATGAAAACCTATATGTGTATTAGTTATCTATTGCTGTGTAACAAGTTACCCTAAAACTTAGCAGTTTAAAGCAAGAAACTTTTATTATCTCATGTGATTTGAAAATCAGGAACCTGGGAGTGGCTTAGCTGAGTAGTTCTTGCTTGAAGTGTCAGTTAAGCTGTGAGTTGAGGCTATAGTCACCTGGAAATCTGACTGGGGCTGGAGGGACCACTTTCAAACCCACTCCCCGGGTGTCAGCAGGAGGCTTCACTTCTTGCCATGCAGGCCTCTCCGTAGGGCTGCTCACTACATGGTGGCTTCTCTCAGCACCATGTTGATCTGAGGGAAAGAAAAATTGCACTAGTGACCAGGATAGAAGCCAGAATCTTTTTTTTTTTTTTTTAAATCCTCAACTGAGGAAATATCCATTGATTCCAGACAGAGGAAGGGAGATAGAAAGAGAAACATCGATGTAAGAGAAACATCAATTTGTTGCTTCCCAAATGCACTTCGACAGGGAGCCAAACATGCAACCCAGTCATGTGTCCTGATTGTGAATCGAACCTGCAGCCTTTCAGTTTACAAGAGATACTTCAACCACCTGAGCCACACTGGCCAGGGTGAAAGCTAGAATGTTTTTATAAGCTAATCTTGGAAATGGCATTTCATCACTTTTCTTAAATTCTGTTGGGCACATAACCAGTCCAGGTACAGTGTTGTAGGAGAGAGCTACACAAGGGTGTGAACACCATGAGGGAAGGATGATTGGAAGCCATGTTGGAGGCTGCCTACCACAGTTGGAGGCTGCCTACCACAGTTTGTAAAATAAAATTTTGTTAGAATAAGTTATGTAAGTTTTATCCACAGTTCTCCCCTACCCAGAGAGTATTACAAAATACAAAAGATGTCTAGAAGAAAAAATCTGAAGGGGATGCAATGTTGAGGGATGAAAGCTCCAATAAAGTCTTTGTTTCTTTTTTTAAGATTTTATTTATTTATTTTTAGAGAGAGGGGAAGGGAAGGAGAAAGAGAGGGAGAGAAACATCAATGTGTGGTTGCCTCTCATGTGGCCCCCACTGGGGACCTGGCCCCCAACCCAGGTATGTGCCCTGACTGGGGATCAAACTGGCAGCCCTTTGGTTTTGAGGCCTGCGCTCAATCCACTGAGCTATACCAGCCAGAGCCCAATAAATTCTTTAATGTTTCTCCCACCCGAGAGGAACCTCCTGATTTTATTCTAGGTCACCATGAGCTGTGTGTGGTGTGGGGCAGAGGGGGGTCATGGCAGTAGAGTGGATGGAAGGGTCTGGATGCGCTTGGTCTGGAGGTCATTTGTATTTGGGGGAATCTGAGGCCCCGCTTCCTCTGAGACCAGATAAGGAGTTTAGGATTCAGTACAGGTGAAACTCTAGAGGCTCATGGCTCAGAAGCAGAGATTTGTAAGAGATTTTCCAATTTTTACAAGTTATTATTTGAAGAAAATGATGTACTTCTATCATAAATGTATTGAAAGTGACTTGAAGTGTTTTTTTTTTTTGGAGGGGGGATTTTGTTTATGCCATAACAGTCTTGTAAAATCCAGAAGGAACTCATAATATCTAGATAAGCAATAATATTCTATAGCCCCTCCCAACTATTAAATCATACAGATAATACACGAAACTCATGGGTGCAGAGTAGGTAGGTGACATTTTTATATCATACATGCAGAGCTTTAAAAAAAGTACATATTTGTATAATATTTTGGTGATTAATAGTAATGCAAAAGCAAACTGTAATATCAAATAAATATGGATTCCTTTATAACACATACAAAGGAAATTTATCCGTAAAATCAACACAAAACAGAGCAAAATGGAATAGCTTTGAATAAATTCCTGCATAGGCAGTCACAAAACATGTTGATAAATATTTCAGCATAAACGGATGTAAAGTATAACATAAAATATTAATTTTGAAGAAATTTTTATGTCGTGCATTCAATGAAATCTGGTATTTCATTGAATAGTGCAGTAATGCGTGTGTACCAAGTAATGGAGAGAAACTGAATCAGTTTTTCCTGAGTGGCTTGAACTTTTAGTGACCACAAGTCTGCTGGCTTTGAGCTGCGGTCATTCACATGTGAATCTTAGATGTGGGGGGACTAGCCCAGACCCTACCTCTTGTCAGCTGAGTGGTCCTTGCCCCGCTCCCTGCCCATCTGGGGGCCCCTCTGCCAGACTAAGGAGGTAATGCAGTGAACTGACATGACCTGCTGCCCTGCCTCCCTCAGAGAGGGGGCCCATGGGTTGCTCCACCCCTGGCCAGACCTATTATTGGCCAAGGGTGGACAGCAGGCAGGACAGCCACAGAGGAACTACCACTACTCCTCGGCTGGACCCTGAGAGGCTAAGTGCTCCAAGTCATTGTAAAAATGGAGCAACTTCATAAACAACAGTTGATTCTGGAGCCCTTTATGCATCTTCATTTTCAGTGAGCTCTGTGGCCTCGGAACAGCTGTGTCCTCTGCTGGATGCAGATGTGGCCCCCCTACGAGAGGGTAAAGGACCCAAGCCTTCCTGGGAGTATGCTTTTCCCTGCTGCTGCTCATGCTTTAGGAAAAGCCGTGCCAGGAAGTGGCACAATACAGGGCCCTCCAGGCCCCTGTGTGAGGACATTTAGCTGAGCCCCTCAAGGGTGCCCACATAGCCCCTGTATCGTGTGTCAGCTAGAATCCAGCCAACCCAGCCCAAAGTGCGAGAGAAGGTAAACCCAACGTCTGTCCATGGGGAGCAATGCCTCAGATAACGGTGCCACAGAAACAGGGAGCAAAACTAGGGTGACGGTACCGAGGGATGTGACTGTACAGACCTCTGCGAGGGGTCCTTGCCACCTTCTCACAGGGAGAGGCAGCACCAGAGACATGAATGTCGGCTAGTTCAGTAGCTCACTGTGAGGGTGGATAGTGGTTCGTGGTGAGTGCAGGACTTGGTAGCAAAAGATCAGGTTTATAACCTCCTTATGCCTTAGCTTCCTCACCTATAAAATGGGATATCCACCTCATGGAGTTGTGGTGAGGATTAAATTAGAAAATGTATTTAAAGGTAGTAGGGCAGTGTCTGGTACATAGTAAGTGTTCAGTAATTCTAGTTAAAAATATAAAAATGTGTAATCCTGTGTGATTCTCATAAACAAACAAAAAAATAGATGATCTCTACAATCTTTGCTAGTTTTAAATATTTTTTTCTCAGATAAGCACCTATTCCTTTCTTCCCGAGTCCAATACTCACCCTGGCTCCTTATGTCCACTTCTGCAGCAGGAGCGCAGAGGGAGTGGAGAACACATCTGGGAAGTGGGAACAGCTGTGGGTTTAGGGGGCTCTGGCCTCAAGCTGTTCCCAAGAACTGTGTTGCCTCTGAGCCTCAGTTTCCTCGTTTGTGTGCTGGGGATCACATTGTCGACTTCACAGGCTATGAAAATTGCTACTGTATAGAAGGCAGCTGTAGTTCCTGGCACAGACTGGCGACCAATGAGAGGGAACTATTACCATCGTCTTTCAGCACCGAGGGGACTTCATCCTGGGCTCCTCGGCCCTGTCTGCCTTGGATCTCTCTTCCACCCTGACCCAGCGGCCCTGTCAGCTCCTGGCAGCAGGCCTCCATTACGTACAGCTGCCTGATGAGTGAGGAGAAGGCTGTGTGGACAACAGAGGAGTGGGCATGCCTGAGGTTAGCAGAGTGTTTCGGGAGCCCTTTTCCTGCAGGTACCCCGTGTGACTTGTGATGCCCACTTTGAGGAACCAATCACAGTTTTAGGTGGCAGCTGCAGAAATGGTGGGCTGGCTTTCTGACCAAAGCTGAGTTTTGTTCTCCAAGGCAGTGTGGATCTCTGTGCTTTTGAACATCCTTGAAATCTGAATAGGCCTTTAATTAGTGATTCTTCTTAATATATCAGTACTTTTTGGTCTCAAAGAAAAGAGGTTCTGAATTATTAGAGCTCTGTGTTATTTCGTGGCAGAATATCTCTTGACCAACCAGACAGGACAAGTGTGTTACAGATTAAACTGGTTGCAGAAGTCCCAAGTTCTGAGGAGCAGTGAGGCAGCAAGGATCTTGCCAGCAGGCCTTCTCCCAGCTGCCATGCAGAGTGGATTGAGATTCTGGAGTCAGATGCCTGGGTGCCCACTCTAGAGCAGGTCACTTAATGTCCCTTAAGCTTGATGTCTGCACTTGCAAAGTGTAGATGTTAACAGTGTTTACCTTAGAGGGTTGTGAGACTTCAGTGAGATTATACATGCAAAGTACTTGACTGCACCAGGTTCACTTTAAGAACTTGAATAAATGTTAGCTTGTTTTTATTTCTGGGCATATTTTTAAACTCACTGCCTACATCTGGCAGTTTTTTACTCTTCAGAAGCAGTTGTAATCATTTTCAAATCCTAAATAAGATCCTACCAGTTTGCAGGAAAAGTCTCTGATGTCTTTGAAGACACCTGTCTTATTTGAATGCAGAATAACCCAATGGAGACAAAAATATCAGCATCTTCCAGATCAGGTGCTCAACCAATTATACGTGAAGGCTTGACTGTAAGGGCAGTGCCTGCATCTAATTTGCATGCATTCTTAGCGCCCGGATGTGGGCCAAATACGTAGTCAAGAGGCATTTGTGGTTTAGGACTTGGGGTCTGGAGTAAGACCAGCCCTCTGGTTTGCATCCTGGCCCCACCACTATCAATCTGTGTGACCTCGGCTGAGTCACTTAACCCAACTGTTTCCTCATCTGTGGAATGTGTACAAAGTGCATTTCCCCAGGGTGATGGTGAAGACTGAAGGAGACCAGCGAGAAATGACTTGACCTGCCATGCAGTCGTACTGTGCTGGCAGCAGTCGGTGGCTCTGCTCTCACCCCCAGCCGGACATGGCAGGCCCGGCATGCCTGTGCACCTTGCAACCTTGCAGAGCAGTTCACTGGTGGCAGCGTAGCTGGTAAATACTCAGTGAAAAACAGTCTGTTTCTCACTTTAGCAGTGATTGGGTTAGAACACCTGTTTAGTGTGTGATCTTAGTTATATGTGGAATCTAAAAACGTTGAACTCGTAAAAGAGTAAAATGGGGATTGCCAGGGACTAAGGGGAGGGGCAATGGGGAGACGTTGGTCAAAGCGGACTCAGCTTCGGTTGGGCAGGATGGGTATGTCCTGGAGATCTGATGTCTAGCATGGTGGCTGCTGTGGTTAGTGATCCTCTATAGTATACTTGAACTTTGCTAAGAAAGTGGATTTTAAATATTCTCAACACATACACACAGAATGGTGATCCTGGGAGGTGATGGATATGTTAATTGGCTTGATTGTAGTAATCATTTCACACCACATAGTACACTTTATGTACATACAATTTTTGTTTGTCAATTGTACCTTAGTAAAGCTGGAAAAATGCAAATTTCAATGATGCTGCAGTACGACCTCTGAAATAAGACCTTTGTAGAGTTATCATGTAACACTTCATCATAATAGGCTGACTTTAGGGTAAGTATGAGATCTGAATCTTCCAGTCTGGTCTTTAAGTTACTTGCTGTTTTGTTCAACATATTTACATAAACAGATGTGTTCTATGTAAACATATATGAAAGCCAAAATACTAAAACAGATGAAATATAGTACCAGGCTGGATGCTACCTCAGCATTTTAGTGGCACAAAAAAACATTGTTGTTGCGTTCTGTTGCTTCAGTAGTGTCTGTGGTGGACTTATAAATGTATTTGGGACTTTATACCAGTTTTCTGTTTCTGCACATTTGAGGATATTTTAATAAAAATAAGTTATATTAGCATTGAGAGTCAGTGAAGTACTCTTAAAGAGGGTATGTATGTCAGTCAGTCAGGAAACACCATCCAGATCATTCAGAGTGTGCAGAGAGGAGATTTCTGATTTTCTGGATAATCAGTATATATTTTTCTGCCCAGCTCACACACTGGACAGAGGGGCACTTAACCCTCCTGGATTCTCTGAGCGTTGGGCAGTCGGGTTCTCTTGGCCACATGGAGGAACTTCTTTGACTCTGGGGAAGAGGTGCTGTTATCAGAAAGGGGAAGAATATTTCTCTCTCATTGTTCAATATTCCTGTCTTCTATATTCTATTCATCAAATGTAGCTACTTTCAAGTTCTTATTTTTTCCCCCTTTAAATTAGACACACCACTATTGTGTCTACTGTTACTGCCTTTTCACATTTTTATATTAGGAAGTTGACTGTTGGTATGTTCTCAGGTCCCCCCTGCCCCACCCCCAGTGATAGTGTCTGGGCTTTTCCAGCCTCCTTTCCCCTGGAGCTCCGCTGTTCACAGAAGACACCATTAGTCTTCACAGTTGTTCCGGGGGGAAGGTAGGAATCAGACAGCACGTCTGGGTGTGAGAGCAGAGGGCTGGAGTGAGTGAGTCTGAAGAAAGCAATGGGCCCTTCCTTTTATGTTAGCATTTCTGCTGTCGGCAGACTTCTGCATTTACACCTATTTTCATTTTTTCCTTCAAAGCATTTTTCAAGTGGTAACAGTCATTAACTACCTTGCCGCAGAATGAGGTAAAAGGGTTACCAACGTAGCTATTGAGAAATAAGAACCTTCACTCAGATCCTTTTAGGGTCATTAAGAAAGAACAGTTTTAACTGTTGGTTTGGTGTCATTTTTGCCTAGGATTTGGAGCATATTTAAATTGATCTTAAATTTTTAAAATTGAGTGATCAAAAGAAACCCCTCTAATAATATAATTGTGTAAAGTCTATTCTATTCATTTTCACCGTTTGACGGTACAAAGTTAATATTCCCAAAGCCCAGCTCTGATCATGGTATAATTTTATTCTTTTTTTTTCCTTAAACATCAGGAGCTTTGAAGTCAAAAGACCTGGCTTTATGTTATGGGCTGGTTACGTGATCTGTCTGATTCTCACTTTCCCCTCTATAATGGAGATAATAATAACCACTTCAAAGGGTATGTGTTACAATTAAATGAGATCAATGTGTGTGACATACTAAGCACAGTAGGTGTCAATAAAACCTAAAAAAAGGTGAAAAGCTAAAACATGACAATGAGCCCCCTGCCCCTATAGCATAAAATCCAGTTTTCTTGCCACTGTGTTCTAGACCGTCTGTGGTCTGGCCTAGGATGACCTCATAACTTAGTTGTTATTGTCCAGCCAGTTAGAGTTCACTCTTTATTTTCCACAAAACAACACAGCGGCTCTCAAACTCTTTGATCCAGACCCTCAGTATGAAATACGACTTACGTGTGAACCAGAGGTTCCATGAAGCAGTACTCCATCTTGCCGCGTGAAATACATTCTGTTCTGTTTCACGGAGGGAAAAATGTGGGTCTTGATCCATTAAACTGTGAGAAACACTGGTTTAGAAGGACTTTCATCTCCATTTTCTGAAATTCTACCCATTCCTCAAGACTCAAACTCACAAAGTCCTTTTTAGCATCTGGTGGTCTTTCCTGAAGTTACCATTTTTGTCTTGGTCTCATCTATGACATTTACTGCAAATTGGCTTTTATGTTAATTGTTGATTTATTACTTAACTCCTGACTGTAGTGCCTCCAGGGCTTGGGCCCTGTGGCCACTCACGAACCTGGGCATGCTGCAGGTGTCCCGTCCTCTGAGGTGTGTGTTGAAAAATTGCCTGGTGTCTTGGATGCTTCTCTACCTTTGTGCTGACATTTGAAAACCATAGAATTCAAGTTTGTATGTGGACCCTTGGGAGCTACTTGCCCAGATTGGACGTTTTCATCTGTTGGGCTGCCTTGGATTCCCAGGAGACAATGAACTTAGGTTGAGATGGCCATCCCAGCTTCTAAGTGGAGGTTCTCAGTTTCCTGTTTCCTGATGTGACTTTGCTGGGTCTCAGAGGCTCCTTTCAGCTCCAATAATGTCTGAGCAGAGATCAGTAGCAGCCTCCTCTCTGATTAAGCACAGCCTGATACCTTTAAACCTTGGGCCTTTGCGTCATGAAACAGATGATTTTATCCTACGAGGCCTGCATTTTATAGCATAAGATGTTTGTAGATGTTTTGTGTGTGTACACTGCTCTACAGGTGCTATAGGTGAGAGTATTTATACACAGCATTTTATTCCTGTAGAGCCTTTATGTACCACGAGACAATATTACATAGACCAGAATAGAGTGTTTGTATCTCTACCCACCACCTCCCATTCAGAGCGTGGTTCTGGAACCCCAGCTAACAAGGAGCTTTAGAGGAGGGCAGGGCCCGTTTGATATTTCCACAAATTATCTACCCAAAGGTCAGCCTCATTTAAAGGAACTGATTTAATTTAGGAAAGTTATCTTTCTCTTTTAAATCTAATTTCAGAGGCTTGACTGAAATAGTGGTAGATTTCAGAGCACTGCCTGTGCAGTAATACAAACTGACAGACTAGACGTAGCAGCGTCTACCTGGGAACAACAATACATGGATGAAATAAACGTATGGCAGAAATAGCTAAGAAATTATTGGTTAAAAAGTTAACATCTAGTGATGCAGACAGTGAAAGAAAAAAAAACACACTGATAGCTGTGTGGCAGAATCTAGTAAAAGTTACTGATGTACAATTTTTATGCTGACTTTTTTAAAAAGGCCAATGGACCTTTAGGTGTTTATGGTAAATCTGTTCATCCACAGGGAAGTTTTTCTGTTTTGACTATCAAACACTTATAGGGACTTAGGAAGTGAGTTTAGTTTTTTAACTCGGTGTTCAGAGAATTTGCAGACAAGCTTTCTGATTTAGATTCTTTCCCATTCAGTCTGCCATTTACCAGAGGCAAACTGTGTGTCAAAGGAAGCAGGATTTGTCTTAAAGGAGATATGGAGAAGACCTGCTTTCAGTATTTAAAGTGCTTGACAAACTTTGTTCACAGGGAAGTTGGTTCTGAGATGAGGAAGTCAAGATCAGGTGGCTTATTTTACATTACTGACTGAAAGCCTGTCAGACGGGATTGACACGGAGCACTAATTAATCACCCAGGGTCTCCTCCTTCACTGGTCACATTGCATGAAACTTCGCTGCTGGCAGGGGCTCAAGGGCAAATGGTGGGCTCCCAGCCAGCTATTTTTCATAAGCATGATGCTACCTCTATAAATTAGTGTGAACCTAATATGTGCTGTCAGCGGTTTGCTTTCCCATGGCGACCCTCTCTAATTAAACAGCTTTAAAAGAAATCTGATATTGAGAATAAAAAGTTTCTTGCAAAGGGAAAAAAAGGAAGATTTAAAATCCTCTTTGTAATCTTTATTCCCTTGGTATGTGAGAAAACTGATAAAAATCTGCTAGATTAAGTGAATAATACACAGGTGACATAATTGCCTTATCAGAAAACTGAGCCGTGATGCTTTTTCCATGACAGTTTTAATTGCACTAATAATGCATTTACTGAATGCATACTAAACACAAAACACATACGTTAACTCATTAATTCTCACATCATGTGAATGGTATTACTATCTCCATTTCCAGGTGAGCAAATCAAGTCTGTCAGCTTGTCTACAGTCACATGTACTAGGTGCTGGGGCCCAGATTTGAACCATGGTTTGTAACCAAAGGCCATGCTCATTTCACAGTTACTATTCATGATTCATATGATTCCTTTATACCATCCCTTTAAATTGGTGGAAGATATCAATGTTCTTAGCCTTTAAGATACAATTCCTACGTCCATATTGATTTTTTACATTCACCTGAATTAATACATCATTTTGGAAGCACGTTGATCCTTAACGAACGCATTGTTTTATGTTTTCAAATCATTTTAATATCAGACAGCTTTTGTTCAGAGAAGGGAAAGTTATGGGCATTTTTAAATGAGAGGAAATAAGTGAAGCTTATTCACACATTGTTCATGCTGTTGTTCATCTTGAGAGGCTTCCAAACAATTCTAATAGAGAAGGAAAATTCCAGAGGTCACACACGGATAGTTTCCAAGGCATTGCCTGTTTGGAATCCAGCCTTCCATCCCGACACTGTGAATGGTTTGGCCACAGTTTGTCTTACATGTAAATTAATTTCTAAGAGTCTGTGTAATAAACTCTTATATAAAAGAACATACAAAAGAGTGATTTGTCAGAACCCACTTCCCCTATTAAAAATACCTAACTAGAGAAAGCAGTTTGATATTTAGTGGTTTATATGGGTTCTGTGTTAAGCCAGTACTTTTCTCCTTAGTATGCAGTGCTGATGCTTTTGGTTGAAAAGAATCCATTTCATTTCTTTTTATAGTGTCCTGAGAAGTTGGAAAGAGGAAAAACTGAGCTGAACATACAGAATAAATAACTAAATGGTGCCATCAGTCTGCCCTTTTGTTTTCAGACCCGCCCCCTCCCCATCCTTTGTGAGTCACTGAGCCAGTGAGACTGATCAAAGGTGCCTCAGTGTATAGAACATTTTCTGTGGAGGTTTTTTGGTCTTCCACAGCAAAGGACTAATTGCCTCCAGGCCTTCTTTCACATGATAATTGATGGATTTGGATTTTCTGGGTGTGCTCCATGTTTTCTGCATTCATCTGTCAAGATGTTCTGGGTCTTGATTGAATATGAAGCATTGGAAAGTTGTTGTCAGTCCAGTAGAAATATTAAAGGGATTTTAAACATGAGTATAGAAATGTAAAAAGAGCTTGAAATGAAGGTACCTACCCCCCTTTTTTTGGTGCTTATTTGATTTGATCAGAATTATAACTTCAGTGATAGTTATTAAGAAGGTTGTGTGGCATTTCTAGGATATCTCATGTTTGTTAGAATGTAGTGTTTCAAAAGGCCAACTGGGAGAAAATTCAGTTCTTGTTTTAATATGAACATGAGGTTCTTCAAGATGACTTCTTGGATGCTTTTGTTTCATTTTAAAGAATTCTGAATTCCAACAAGTCAATGTAGCAGACTCTGATTATAGTTTTCTTTTGTGGCTTGACGGTGCGTGCACATGCGCGCCAGTGCGTGTACGAGTGTGTGCACGTGCCAGTGCTCGCTGCAGAGGCAGGTAAATTAGGCAACAATATTCTCATTCTGTATAATCTGAGGAATTGAAGGTACATTCTCCTGGTGTTTTTTAATAAATATTTATAATTAAGGTACAATGTTCACTAAATTTTAGCTGAAATATGCAGTTATTTCTTAGTGTTTTTAATATTTACAGTTAAATGAGAACACTTTAAAATGAAAGAATTATACATTATCTATAGCAAAGATGTCTATTAGTCACACTTTCTTCCCTCAGAAAATGTGTGTCATTATGTTTCTTAAAAAAGAAAGTAGATATTATTGGCGAAACAAATTTTAAAAAAATAAGAAAAAAACCTGATACTTTAAGACACACAGGCATGGGCAGAAAGTGTTTGTATTAGGCTAACATCCCTTCTTTCTTCTCGGCTGTAACAGTGCTGACTTCCACAGGGCAGACCAGAGGAAGCCATGGCTGCTGGAGGAAAGTCTGTTGGGTGGGAGGGAAACACCAATCCCTCTTCTGTAAAACCATAACAAAATGTCAAGGATTGTGAAGAGTCTGAGGTTTTGCCCTACCTGCCAGCTCACAGTTGCCGCACCATGGTGTCATGGGTGCTAGCAGAGACACCAGCCTCCTAGGACCAAGACGTGGGGCTTTGTTAATCATAGCAGTGCAAGTGGCTACTCAATTAGTATTTTTCATACTCTTTCTCTGAGCCCCAGTTTCCATTTGGTGATGCACAGAGGGCCAGTTGACACCTGTATACATAGTGATATAGGAGGGAACCCTGAGTTTAGGGAGCCTAAAACTTTTGTAATGGCCAGTAAGCCTGCCTGATCCTTTTCCAGGATCCCTGTAAGGAAACATGACCTCCGTCTTCCAAGGCTGTCTGCTGTACAGATTTCTTTGAAAAGATTGTCTGCAACAAATGACACACTTGTAATTCCAATCAGTTATTCCCTCATAAGAAGTTCAGAAACTTGAGAAAATTATCTCCCAATGCAAAACGCTCTGGAAACAGACACCAAATAAGCACAGATTCTACAAACAACTAATGTGTGCTGGTTCTTAAAGGCTACATATGTGCCAGATGACATAGCCAGTAGCTGCAGCATGATTTTTCTGTCATTTTAACAGATGGGTAAAATGTGACATTTTAATCACATTGGGTATATATAGAGAGCATATCCTTTTCCAAATGTCTCCCCTTCATTTGTGTGGGATTGCCAAGCCCTGTGTGGCTGGGCCAGGTGGTGGCATTCTCCACTCACACTCGTCCTTCAGTGACTTGACTGAATTCACCCAGCTAGTTAATGTTCCCATTGGCTCTAAACTTGGGGTTTCCTGCACCCCATCTGTTGGTCTTGGAACACATTGCATAATTCTCTCTCCCTTTTGTCTCCTACACAAGGCAAAGGACATTACTGGCCATAGAGGTGACCCTGGTTCAGCCCCAAGTTCCTTTTTGGTGGTTTTCAGGCCTCTTAAGTAACCCTGGGCCCTGCCCAGCCACCACACGACGGGGGACTGTCTGGTGGTGGTGCTGCCCGTGGTGTCCAAAGTCAGGGAAATAAGGGAAGTTACTTTCTTTGCTGTTTTCTTGTTGTTCTATGTTTCATTTCAGTGTAACTGAACACAGGCAGTCTCCACTCATTCAGCCTTCTTTTCTCCCTGCGTTGATGTGTCATTGCTGGTTATGGACTCTCCCTGTGTGGACTTTGGTGACATCTGTCTCCAAAGAGAGCAGGAAACAGAGAACTAGACGTTAAATTATCTGTTCAAGCCCACACAATTAGTCGGTGGTGGGGTGTGATGTCTAACCCTCATGCGTACGTGCCGGGACACTGTCCTGCATGCCAGGCATCTGTCTGAGGGGCAGCTTGTCTAAAACCGAACTCGAACATTGATCTTTCTCCTAAAATATTCTTGCCTGTCAGCTTTCCCACTTTCAAAAATGACACTGCAGCCTCCCAAATTGCTTAAGCTAAAGGCTTGGGAATTTCCTTAGATTCTTCTCTCTTCCTCATCTCCCACAAGCAACCACTCGTCCATTTGGCAGATAGGTATTTAAGGCCTATTGTGACATACACACTGATCTAAGTTTGTGGGGTTCAGAATGTAGTAAACGAACAAAAACCCCTGCCCCCCATAGAGCTTGCTTTCATAGAAGTTAATATCCCTCTTTTATAGATTTGAGACTGAGAAATAGAGAGATTAAGTTGTCCAAGGTCCCATATGTAGGATTCAAACCCAGGCATTCTGGTTCAACCATGGTCTTAACCTTCCCCTTTCTGCTTCCCGCCACCAAGTCCCATGGAGTCTCCTCCTCAGTCTTCTCTTCTGTCTTCCTCCTTCTGCCACCGCCCTTTGGAGCTGGTGCCGTTGTCACCAGAATTACTGCAGTAGCCTCCCTACCTGTCTCACTGCCTGCCGGCTCACCTCCCTTCAGTTCATTCTCTGAGCTGTACTGGAATGAATGTTCTAAAATGCAATCTGATCGTCATTGTTTTGCTAAAAACCCTTGGTTGGCTCCCTGTAGGCTGGTGGTACCTTGGTGCCCTGGTGTCCAGGACACACACTTAGTGACCTCTAGCCCAGAAGTTCTCAGAATATACCACGTCTCAAGTTACCTCCAGGGCTTGTTAACGCAGGGCTCGCTGAGCCCCACCCCAGGGGCAGCCTGAGAATTTGTATTTCTCACAAGTTCCTGGGAGCTGCTGCTAAAGCAGGACCTACACTGTGGGAAGTAGTAGCTGCCTGGTGCCTGGCCTGCCTGTCTCTGCTCCAGCCCTGGACGTGCTTGCAGACTCTCAATGGACATACTGTTTCAGGTTTGATCCTTTTGCACACTATGCTTCCTGTGCAGGAGTGATCTTCCTTTCTCCTTCCCCTGAAAACCCAGTTCAAGTATCACTTCTTAGGAAGCTTCCTGTGGCCCCACAGTGATCCCATAGCCTCAGCTCTCTGTTTCTATGGCAACATGCCTCTGGGGAAGGCTCCATCCCTTGTGGGTACATTGTGGTTTTACTTACTTGTTTCCCACCCACTGCCCCTCCACAGCTCTTTAAGAAAAGGGATCATCTGTTGTATTCTTCACCCTTCTGTCCTGGGCACCTAGCACCGTGCCCAGCATACACTGAACATACTTATTTAATGACTTGAATTATTTAAACCTACTTGTGCTTTAAAAAAGAGTAATCCTATTTTAATTCTTATTTGCATTACCCTTTAAATGTTGCCCAAGATTTTTTTTAAGATATTAAGATATTCCAACACAAAATCAGTGTACATCTGAGAGCATTAAACTTTCAAGGCCTGACATTTAACACGAACAGCAGGAGCTTATTCCCGCAGAGGCTGGTGTTTGTCTGTAGATACCTCACTTCTTGCACCTGCCTGTGGTTTGAAATACTTGAGTTATCCCTCAGTTCTCCTCAGCCTTCAGAACGTCTCTCTGGTCTCTTCTTAGCCCTGGTTTTATCTAATCAGAGAGTTACTGATAGAATAGTCTGGACAGGAGAAGCCTTGCTCTTTCTGACACAGATTAGTGAGCTGTAAACTTGCAGCCTCCATGTTTCCACCCAAAGTCACATTGCTTACGTTCCCTTTCTATGAGCTTGCATTGTCTGCATAATTTCCAAGAAGAATATAAGTTTCATTGTCTGCATAACCCTCCCTTTTTCTCTCCCTTTCCCAATCAGATTACTCTTGCTAGAGTATTAAAGCTTCAAACTCTAACAAAGGCACTTCTGAAAAAAATTGTCTTGTCCCTGGACTGTAGACACTTCTTCAGGGGTGCTCTGGCCTTCATCTGGTGTAGAGCAAGTTCAAAGGTAGAGAGCCCTTCCGTGTCTCTGGGAAAGCAGGAGGAGAGAACATGGGTCCACAGTGCCTGGGAACACTGAAAAGGCTCCTCCCCTGCTCCCTTTTGCCCTTTCCCAGGCTCTGCTGTGTGGCATTGCTTTGGGAACCATTTCTTGAGGTCTGGCTTTATCATTCTTCTTCCAAAATTCCACAGGCAAACAGAAGGCAGCTCTTTCCTTCGGGTAGAAGTGTGGCTGAATTATGTATTCCTTCTCACACCAGGTAACAACAGCTTACTGGGTACCTCAGAGCCACTAGTGTTTCTACTCAGTTATTTGGAAAGGACAGCAGCCTCTGCCAGATCATTATTAGTCTCTAGAGCACCATCACGCTCACGCCTGTTCTGCACACTCTGTTGTTAACAGTGAGCTTGTCTTTGGACTAAGCATGAAGGAAATTTATCTGGTCTCTTATTGATTGGGTTGGCTAAAAGTCCATTGTGTTTTTTCTATACGGTGGCTCTAGTAGTGCTTGGCTGTCTTTAACTTCATTCAAAACAATCCTGTTAGATTGTATTTTGATGACCGTTATATCAGCATGCATTTAAAACATTATCAAAATTGGTGAATTTTTGTGCAGCCATTTTAATACTGAAAATGGAAGAAGACACCCAACATTTTTGTTGTGTTACGCCTTATTATTTTAAGAATGGTAAAAACGCAACTGAAATGAAAAAAAGATTTTTGCAGCATGTGGAGAAGGTGCTGTGCTCATCAAAAGTGTCAAAAGTGGGTTGTGAAGTTTCTTGATGCTATTGATATTTTGGCCAAATAATTCTTTGCTGTGGGGCTGTCTTGTGCACTGGAAGATGTTTAGCAGCATCCCTGGCCTCTCTCCACTAGAGGCCAATAGCAGGAGATAGCCGACACACTCAAAATATCCAAATCAGCAGTTATTGTTTAAAATGAAAAACGTGTCTTTTATTTAATGGAATAAAAGTAACAAACTTTTTGGCCAACCCAGTATTTCTTAGGACTTTCTTGGTTGCAAGTAACAAAAAGCCCTCAAAGTAGCTTGAGCTAAGATAGGAGCAGGGAGAAGAGATACATAGCAGGGGCCCAGGGGCATCGTGTGGGTCCCTGGATCAGAACATGTGGCCAGGGGCATGTGATGAGGAGCAGAGGATAGCCCCGAGTAGAAGTTTCTTGTGGTCTCTCTCTGGTTTTAGGTCTGCACCTTGTCACCTCAGTACCCCTAGTCTGTTACAGCATAAGGGAATCTGAGGCTGACAAAGAATCACTGCATCCAAACCCCAATTCCTGGGGAGCAGAGACTCCGTCTCAGCCTAGTGTTCAATGGGACTGTTCTGAGTCACATGTCCCACTGTAGTTAACTCATTGGTCTGGAGGGGTAGAGAGTGGGTGGGGCCACCTTTACAAAAGTGGCTGCAGGGCTCCCCTTAAGAATAGGGGTCAGTTTTCAAAAAAGGGGTGGGTGGGTGTAGTTTGAGAAGCTACCCCAATAAATATTGGTTATAATTTTTATCCCACATTCCTCCAAAAGGATGTTATTATTTTTTTAATGAGTATAATGAAACCAAAACCTGTTTATAAAGGATGTAATATAAAAACGGAGTGAGCCCAGTTGGGTGGCTCAGTTGGTTGGAGCATTACCCTGTATGCCAAAAGGTTGCAGGTTTGATTCCTTGTCAGGGCCCATACCTGGGTTGCAAGTTCAGTCCCTGGTTGCAGTGCATACAGGAGGCAGCCAATTGATGTTTCTCTCACATCGATGTTTCTTCTCTCTCTCATGTTCTCGCTCTTCCTCTTTCTAAAATCAATAAACATATCCTTGAGGATTAAACAATGGCAACAACAATAAAAAAGGAGTGATAATTTTAGGTAAAAGGAGGATATATCGAGAAAGCCTGATGGGAAAAATACTTATTTTGATGTGGGCTTTCAAAATTAGTAGGTTTTTAGATTCTGGGGCCAATATATCTAGAATTCCTGAACCAGAGAGCTAACATAAGAAATAGAAAAGATTTTAAACTAAACATAATCTCGATATTTTGAATGGTATACCTTTTAATAATTTATTTTAAATACATGGGGATACTTGTATCCACTGTTTTGGAAGGATCCTCAGGCTTCCCAGGGAAGGGAGATGATTAATTGGAGGGCAGGGGCTGTTGCCCCTTGAATGGACACATACCCGATGATTAACATAGCCCTTACCCCTCCTGTGGTGTGAGCCTAGGCCACATTTCTCCTTTATATCCTCTGTGTGAATGTGTCAAATAAGGGAACATGTGGTGAGTGGTTACGAAGTTCAGAAGAGAGGGCTTCTGATCACCGAGAACGAGGATGTTTTCTCAGTGGGAGGAACAGGTCCAAACCTTGGAGGAGGCAGTTCTTGAAGCAAGGTTTCCTGTGGATACAGGTAGGTGTGCGGAGAGGAGGCAGGCTGAGAAATGCTTGAGGAAGGGGGAGGGTGCTGATGTGCATGGCACTGGCTGTACCAGGTTCCTGGGTAGGTGGTCTGAATATCACACAGACCTCACGTGATCACTTTCCCCTGCAGCTGTCATGCATTTCCTTTAATACCTTTATTAAGTGCATTTGACAAATGACGACCATGAGGCTATAGCAAGTCAGGAAGCCTCCTGTGATTCTTTTTCTCTTCTAGTAGAAACCACAGTTGTCACCCAGCCGTCAAAGACCCATCCAGCCTGGCTCCGTGACTCCTGCCCTGGTCACTCTGGCTCTCCCTTGGGTGGCTGTTCCTCTAACGTGCCCTGCACCTCTTCCTCCAGTCAGTCTGTTCCTTTGCCTGAAACACCACTCCCTAAGATCTGCCCACCACCTCCTTCATTTCCATCATGTTTTTGCTTATATGTAGCTTTCTTGTTGGAGACTTGCCTTGTCCACTCTATTTTAATAATGCTACGCCTGCCTGCACCCTGCACCACATTTTGTTCCCGTTATGCTGCTCTCCTTCCCCAGCACTTCTCATCTTCCAAAATCCTGTGTAACCTGCTCCTTTATGCTTTTCTTTTGCCTTTGCCTCCCCACAACCCAACTGGAGTGTCAGCCGTAAGAGCAGGCACTTTTGTCTATTTTATTCCCCGATTTATCCAAGCCTCTAGAGGGCTGCCTGGCTCGTGGTAGATGCTCGGTAAATCTGTTGAATGAAGAGTGTTTCTCAAGATCACAGAACCACGTTGCGCTGGAGCTGGGGTTCGGCAGGCTGCGTGTGGTCAGACCACATGAAGGAGGCCAGGAGGGAAAGGGGAAGTGAGAGAGGTTGACCCAGCTCAGATGTGGAATGTCCTGTTTACAAGTTTGAGCTTTATCTGTCATACCATCCTATCATGAGGATTCTGTACAGACTGAATGTACAAACTAGGACACGGGCACCCAGTGGCAAAATTGGGATTGACTCTCTGTGTATTGAATTTTCCACCAGCCCTTGCTTACTCCTTAGACATGGCAGGAATGGTGCCCAAAGGCTTTATTCCAGAAATCGGCCCCTGCTCCTTAAAGCCCACACGTGTTTTGTTAACGTATGTGTTCAGCACACTTGGGTGGGCTGTGCCACCTCACCACCACCCTTGCCAGAGCTGGAGTGGTGTTCACACTGAAGCATCAGAAAATAGCCAATAAAAAGTGCATGTGCTGCAGTTGCAGGAAAATACGTGTCTCCTAATGGCTGGCTGTCTTTTCCTCTCTTTGGTGCCAAATGTTTTCAGTATGTCTCTCCTGTTTATTCAGGCAGAGCCTACAATTTAAAAAAAAAACTTTATGAGAATGATGAAGGAATAACAGTTCTATCAATTGTTATTTAAGATAATATTTTGAGGCTCCAGTTGAGGTGAAAAGACTGACCTGATTTTTGTTTTTCTCCATCTTGTTTACTTGCTACATTATTATTTTGAGTTAGTTCATGGGATTCTCGGCCAATGTCATTACTGTACTTGTTATTTTTTTAAGTATTTAAGAATTGCTTGTGAATTTTAATGTACATCTATACATAACTGCTTCATTTTATGAATAATAGTAGTGGATGGTGATGGATATGTATATGGATTTTAAATAATTAATTTTTTAAAGTATGCAAGCTGAAATTCGCTTCAAGGAAATTCAGATAGCAGCCAAAATACCCATCAAAGAAAACTGGCCTTCAGAAATGCCACTGGATCTAAAGCTACTTAGAAAATTAGCACCTGAGAGTTATTTCTGTCAGAGAGGACTTGAGATGGATTTTGAAAAGCCATCCCTGTAGAAGATGCTGGAATCACAGGCATTATCGTTAACACCTCCCTCTCCTTCACCCTTCCCCTGCCCTTCACCACATCTAGTCATCACCAGAAATGTCAGGTTTCCTTCTAACTAGTCTCAGGCCCATTTATTTCTCTACCACATTTCAGTCCAGGACAAGATCTAGGCTTATCTGCACCACCAAAGCTGTCACCTTCTAGTTCCCGGTGCATCTAATCTTTTTTGCAGCCTAGATCATCATTTGCCAACACCCAAATCTGATACAGACCTGCCTCCTCACCCCACTGTAGCTCACTACACACAGACAGCCCATAAATGGCTTCCTATTACTCTTAGTGTAATGACTGGATTCCTTAATATGGCTTACAGTGCCCTGCATGGGCTAGTTCATGCTTGCATCTCTCATTGCAAACCTGCCTTCTTCTCTTTCCGCATCCTCTGTGCACCATGCACACCAGTCACCTTTTAGACCCTCTTACCTTCCACCCTACTCTCACCACCAGGCCTTTGCATGTTCTCTTCCCTCTGCTCGAAACACTCTTCCTTTTTTTCTTTTCTTTTTTATTCGTTTTTTCCAGTTAATGTCTTCACATCTTTCAGACCCCAGTTTCTACATCCCTCACTCAGAGAAGCCTTCCTGGAATGCCTTCTGGGTCAGGTACTGCTCCTGTAGTCTGTATTGGCCTTATTTTCTTTTCCTTTATAGCACCATCAAGGGCAAGTTTGTCTTTAGTGCTTTGATTATTTGGTTAAAATCTATCTCTTACTGAACTTCAGGCTCACAGGGGGCAGGGCTTGTATCTTTTTTTTTTTTTTTATCTTGTTTATCATAAGAGAAAAGTATTGTCTAGCATAAAGCAGGAGCTCAAGAATATTTGTTAAGGATTGTGGGTGGATGGATGAGTGGCTTCTTGAAATATCCATTTGTGCACCAGTTAGAACGGAACATTGGTTCATTTCCAAGATGTTGGAGGCCCAGCAAGGACTAAAACAACAGATGGAAGAAGAGATCTTCCTTTTCTCAGAGAAAAAGGGGCAGATGTGTCCCTCCTAGCAAAGATGCCCAGTCACCCAAATCACATCTCAGGGCCATTTTCCTCTCCAGCTGTTGCTGCGCATCAGCCATGCTGGCTCCCGTCTGCATGGCCCAGCCGGCCTCCCTCAGCCTGCCCCGCTCTTAGTTTGCACCTGGCACCGTCCTCACTGCCAGCCAGGAAAACATACCTTTGCCTCAAACACCCAGAAATTAAAGGAGCAATTTTGAGTCTTAGGACAAGAGTGTCAGTATAATTCTCTCTTCCTTCTTTGGCTGCACAAACATTTTATGCTTATTAGGAAAGTATTAAAATAATTTTGAGCTTGGGCAGAGGAGTCATTTCCTGAGCCTCCCAGCTCAGGCACCTATGTGATCTTGGGAGAATTAAGTTTCTGAGGCTCAGTTTCCCTATCCATAAAATGGAGATGGCATCAGTGCCCACTGCCTGGGATCGATGTGGGACACTTTAGACCATCACAGTTCAATAGTAATATAGCTCAAGTCATATATAATTTAAGTGTTACAGAGACTATATTTTAAAAAATGAGTGAAATTAACTTTATTAATCTTTTATTTAACCCTCTATATCTAAAGCATTGTCATCTCAACATGTAATCAATAATAAAACAACTATTAATGAGGTATTTTACAGTCTTTTTATTCACATTCAGCCTTTAAAATCTGGTGTACTGTTTACAAGCACATTTCAATTTGAACTAGCCACATTTCAGAGGCTCAGTAGCTCGTGGCTACTGTATTAGGCAGAGCTGTTTTAGCTAATTCATAAAAGTACACAGCACCTAGTTCATACTGGCATTCAACAGATGTTGGCAAAATTATTGCTACTCATTTTAAAACATCAAAAATTGGGTGGACAAACACTTGTACTACATGTTTGCATACACTGCCATGTGGGAAGATGCGTCAGATCTGTTTTCTGTTTCAGAGGAAGAGAGTCGCCTGTAAGTGTTCTCAGCTGTTCCCTGTGAGCTGGCCTCTGGGTTTCCCAGGGAGGTCAGTTTGGCGGTTTACAGCCCTCTTTCCTAGGGCGGTGGGAAGGGAGAAACTCAGCGTGCCGCAAGTGCTGCGTGCCTGTCTCTGTTTCTTGGCTCTTCTCTGTTTAATTATTTGGAGCTGGAACAACTTGATTTTAAAACAAAACATATGGGCTGAGAGTGATCGGGAGGACATTTCCTAGTGATGCAGCACCGAAGGTATGTGCGTGTTGAGGCCCCAGCCCCGCACCACTTGCTTGCTGAGGTGCTTTCCTCCACTTTAAATGCAGGCTTCTTTCTCCAAATTCTTAAACCTCTGTTTGGAAAGTCACTGTTACAGCAGAAAATATTGGAGCAAGTTTGTAAAGGAATTGTCTGTGAGTCTTCTTTAAGTCCCGATATTTTTCTCACCTTTTTGTGGAAAACTCTTGGTTTTCAATCCACTTGATAGGGTTCATGAAAGAAAAGGGATTTTCAAAGTGGCAGGATGAGAAAGGAGAACTTTATACAAAGAGGAGAAAGTGGACCCGCCATGGAATTTCTCTGTTTTCTACGTCGCTCCGTTGCAGACTCTAGCCTGAGGCGTCTCTGTTCTTCAACGAGGTTTTCATCTCTTTCTACTTCAACCTTCCTTTGCTTCCTGGAGAGGAAATGCATGATCTCCTGTTCTTGTTCCATATGATTCTAACCTGGGTGCCTCGACTCTCTGTTCCTTGGGGGAAATGGGGATTTATCAAGACTGAGAAGAACATGTACTTCGATGCTAGACTCCTCCTAGTTCAAATCTCTGCTTTTCCACCTAGAAGCTGTGTGCCTCTGTGAGCCTTATTTTTCTCTTTCTTAAACTGTGCCTATATTTAAGAATAAACTTGTGATGCTTGAGAGAGACTCTGCCCACAAAGCACTGAGGCTGGTGAGTGATGAGGGGAAATAAATGTTAGTGATTAGGTAGGGCTCTCAGAAGTGACATGTCCACCCTCTTCCACAGGGAGGAATGCTGACTACAATGTCCTCTGCCACAACATCCCACTCATCTCGTGATGTCACTGTGATTAAATACTGCATGGGAGGCAATGTGAACATTTGTTTGTGAAGAGCTTTAGCGTTAGAGCTTTAGTGTCCAGCATTGCTCTGGGTTGGGTTGGATGTTACATGTGTGGAGTCAGATGTTCAGTGATCTCTAGGTGTGCTGGGCCCCTGTGTGTACACGTGTCACCCTGTGATGCCAAGGGCCTACAAATGTGAGAGACAGGGAGAGAGTAACATGCTGAACTGCTTTATTTTTGTACTGCAGTGTCTCCTGTACCTTCCGGGGAACTGGTACTTCATTGTTTTGGATCAGAAACGTAAAATGGAATAGCACTCTGACCAGGGGGGCAGAGGGGCTGACCCTAGTTTTTCTGATGGAATATCGAAAACAAAAAAATCTTTCTAAATACAATTCAAACATCTAAGAGCAAAATTAGTAAGAAAGGGGTCTTTGGTTTTTTTGCCAAACCAAGGACTTGCTGGAACTTTTCTGTATGGGGCTTCAGAACATGTTGCATGCTCTTACTGCCCTGCTGCATCATCGTGGGGAGATTTGGGAAATTTGACTTTTAAAAACAGCACCACATTTTCAGGGCAGTCCATTGTTTGTGTTTTTTCAGTTCCCCTCCCCTCTGCTCCTGCTGTTTTCCCAGCCCTGGTCGGATTTTTAGCTGATGCCTACAAAGTGTCACTCCCCGTGGCGAATGGTGAAGACCTCGCCAGGTGCACAGTTCTCGGATATCCCTGAACCTGGAAAGAGTGGCCACCCTCACTGTTGCTTTGTCTGTGCACCCCTCTCAGTGGACAGCTTTCCGGACATTTGACTTTATCAGGATGAAGGAAAATAAACAGTGTGCTGCTGACGTCAGATACTGCTGGTCAGCTGGCCCCGTTCTTCTCGCTTTAGTGTTTGGAAAGGAAATTCTGAGTTGCTATTGTTGGTGAAGATGAGGAGTGAGTCTTTCCTCGTGGCCAGTTACACCCAGTTCTGACCATTGAGCTCTTCGTGGGCGGACAGCACCGTACAATGTGTCATCAAACCTGTGACACCCTGATTAGAAGTCATGTAGTATTTTTGGTACAATTAAGGAAAAACAACTATGAGGTACCATCGATTGTAAGACACTTCCCAATTTCAGAGATGTTAAAGTATGGGCGCGGTGAGGTGGAAATGCATGTCTTAGAACAGATGGACTAGACTGAGGACGAATTAAAATAGAAAGACCCCCTGGTCTTACTAATTGTTCCTCTCCCACCACACGCGGCCCCCCCCCCCCCCCCCCATAATCACCACAGTTGATGGGCAGCACGAGAGATCCGTGTTTGTGCATGAGGGACACCTCTGCCTTGGCTGAGTGTGCTGTGTCCCCCTTTAACTCGGCTTCGTGTCACTTGTGTGCTCCGTGCCACACACAAAGTTGTGGAGCTGGGTTGACCAGGCCGAGTCATGGAAGTCCTCTCAAGTATAAGTAATTTATGTTTCCAAAGAACAGAAGCATCCAGGAATTTTCTTGAGGTCACTTTGGACTTGATGATTCATGCTGCCTTTTGAAGGAGTGACAAAGACCGTGTTGAGGGACAGCGGGGCTTCCGTGCGCCCTCTCTGGCCTGGCCCGTCTGTGATGGTTTGGTGGTGAAGAGAGTCGCCAGCTCTTCCCAACACATGTCCCTGGTTTTCCTTTCCTGGCACCCCGGCTTGGATTTGTGGGGGCGTGTGCTGTGCCTCCTCTGCCCACAGAGGCACCATTAAACGTTATGGATGACTTTGATCTCATTCAAGATTCTGCCTCCTTATTATTCATAACCCGAATTATTTCTAAGCACCTACATGTCCCCAGCCCCTTTTTTACTTTAAAACTTTTATTTATTTTTTCAGTTTTACTGAAGCATAAAGTGACAAAACTATAAGACATTTAAAGAGTACACATGATGATTTGATACATATACACATTATGAAGGATTCCACCCATCAAGTTAATAAACACATCTATGCTCTCACGTGGTTACCTTTGTTTTTGGTGAGAACATTCAAGTTCTGTTCTTTTAGCAAATTTAAATCGTACAGTACATTATCAACTGTAGCTACCACTTTGTACGTTAGATTCTCATATCTTATTTATCTTTTAACAAAAAGTGTGTACCCTTTTACTCATCTCCCTCTACTTCCCCTACACCAGGTAACCACTTTTCTACTCTGTTTCTATGAATTTGACTTACTTGTTTTTAGATTCTACATACAAGTGATGCCAAGTGGTATTTACGGTCTCTGTCTGGCTTATTTAATTTAACATAATGTCCTTCAGGTTCATCCCTATTGTCACATTTTGTAGGATTTCCTTCTTTTTAAAGACTGAATAATATTTCATTGCATATGTACACACTGCATTTTTTTTAAACCAACACTTTTTAATGCTGCAGTAACTTTAATCAAGGGGATTGTGTTTTGTTTTGTTTTCTGTTAGACTGTTACACAGATTTTAGAGAGAACTATTTCTCAGCCAGGTAAAGTGGCAAAAGAATTGATAGAAAACTTTCTAATTTATATTAGTAAAAACATGGTGTTTACCCTTATATTTATACTGCTTTCTCTCTTTCTTTCAGTTTTTGGGAATAGCATTTCTTGGAATTGGACTGTGGGCGTGGAACGAAAAAGTAAGTGACTGTCTTGGAAATGTACGTATCTGGGGCTGCACATTGTACTGCTGGAGGTTGTCTTTTCTTCCTCTTTGAAACTGCAGAGTATAAGCAGTTATGGTTTGGGGGACTGGGTGAAAAAGGCAAAAGAATTAAACAACAAAAAATAAAAACTTTATAGACACAGATACTAGTAGGGTGATTACCAGTGGGAAAGGGGGTGAAGGAAGAAGGGGAAGAGGGCCCAGGGGGCATAAATGGAGACTTGACTTTGGGTGGTGAACACACAATACAATGTCCACATGCTGTATTGTGGAATTACATACTTGAAACCTATGTAATTTTATTAACCAGTGTCACTCAGGAACATTCAATAAAAATTTAAAAAACAAACAAACCATGATTCTTGAAGGAAAGTGTTTTGCAAGATAATGGCATATTTCAAAGACTCCTTAAGGGTGGAACATAAAGTGATCACTGTATCAGAATAATCACAGAAGTGACAATACATGTGTGCAGCCAGCTGTGTATTGGAATTTTATCAGTTAGTCAGAGATGAGGGTTTCCATGAAACATTTCCTAATATCGGCACAAGAATTTCAGTAATGATCATAAATATCACTGAACAACCTACAGCCTTCTTTCTATTTGTTTTTAACCTTTTGGAAGGTTGCTCAAGCCATAAAGATCTTTTTTTTTTTTTTTTTTTTTTAAGTGTGAGCATTATGGGGTAAGCTGTTAGCCTATCTTGTGAAAGAAGCTGGGTATAATTTGTTGAATTAGATAAACTTACCACTAATGCTATAGAATGTGGACACTTGTCTGCTGATTGAAAACATTTAGGAATATTCAGAATTTATGATCATATACAGTATAGTAAAAGGAAAAAAATCTGGCAGTGGGGAGGAGCATATTCCAAGATTCAGTGAAGATACACTGTTCTGAGCAGTGTATGCTCTTAAGTTCGCTCTTTACTTTCCATCCGCACCTTTTAATATTTTCTGTATAACTTCCCCTACTGAGGCCAAGCACTGGAATTCAAAGACAAATACAAACTCTTTTCTTCTCCCTTTTTTGGAAGTAAAATTGCTGGCAGCATTTTATCTGTTCTGGTATTTGGCTACACAGTAAAGCTTTATCATTTCCCACCTTGTAAGAATGAGGGAGTGGATGGATTGGTTAAAAGTTGTAAACTAAGAGGTTAGCTTAAATTTTCCCAGAAGATTGTTCTCTTATCTCTTTGGTATTTCACCCTTTTGAGTTTGACCAGGGCCTGAAGCCAAGCATTTCTTTGAAGTATTATATGTGTTAAGAAGAAAGAGAAAAACTAAGAAAGCACAGTAAACAAATGCCTCTCAGATGCCAGTATAAATTTCCACAACTACAACAATGTTTGGATAGAATGCATCAAATAAAACTCAAAGTAAATCCCAAGTTTTGAAACTAACAACCCACTGTTTATTTACAAAAATACTTGTGCAGAATGTAAAATGCTTTATGGAAAAATGCAGGGAGACAAACTAAGTTCCCCAAACAGAGATAATTTTATCTCTAGAAACTTTAATGTTGAATACCGGTCTTCTCTTGGATTATGACCAGCTTCTGCCTCAATCCCCTTATAAGCTTGGAGATTTGCATTGGTGGAATCACAGAAATTCCACTTTTAGAAGCCCTCGGGTTGGTTCAGTGCTGGATCGTGCAGCTTTGTATAACTCTCCTTTAATAAGAGTCCATTTCTATCTGCTTTGAACAGATGCTGGAAGGCATTAAATGAACTAATTGTCTGTTCTGGCAATAAACAGACAATTGGTTGTTTTGAAGGGTTTTTTTTCTCTTTTTGTGAAATATAATTGTCTTTTTGTTTCATCAGCTGCACCAAATGTCTCTTCTCTGATAAAATCACAAAATTCTAAAACTCGCAAATATCAGAGCAGGAGGGCGATGCGGTCTTCAGGGAGGGATGAAGTTTCAGTCCCTTCTTTGTCAGGGCCACTTAGTAAATGGAAGGTTTCTCTGGAGATCTGAAGTTACTCGGACAAGGTCACCCACTTACTGTGTAGCAGCCCTCTGTGTGCTGAGACCAGATGGAGGTGACAGAGGGTGGAGGGCATACAGCAACCTGGTTTGGCATGCACTGGCCGCCCGTGGGCCCTGGACTCGGGGGAGCGGCAGTGAGTGACGACAGAGTCCCTGCCCCCCTGGAGCTTGTATTCCAGTGGGGGCGCTGACAACGAGCAGTTTACTAACCAAGTATATGCGTCCTGGTACTGGTAAGGGCAGCCAAGAAAGGTAAGGTGGAGGGTGAGGGCTAGTTAGAGAGTGGTGACAGCCACTCTCTATCACTCTTTTTGATAGAGCAGTTGGGAATGGCCTCCTGAGGAAGTGGCACTGGAGCGGGACCTGGATGAAGTGAGAGGGACCTGCAGGGGGCTGGGGAGCATAGCATTGTGGGCAGAGGGATTAGCAAGAGTGGTAGCCCGGAGTCAGAGAGGTGGTGATTCCTAGGAACAGGAGGAAGGCCGGTAGGGTTGGAAGGGAGAGAACAAGGGCAAGAAGAATAGGGCATGGGGCAAGAGAGGTGGGCAGAAGCCTGAGCAGGTGGGGTCCTGCAGAAATTTGGCTGAGAGGAAGTCACCAGGGCATTTTGACAGGGGAGTGTCCTGAGCTGGCTTTTTGCTTTAAGATTGCTTTATTTGCTGTGTACAGTTTAGGGGCTGAACAGACCTGAGTTCCAGTACTGGCTTGTCCGTTTACCATCTGTGTGACTTCGGGCAACTGTGTCAACTTCTCCGAGATATCCTTTTCCCATTTGTGCAGTGGGGCACTATCACCTCATAGGATTGTTATGAGGATTAAATGAGATGGCCCCTAAGACAGTGCCTGCAGTAAACTAAATGCTTCTGGGGGACATGGCTCTCTCTCCTGGATGCTCGACTGTGGCCCGTCTGCCCCTGCATGGGGACTAGGGCAGAATAGTGGCTTGGGAAGATGCCCTAGGTTTTAGATGCATTCCTGGCTCTGATTCATGGACCAGAGAATTGGTTTGGTATTGGGGGCTCTTAAGGAGGATATGATGTGCATCCATCGCCTTGGTAACTGCAAAGCCTGCTCTGTCAATTCCCTTTGGGTTAACTTCTAAGCTCGACCAGGCAGGCCTCTTGACAGGGTGGCGTTGAGGTGAACCACAGCTGGCCAAGGGTGGTGGGTAGCTTCCTCCTGCAGGCTGATCACCCCAGCCCATGAATCAGTAAATAAATCCCCCCAAGAAGAGATGCAGTGACATTTACATGAGAGGAGGCCTGGAGGGCAAGTCTCTGAATTGGGTCACAGCTGGAAGGATCAGATTTTTTCAACACGCATTTTTCTGTGAACTACAGAGACTTTGGAGGCAAAAATTATTATCGCTTGTACTTATGTAATACCAGGCCAAGTTTTAAACCTAGGGCTAGTATTACTATTGACTGTTATACATAATAGTTAAATCATTCATTTCTGAATTCCAAGTCGACTGTGAAGATGCAGAGGATAACTGTTGTCTCCAGAGAAAAGTGGTTTACATGCAGCTTTTCAGAAATAACAGGATCTGCTGTTTTAGGAGGACCGTGAACAGTTGTGTAGCATGACTTGCAGTTGCACAGCAGGCTTGGTGGCATCCAGCCACGAGCAGCTCGTTCGTTCCGGTAACGTTCATTGTGCACAGAGTGCAGGGCAGGCTGGTGCTGGACACTGGGGTTGAAATTCCTCAGGGGACTTCTAGTCTAGCAAGGGTGCACATGTGTATGTAACACGTAAACATATGCACGTAAAGCATTGCAGTGACTGCTGATTTAAAGTGTGCATGAGTTTATTCCTACAGCAAAACACTCACTACTTCTGTCTCTTTGGGTTACTCCTACTGTTGAAAAGACCTTCCTTCCACCAAAGTAGAATCATATCTTAGTAGTTTTCACTCATTGGTTATGGATCTACCCTCTTGGATCCCACAGAATAAGTCCTTCTCCATATTGGCCCTTGAGGTATTCAGGGTGGAGTCCTGTTTTCTTCTGAGTTTCTTGGCTAAACATCTGCTTCTCTTTGGGTGGAGTCCTGTCAGCATCTTGGTCATGCTCCTCTGACCTCCCTCCCATGTGTCCTCTGTCCCACTGAGAGAGTGCTTTAGGGGACATTGTGCGTATGGCTGAGTTATGTGCCTTTTCCCGTCATGTGCTGTCCGTGAAGATTGAGGTCACATGGTTGATCACTGAGAGTTCAAGCTGGTCTCAGATCCAGCTAGGTATACCCTATCCAGAGTCAAATGCAGGATTCTACATTTACCCAGCTGTCATCTTCTAGCACATTCCACATTCCACTCAACTTGGTTTTAGCTGTATGTTTTGATCAACCTGCTCCCTCTGCTCAGGCCTTCCTTTAACTCCTTGCCCCAGTGCCAGCAGGGGGGATCCCGATTCAGTAGGTCTGGCTGGACACAGGGATGCTCAATTTTCATGAGCCTCTTAGGTTATTCTGATTGCAGTCAAGTTTAGTTATCACTGATCAAAGCCACTGATATGTCAAGCAGGCCGAGGACAGAGCTGAATGATATGTCACTAGAAATTTTCTTTGGGGTTGACACTTGCTTATGTTTGCCCTGGGGTGCCACGCGTTTATAACCTTTCCACTTGTCATGACATCAGATTGTTTTTCTGCATCTTGTCTTTATAGCTAGACTGTAGCCTTCAATTTATCTCTGACTAACCAGCCGAGGGACTTACTGATCCTGCCACTTTCTTATTGAACCTGTCTGGGTCATGGAGCACATCACTGTCTCACCCAGGTACTCAGAAACCCTTATCAGGAAAGCTAGGACTAAGTCATGGTTTACCATTTCTCCCTTCTAGAAACACTTTCCTCACTTGGCCTCCAAGATAGCCCATGTTCCTGGTTCTCCGTCTCACACTTCTTTGCTAATCCCAGCTCACCTCTCCGACCTCTAAATTTTGCAGTGCTCCAGGCTGGGTCCTGGGGCCTCTTCTCTATCTTCATTCTCGCTCTTCCAGGGGTGTCCAGCCTTTTGGCATCTCTGGGCCACACTGGAAGAAGAGCTGTCTTGGGCTACACATTAAATACACAAACACTAATGAAAACTGATGAGCCAAAAAAGGGTTTTAAGTAAATTAACAATTTTGTGTTGGGCTGCATTCATGCCCATCCTGGGCTGCATGTGGCCTGTGGCTGTGGGTTGGACACCCCTGCCAGGCTTGGGGCTTTAAATGGTATCTAATGCTAACTACTTCCGAATTTAAATCTGTGCTCCCGACCTCATCTGAATTCCAGACTTGTATGGCCTACATACCACCTCCACCTTAAATGCCCGATGGGCTTCTGAAATTGAGCAATCTAAGACAACACTCCTAACACCCACCCCCACCCCCAACCTGCTCTTCCCAATCGCAACAAACAGCAGCTCTGGTCTTCCACTTGTTTGGGTGTTCCAGACACCCTTCTTTCTTTTCTCTTACACCACATTCAGTCTGTCAGCAAATGCTGTCAACTCTCCTTTGGGAGTATATTGAGAATCTGACTTCTAATCATCTCTGCTGTTACACCCCGCTCTGGGCTGCTACCACGTCTTGCCTGCATTGCTCATGCGTGCCTCCCCCGCGCCCCAGGCCCATCTCCACGCAGCATCCAGAGTGGTCCTTCAAAAACGTAAGGCAGGTTCTGTCACTTCTCCACTCCAAATCCTCCAATGAACTTTGCCCAAAGCAATGAGTATGTGGTACCCCGTTACTTCTGGGACCTTATTTCGCACACTGTGCACCCCCCTACCCCCACCCCATTCATGCAAGCCTCCACTCATCATCTTGCTTTACTGCCAGAATCTCAAACATAACTTACTACCCCAGGGCCTTTGCACTTGCTCTTCACTATCTGTTGTAGTCTCCCCCCAGAATTCACATTGTCACTTTTCTCTCCTTCCTGATCGCTGCCCAGATGTCACCTTTGTCCATAGGCACTGTCACTCTCACCCTGGGCCTTTTCTTCTGCCCTCCCCTGAGTTTCTCCCCTTGCGTTTTCATAGGATTTACACTTTCGTGCTAAGAAGTTTGTTGCTGTCTTTCCCTGTGAGGGTGGAGGCTTTTGTTCACTTCTGTACTCCAGTACCTAGAACATTTAACTGGCACATAGTAGGTGTTCAGAAAACATTGCTCATGAAAGAATGAATGAGCAAATGAAGGATGAAAGCATTCTTTTAAACCCTGACTATTTTGTGGCTCATATGGCTCAGTTACAGAAGTGAATAGCTGCCTCAGATCTCGCTCTAGCAAGCACACTACGTTAACAGCATAAAATAAAGTAAAATTGCGTGTGGTTTCTGATGTCTGATTTGATAGTGGTACGGTGGTAGAAACAACATCCATTATTAATTCTGGATGTCAGGAAAGAAAGTAACCATTTATTTCTGACATAAAAAATGAGAATGTATTTATGATTGTCTCAATTTGTGGAAAAATTAGGGGTAACTTGACTTTTCCATTTTGTCTAACATTTATGCTCATGACTGTTTTTAGGTGGATGGAGGCAAGAGGCAGAGTGATAGATAAATCGCTGATGTATCTTCACCAGTGAGGTGCTGCCAGCGGAGGTGTTGAGGATGAAGAGACATTTAGCTTTTTAGAGCAAGAAGGGTGTCCTTCACTATCCTTCATTGCAAGTTCAAAGTTCTGTTGCTCCTCCTTCCTCACCTCCCCTGCCCCCCCAACCCCCACGCACAGCACAAGCCTATACCGGTTGGAGGGTGTAATGCATCCTGGCTTGTGGGGCCTGAAAACCGCTTGAGAGCAGGAGTCTGTCACCTTTGCCCTTTTATGCTCAGTTCTAGCACCCTGCCTCCCCACACCATGGAGGCCCAGACTTCGTCTGTGACTAAATGGGAATATGCAAAAAACCCCAAAACCCTTATACATTGTAGAGGACCATACAGGAAAAATAGCTTTTCACACAGGAGTTTGTGATCTCTATATCCTTAAGATTAAACTTTTAGAGAAGGGTGACCTGCTGTTTCAGAGGTGGGGAAACTGAGGCCCAGAGAGGTTACACTGGAAGTCTGACCCTCTCCCCCGGGCCCCTCTCCAGCCCTCCATCATCCTCAAGCCACTCCCTGGGCTCTAAGGACAGAGTTGGTAGTTCCTGACCCTGTTTTGGGAATGGGAGTCAGAACAACGGCCACCCGTCTTGACCTTATCACCGGTTTTCCTGGGGATGATGGAGACTCTTTTCCTCTAGGCGTTCCCCCTACCATTGTCTGTAATTGCAAGTCTCACTTTGGAACCTTCCAGCTGTTCTTGTAACAACACTATGGTAGACTCACTTTGGAAAAACTCCCTCCTTTCCCAAGAAGTCACGTTGGAGACTGCGAGATCCAGTGGTTCAGGCCGTTCCTAGCAATGGCGCAAGTTTCCGTAGCCTGAGGGCAGAGGTCGGTGGATGCGATGAGGTAACTTGAACAGAAAAATACATGCCTTGAAGCTGCGTTAAGGAGACATTTCTGAGATACTGACAATTCTTCTTTGAAGATTTTATTTTATTGACCAAAATGGTGTCCAAGTAATCTCCTCAAGTGTTCGGTTGTAGGCAGAAATCTAAAAAATAACAGCTCTTGCTCAGTACCTGGAAAGCTAGCCTATGCGACCTGACGTGCTGTCATCACTACATTGGACAAACATGTGAGGTAGATTGAGAATTATTTTTTTTCTTTTTATGTCCCTCCAAACTTAGAGGGTTTTCTCAAGAATGAAAATCAGATGGGGTCAAAACTTCAGGGATTTTGTCATGCTCTCAGATACCACAGCCCACTCTCATTTTGAGGCACAAGTCCAGGCTGGGTTACTACACAGGGCAGGATAATAATTAAAACTCCAAACCTAACTCTGGCTTAAAGTGTTCTCCTGTGCCCAGCTCCATCTGCCTTGGGCCCCTGAAGAGGGGAACAGGGCGAGACCTTCCTTCCCGGCTTCGTCCTGTGGCCTCTCCCCCACTCATCAGATGTTCCTCTGCCTGCTTCCTTCCAGGGCAGAAGAGGGGGTTAGGGCTTTGCCATCTGGGCCTGGAAGATGGTAAAGGGGGTGCTCTCTGGTCTTTTTGAGGTTTCCCTGATGAGTTCCTTGGTCCAGTATTGGGTATCACTGATCTAGGTGGCTGCCTGGTGCCCCTGCTCAGATTGGGCCATCTTCCTCATCCAGTGCTCCCCTGAACTGTGCCTTCTGAGGTCTTTTCTCATTGCAAGTGCCTTCCTGTGCTCATCTCATGTTTTCTCCTGGACACACTCATCTGGGGGGTGAGGCCAATCACGCCAGAACAGCCCTCACCTGCCCTGGAGCCTGCCCTTCTTCCTAGAGCTCCAGGGCAGGGGTGGACACACCCCCAGGCACTTCTCTGGGTGCAGCCAGGCCCCAGTCACTCTGTCTCAGAGCTCCCCCAGGGGTCCCCTTGAAAATTCTCACTAGGTTTAGGGCAGTGGTGTCACAAAGCACAGCAACCACTTTCTCCAGAGAAATCTTAATCCCCTCCCTCGGTCCTCCCTTTGACCCCTTTTATCCACCGGATTTCACTGAGGCATGTGAGAGAAAGAAGTGCTTTGTGCCTGTTTTTCAGACAGTGATCAGTCTGAGGTAAGAAGATCATTCTAACATCATGGTACATACTTTTCTATAACATTTATTTTTTAAATTTTTTTAAATCCTCACCCAGGAACATATTTCCACTGATTTTTAGAGAGAGAGAGGGAGAGAGACAGAGAGAGAGAGAGAGAGAGAGAGAGAGAAACATATGCGCCCCAACTGAGAATCGAACCCACAGCCCAGGCATGTGCCCTGACCATGCCTAGGGATCGAACTGGTAACCTTTGCATGGAACAATGCTCCAACCACCTGATCCATGTGGCCACAGATTTTTCCTAACATTTTAGAAGCAGGTATATAGTGTTGTGGTAGAAGTGAGGATCTTCATCCACAACTCTTCGCTGTTTTCAGACAGTAGAGCGTCGTGGTTCAGACCCTGCTCTGGGGTCAGACAGGCTGGCCTCACATCCATTCTGCCACTTGCTTACCTGGGTGACTGGGCAGGTAACTCTATTTCTGGGTCTATTTCTTGCCATGAATAATAGTCCTACTTGCTAGGCTTATTGTGAGGGTGCAGTAGTCCAGGCTTATTTGTTCAGTAGTGTGGCCTTTATGTTACTGTGGTGCCAGCCGTTGGCATCACCAGCCCGGTGATGACCACAGAGCCTACCCATGCGCCACTGCCTACGGAATGAGCTTGCTAAATGCCCAAACGATCTGGGCCTTCTTCTGCTCAAAAGCCATCATGTTCAAACCCAGCTGCACCCTGCCATCCTAGTCTCCTCTCACCCCTTGTCCCACATCTGCATAGACCCCTCCGGGGGCCAGGTCCTGTCACTTCGTCTCTTCACTTGCCGACGGGCATGTGCCCCACCCCTCTGTTCCCCGTGACATCACTAGCTAATATGTCTGCCCAACACTCTCTACTCACTTGTCATCCCCTAGCCTGGTGACTGAGGGTCACCACACTACCACCCTGAATACTTACGAGTAACACAGTCCCTGGAACCCCTCAGGTGATCCCCATGAAAGTATTTGCTCAGTAACTAAGAAAGCTGTGTCTCTGAGGCCCCAGAACACAGTGACTACCCACCACCAGGCAGGACTTCGCTTCTGTTTTAGTTTGGGGGCACATCACATGTCACAGTTTAAACCTTATACTTACACAGGAATGTTCCTGTCTCCTGTCTTCTGAAAATGCAAGTGAAAGTATCTGGAGAGTGGCTAGGAACATGCCAGATTTCTGAAAAGTGACACTTTTGCAGGTGGTTGTGTTTCCATATTCAGGGGCAGTCACTCGCACCAGGGTGGTGCTCGTGGTTTCCCGGCCTGTGAGCGGCCCAGTGATGGGACTCAAGGCAGCTGTGCCTCCCCAAAGGCAGGTCGTAACCACTTTTGACAAGAGGGAATTACTTTTAGTCTCAACTGGTGACTTTGACAAAAGAAAAAGGGATACCACATCCTTAGAATGGCTAGCCTGCCTTTAACCTTGCATCTCTGCCAGGCCCTGGGTTATGCCGCCCCGGTGCACCTACACCACCCTGGGCTGCCCAGGGTCTATCGAGCACCTTTTTGTTCATGTTCTACTGCCTCTCTCTGGGCTCTGCAGCAAGTTCTTAGATGCGTGGATATTTTGGGGTCTGCAGAGTGCTTTGCCCTATAACATTCTTTGAAGATCTTTGATAAATTAAAAATTTTTTTTAATTGATGAGAGAGCGAGAAAGAAACGTCAATTTGTTGTTCCGCTTATTTACACATTCATTGGTTGATCCTGATCAGGGATCAAACCTGCACCCTTGGCACATCAGGATGCCACTAACCAACTGACCCAGCTGGCCAGGGCCTGATGACTTTTTAAGGGGCAGGTTTTGCTGTGGTGCAGTGTGGTCTTTCCGTGGGCATTGTTGAAAACCTTATCTCCAACTCCAGGACTGTCCCCCCTTGAGAAGCTCATTTTCTTTCAGATGGCCTATTTTATCATCCTTTGTCAAGTAGGGAAATGCTCCTTTCCCTCCAGGAAAACTCTTGCCTTAAACCATTGGGGTCTGGTTTAAAGAGGGGTGTGTGAATCAGGACCCAGTCTCATAAATCTCGGAGGGGTCCATCTGGCCTGGCTTTGGGTGCGCATTCCATATGCCTGTCTCTGTTTCTCATCCAGCGGCTGGAAGGAATGTGCTTGTCTATGCCAGAGCAGAAGAGTCCCAGACCTTCGGGGCTTATTAATGCTATTTTTGCATTTCTTTTCTGTGTGGGTTGAAAGAAGGAACTGAAGCTTGCCAGGTGGTACACAGAGGATGGTCTGTGCTGGTGGTGGAAAAAACCACAGACACTCCTGAGGTTTATTGGTTGGAAGCCCTTCTGGAGCTTTGCCTTTTCATTTCTGCACGTGCATAGAAACCTCTTCCAAGAAGAAATAGTGGTGGAGCTGTGGGGAAGAAGCTGCTTAAGTTCCAGAGATAAATGAATGTACGAGGTGCTGTTGAGGAGATGCAGGTCGGAAGGATGGTGGGCTGATTTTTCATTCTTTGTGAAACATTCAGTGTTTATAAAACCATGGAACAAGGTCGTCTCACAGGGACCAGGAGGGTCTCAGAGACTGGAAGGTCATTTAGGAGCAGTAAGTTTGGGCGACCAGTGCATCTACTCTGCTGCCCCGCAGCAGAAGCGCCACTGCCCTGGTTCAGGGTGTGATGAGGAACCCGGCTTGTGGGGTCCGAGTCACTGTGGATGAAATGAGATTCACACGGACTACTGAGTCCGGTAGAGGAAAAGGGACAGTATGGCTTTTCTCTCAAGGGGAGCAAAAGCCTAAATCCTTGCTCCAGTGAGCTTTTATTGTCTTACTGGACACATTACAAGAAGGTCCTCATTAACTATGCACAGGCTTGCTTTAGGTGGTTACCTTTTACAGAAAACAAAGGAGCCAATGCTGCTAATCACATCACTGAAGAGGGATATTTGCAAATGAAAAGGCAAAAGTAGTTGAACCCTTTACACTCATCCTTGGAAGGTTTAGCATGGTTTTTAGGAAGTTGCTTTGCAATACATGTCCTCAATTTAGGGTGAGGGAGTTTTAGCCAAAAGCAAGACTCATAGCAGCCTAGGTACATTGCAGGCCTGATTCCCCACAGGAGAACCTATCCATGGGTGTGGGTCCTGTGCATCTCCCAGTGGGAGCTGGGCCCACGCCACTCAGAGCGGCCTCCCACAAGGGTGCCACCGCCACAGCGGGGACACAGCTGCCTTACTGCTCAGCATGCTCACCACTGTTGACTGAGTTCTCACTGCTTCTTTCTCCACTTCTGGGCACTGTTAGCTTCCACCCACTCATGGCCTCTGTCTTCTTTTGGCTTTTGCTTACTCATGGATTCTTTCTGCCTTTATTCTGATTGTCAATTAGGTGACTTCAATTCCCCAAGAAAAAAGATTGGGTTGGCAAGTTCATTGCTGCCACCCCCATCAGGCATGATCATTGGATGTGGCCAGAAGTTTTTCACAGAAGTGCCTCAGGCAGAGCAAGTGCCAGAGCAAAACAGATTCTCTCCTGTGCGGTTGGGATTGGACGCCCTTCCTACGTACTTCTGTAGCAGCTGATGTCTTCCTCTTGGTGTAATACAATAGTGATGCTCGTGACAGCGGTGATAAACTTTGTTGAATCCTTATGCAAACACAAGCAGAGTGTTTCCATTTACTTAGGCCGTTTCCTCCATCCTCGTAACTGTATGACATAGGGTACCATTTCACTGATGTGGGAACTGAGGCTTAGGCAGGTTTGGTAACTCACCCAAAATCACACTGGTTGCAAGCAACGGAACTGGGATTCAGGACAATGTGTCTGTATTAATTGCCTTGTCTGTTTCTCTGCCCCACATCCAGCCCTGTCCAGGCCCCCTTCTTTATGTGTTTCAGGAGTCCAGGGAAATGTCAGGTGAGCCAGGTGGGCTTGCGTACTGCACAGGATGGTGTGCAGGATGCGGTGCTCTGTGCCACACCCAGGGCAGGCTTGTCTTGGGGGCTGGAATACCAGAGCCTTCCTTTTACTGTGAGGGTGCACATCTACACATTTGTGTTGGCTTTCTAGACTTCTCTTATATGATATGGCCTTAGACATGTTCCATTAGTGTGTCTTATTCTTCTTTAGAGACATGCTACATCCTGAGAGATATTGTCTGGCACCCAATGGATAATGGGAATCTCCCATTTCACTGGAGGATCACTCCTCAAGGCTCCAAATCGATATGCCAAGAGCTAGTTGTCCAAAAGCCAATTTGTGGAATGGCTAATTTGCTGAATATATTTGTTTATTTCACCTTTTAAAATTGACTGGTATGCATTCCATCATTACGGCAGTGCGTGATGACCTGGCTGACTTGTTCCTGCCCCTGCTGCCTGCTGCGGCAGCAGGCATGGACTGTAGGTGACCACGGGGCAGAAGAATAGAGATATGGGCACAAATAGTATGGACCTGAAGAATAGAATTCTTATAAATGTTCATTTGCATCAGTGTTCATCAATACAGTCATTAAAAATTTTTATTGATTGATTTTAGAAGGATGAGAGAGGAACACTGGCTTGTTTTTCTACTTATTTAAGTATTCATTGGTTGCCTTTTTAAAAATTTATTGATTTTTAGAGAGAGAGAGGAAAGGAGAGAGAAATAGAAACATTAATTTTGTTCTACCCACTTATGCATTCATTGCATTCATTCGCTGAGTCTTGTGTGTGCCCTGACCAGGAAGCAAACTTGCAACCTTGGTGCATTGGGACAATGATCTGACCAGCTGGGCTACCTGGCCAGAGCCCATTAATCTCAATAATGTGTCAATAAAGAATACTTGTGTGGTTTGATTCCCAGTCAGGGTAGATGCCTGGGTTGCAGGCCATGACCCCCAGCAACCGCACATTGATGTTTCTCTCTTTTTCTCCCTCCCTTCCCTCTCTAAAAATAAAGAAAGAAAGAAGGAAAGAAAGAAAGAATATTTGTGTGGAAAATTCTCCTTTATTCTTGACTCTGTAGTATTTGAATATATTTTTCTTGTGACTGTAATCTTGGTCTCTGGCTCTCTTTCTTACTCTTTCCCTTTCTGTCTCTGTTGCTACTGTTCAGATTTCTACTTTCACATCGGCCAGAAGAAATGGCGAGAGGAATAAGTACATGTGGCTAATTGCTCTGCTTGTCATCCATTTATCCTCATTCCCGTTCAGTTCAGCTCCACAGGGCATTTTCAGACCTCCTCCACAAGGTCCAGTCTACTTGGCTTCTTTCCCTCCCAGGGCCATGCCTACAGGATTCACATGGAGAAGGATAAGAAGTTACAAGTGGGCTGCAAACGCCAGGCTCTGTGTGCACACTTCGTGCATAAGCAAGAAGTTCTGGGTACAGAAGAGGGTAGCCAAGTGACATTTTGCATTTATTTTTTCAATAAATTTGAGTTCTGATAAGTTGGCAATTAGCCCCAAAGACTGAACATTCAAGTGTACATGGAGAATTGGAACTCAAATCATGTATTATTTGTCAGTGACATAGATATAGCACCTGAAGTTCCATCCAGAGCTCATGTCATTAATGATGTGGAATTGCTAGTGAATTGACATGAAGGAAAGCTGTTCACGTGGGCTCAGTGGTTCTGTTGACTGGAAATAACAGCCAGCTGAGAAAAGGAACCGTATTAAATTCAGCACTTGTTTCTACCCCTTGTCTGCCCCTACCCCACCCCCAATCCATTATTCCCAGCACAACGTGTGAGCTCCAGTTTTGGTCATGTGGTGAAAACCACACTGCCCGTGGCTGCAGAGTTTGGTGTTTTACAGCTGCAGCCATGTGAGAGAAATGCGTGTTCTGAATCCTGGTTTCTGAGGAAGGGAATTCAGGCTTTCAACTCTCATTGAGCCGGTGGGGTCCTGTGAGAATTGGCAGGTCTGAGGCGTAGATCTGGGGGAGAAGGAATTCCCATGAGAAGGGTGAAGTGTGCTTCCCCGAAGAAGAAGGTGGTGCCCACAGGTTCCCAGAGGGCCAGGTGTCTGCTGGTGTTGTTTTTACACATTCCTGAGGATTTACCACTAATGAATGTCTATTTTAAATCACTTGGCACACCTAACTGTAATCTTAGATTTTTTTTTTCTTCCAGCTTCTTGTCAACTACAAGCTTTAATTATAATTATTCTCTGGCAGGCATGTTCTAGCACTTCTTATTCATTTCGTCAAATTGAGCTTAACAAAATTACAAAGTCCAAGGAGAGACCCCATCTTGAAGCCAACAGAAGGCTGAGCTGTCAGCTCACCGTCAGTTTTGCAATCCAGTTGTTGCCAGTGTTCCTTTCGGCTGCCCCCCCACCCCTACCCCCTGTGCTGGCAGCAGCAGAGGGGCTGCCGGCCCTTCCTGCGTATTGGAAACATCTCGCAGGCGCAAGCAAGGGTGACGTCCTAACCTCAGGGCTCTGGGCATTGACTTCCACACTTTGTGTTTTAAGATTTGAATTTGTTTTCACCGTATAACTACCTGGGTATAATCTGAATCCATTAAAAATAAAGTTCTTGGTCATTCTGTGCTTTGCAGAATGTCATTTCCCACACCCTCTCAGTATCGGTCTCCAGCCCTGTTTTTTTGCTGGAATTTAGGTTTAAATGAGTAGAATCTGCAGTCTAGCTAGCCCCTGGTGATTGTCGTTTCCACGGAAACAGTGAAAGGCCTGACAATTAAAACAACCTACTGGCTGAGGAGAGTGAAAGTATGAAAATGAGTTTGTCTGAGAAGCCAAATTCTCATCCTCCCGATGAAACCCAGAGAGCACAGCTGACTCAGGAGCCTACTTGGACCTGGGATGGTACTCCTCTTGCCTCAGGGGTGCAAGTGCCTTAGTGTTTCAGGCGCAGGTGGGTTCGCCGGCTTGCTGGGTGGGCCCGTGTTAACCAGAGAACTGTCCTTGTGATTCACTGGGCTCTGTGGGTCTAGCCTGGGAGCATGGAAGAGTGGGAGCAACCTGCTTTTGCTCAGACTTGAGTGTGAGTCACAAATAAGAAGCCCATTAAAAACTGATGGAATCATAGAATGGTCTTCAACATGGAAGGAACTTAAAAGTCAGTGAATTCCAGTCTCCCCTCCAACTTGGGAATCTCGGGAACACTGCCTACAGAGGTCTCAGCATCGCCCCAGAAGGGAGCCAGTTTCTCAGGCAGCCTCTCTGACCCATTGCTGCAGACAGGCTGGTGTTGGGAAGGCCTTGTTTGGGTGGACCTTACGTCCCTTCCTGTCTCTTCCACCTCTGCTGCCTCTTCCTTTTGGTGTGAGTGAATTGAGTCTACCTCTCCCATAATTAAGTTGACTTTTTAAATTTTAAGACTGTTATTGTGTACTCCCAAAGACTTCTATTCCTCTAGCTAAGGTCTAAAACTTCCTACCTGTGTTTAAAGGTGTTGAGGGGGAGAGAGTGATTGATTTCCAACACGGATCCTCAGCACTGTTGCTTAGATTTTGTGTGACTTTTCCTAGCCCCATTTGTGTAGGTGCACAATTGGTTGCTGTGTCTCTGTGTCGTGTCCCACCAGGACTCACAGTTCAGAGCTGGGAACTCTGAGCACATAAGACTGAATCTAGCCACTGTCTCTGCGGTCGGGTGCAGGGTGTGGCTGCCTGTTGTGACGTCAGCCCAGAAGTCAGTGAATACTCCCTCCATTCCTAAGTGCTTTCACAGTCTCCCAGCCCCTCATCTGTGATTCAGTTAAATCTTCGGCCTCTTTCATATGGTTTAAGTTGTACTTGAAGACTTCCTAATTCCTCATATGTGTTCTAGATTAATATCCTATTATTGTTCTTAAGGTGATACTCCCCCTATCCCAAACAAATAACTTAATGAATAATATACTCATGTTCACATGTTCCTACTACCTTAAAATGAGCCAAACCTGAAAACTCCTAGAGTCAGGTGTTGACTAGTGCTGACTGGGAAGTGCTTGGAAGCAAGTGCACAGCTTCTACTTGGTAGAAAAGAGTGCAGCCCTGGCCGGGGTGGCGCAGAGGGCTGGGTGTGTCCAGCAAAGCAAAAGGTCAACAGTTGGATTCCTAGTCAGGGCACGTGCCTGGGCTGCGGGTCAGTCCCGTTTTGGGGTACATGTGAGAAGCAACTGATAGATGTATCTCTCTCACATGGGTGTTTTTTTTTCCCCTCTTTCCCCCTCTAAATAAATAAATCTTATTTATTTTTTTTCAACGTGCTGAAGTAAACATTCTTTTCTGGGTCCAAAACAATAGCTGTATTGCTTTCAGCAACTCACCAAACCTCTCTAGGTTCCATTTTTCTCAAGTATAAAATCAGATGAATACTTTATATTCTTCTAGATTCTTGAAAATGCTGTGAAAACAAATTGTTTAATATTAAGACTTTATAGCCAACTATACCATGATACTCTGTGGCTATTGTGAGAGTTCAAAAATAATAAGCTAAGAAAAATATTGGTGATACTGAGTATTTGAGACTCCTATATATCCAGTTTGAAAATAACAGTAGCTGGTCTCTATAGGAAGGAATTAAAATTTTGTACAATGCATTTTAGAGAAAAAAATATCTCCTAATTTTTAACAGAGTTTTGGGTGATATTTGATGTGGTCACATTAATGGAGAAAGGCTCCTCGTAAAGAAATGGCATTGTTTGTGGAGAAATGAGATTACTCTGGGTTCCTTTGGTCAGAGAATAAAAGAGTTGGAACCCAGGGAGTAACCTTTGATTTCTAAATCATTTAAACCCCAGTTCTTAGCTTTGAGGATCTCAGCCTGACAGATCTGTGGAGCTCAGGGGCAGATCCCGACGAGCAGTTTTTGCTTGGAAGACCTTTAAGGGCTGTGTCTGGGCCTGACTGCAGTGTTAGCAGCATCAAGACCCCCTGTTTCCTGAGAAATGCCAAGGGCTCGATGCAGGTCCTGGTCTGACTTCCCCTTGTCCCGGGACGAGGAAGACCCTTCTTTCTTCCTGGGTGGTGGGAGGCGTTTTTCTTTTTTTTCCCCTTTGAAATTTTTTTAATTTTTCAATTGCAGTTTACATTCGGTAGTATTTTGTATTAGTTTCAGGTATACAGGGGAGGTATTTTTCTTAAACACGTGCTGTTTACTCCAGACACTTACGTTTGAGGACATGGAAGGCAAAGGCAACTTCCACATCTTCTCCCTACAGGAGTCTGTGGATGGTTTCTTGGGGTCATTTCTTTGCTGTATGTAGTTTTACTTAAAATACGGCCCTAGCTAGACTTAGAAAGAAAGTTGTTTTCTGTTTTTACTTTTTCTTTTTTTTTGCAGTGTCTCTTGAGTATTAATCACACCAAATGATCAGATGACCTATGCAGTTTTTCTTCGGGAGAGGGGAAAGTCGATCGTAATCATCTTTTCACGTTGGAGAACTAACCCGGTACCTGGTGCCCTGTTGTGTGTTCTTTTCTGCCCGCAGGGAGTTCTGTCCAACATCTCTTCCATCACCGACCTCGGCGGCTTTGACCCGGTCTGGCTCTTCCTTGTGGTGGGAGGAGTGATGTTCATTTTGGGATTTGCAGGGTGCATTGGAGCTCTGCGGGAAAACACTTTCCTTCTCAAATTTGTAAGTATCACACTCTGCTCCCAGGTTGAAAACTAAACATATCCCACACCAGGAGGACACTCTATTTTTAGGCAAGAGTGAGCTGTCCTAAGAGCACTGGCGGAAATATGGCCTGGGTAATGCTTTTCTTTTAGGAGAGCTCGCTAGTTCTGCCCCCTGCCCATGCCTCCCTAATAATGTCTGCACCTCCCCAAACCACGTTATCCATGGAGGTTTCCTACATGTGTATCATGACTTTACATTTCAGTCCTTAAAAGGCCTTGAGAACTAAGGTTGTTCTATATATAGTTTCTTCTTTTAAGTGATTTTTGCTTTTTCTTTTAAGCACATAATCAGTAGAAAATTGTTCAGCTAGTTGGTTTAGAGAAACCAGACGTAAGCACGGTGGCTGTGGCCTGTCTAGATTAAATCTGTTAAGCATAGATTTTGGTGAATATGGAGAAACAGTAAAAGGCAAAGTCTTCCTTGAAGACTTTGAAAAATTATGACCAGCATAATTTTTAGATCCCTTGCAGGGTGTTTGGCGTGGTCACTGTTAGCATGAATAGATTTGGAAGGAGTTTTCCTAGGGGGTAGTTAGAAATTAAAAATAAAGGTAGAGAATGAAAAGTGAAAGCTTCTCCTTTGGAGATTCCTTCTAAAGGAGGACAGAATGGCCTATGCGTGCCGGTATGTGTGAGAGACAGGTTCGCTAAGTGTAGCCAGAGGCCAGACGCATGTGCCAGTCTGGGTGTGGGCATGCCCATGGTGACCATATCGTGGCAGCATCCACTCCCCTTTCTAAAAACTGGAAAAGGACTGAAAAACCACACCCTCCTATGATAAGGGAAGACAGTGGGATTTCTAGAGAACAATGTTAGTGTAATTCTCACCTGTTTGTAGAATGATTTTCATCCTTTAGTGACACATCATCATTGAGGACCATTTTCGTTGAAAACAAGAGCATAGATCAGAAACAATCCCAGCTGCCGTGTAGAGTATGATTCTCTTCCAGCGCGCCTGGCACATCTTCCTCTGGCATTTTTTCTTGAGTACCCCTAAGAAGAGCAGACTCGCTGTCCCCTCACTGCCCATGCAGGGCAGCCCGTTTTGAATTCAGGCAGCTCTAGCCAAGACAAAGGTCTGGAGACTGTTTTACCTGGAAGCCCATGCGAACAGGGCAAACCAAGGGCTGCTTGGTCCTGAGTAAAACCTGGTGAGCAGTTGGATCCTGTTCTGTGTACATAGATCTCTGGCGGGAGTAGCTGGTTTCCCAAAACTCCCATTTGTCTTACACACACATACGCACACGCAGAGGACACGCACACACAGAGGACATACACTGATCTTCTGTCCCTGATCACAACCTGCTCACCTACCAGTCTTTTTAGTGTGAGATATTCCTAGAGCTTGAGCTCACTCACTGAGCTTTTCCGTAGCCCTTTGGGCCTCATTGTACTTAACCAGCTGCCATTATTTTTCAATCAGTTTGAACCACCATGCCCCCAAATGTGGGATCCCCTTGAATGTGATTCACTTGAATCATTTTGCTTTATAAGGGTAGTCCCTTTTTTATTTTTATGGATGAAGATACTTAGAGATAACTTGAATAGACAGAAATATATACATTTCTTTAAACCATCACCTTAATTTATGAAGTCCCATGTTGGAAACAAAGAATTGTATTGTTTCTTGACTTTTTTTAAGTCTTGGGGAATATTTTTAAATGGTCCCTTTCTCCAATTGGTACATACACTAAAAAGTGGCCTAGGATGGCCTTTTAAATAAGCAGGAAGTCTCAATGATCTGAAGCCATAAGGCCAGGAGGATTGCTGAGGGAAAATCCAAGAGCTAGAGACAATCCCTGTGAAATGGAAATGGAACTTTCTTGTCATCCGAGGCCCCAGAATGAAGCCGGTGAGTCGGCTTTGCTCCTTTGGAAATGGGGAAATCCGCTCACAGGGCCCAGGGCCTTCAGCATCTGCCAAACATTTGATAAGGACTTAATTTGGATTCAGGTTTTGATATGTATATTTCGTGACATGAGAAAATTTCCCAGGGTAACTAGGAAATGAACTTACCTAGCCTTTATAAAGGTCAGAACAAAAATCTAATTAAAACCTTTGCCTGACTCCTGTCTTGGTGTAGTGTGCATACAGACGTGAGGTCACTGTGGTTTTCCTCATTTTTGCAGTGTACTAACTGTCGTGCACACGGCAGGACCTAATAAAGGGAGAGGGTTGTTTTATGCTGTAGGGTAGACATGGAGTAAACGTGACAGGATTTTTTTCTGTCCTTTTCTAGATTGAGGAGAGCTCACTTTGAAATTATTGGTACTACTAGTGATCATGAAGGGCTCTTTAGATTCTGTTGCTATCAAACTCACCAAGGGCAGGTAACCAGGAGCTCTGTGGAACCTGAGGGGCTGGGCTGGACAGCCTGGATTTGGGGCCTAACTAAACCTTGGGGTCCTGGAGTTCGCCAGGTACTTATTTCTCCCAGCCCTCCCCTCTTGCCCACCCTCCCAGGAGGGCCCTCGGCACCCTGGACAAACACTGTCGGATATACTGACATCCGATGTGAAATGGTACCACCCCACTGTTCTTCCCCGACCCTACCCCCAAATTCCATATGTCTGTGAGCTCTTTGGAGGCAGGGGTGTGGTCCTGCTCGTCCTTGCTTCTGCAAAGCCCACCAGCTCAGGGCCTGACCTGTTACAAGTCATTCAGTAGATGTTTGCTGAATGAATAAACACTTTTTCTGTCTTTTTTAATTTTAAGTAACTGTGTAGTTTCCTTTGTGCCCTTCCCCCATGCAGTTTTCTCCTGACTGGCTGCTTGGTGTCTGCTTGCTGAGCAGAGGCAGTGGGCGCCGTTGGCCCCTCTGCCCCCTCAGGCACACCTGCTCTGCAGCCTTCAGGACCTCTGCTCACCGGTGCGGCCCCAGTGTCACCCTTTCTGTCCTTGTCACCAGAAGCTTGCCTGCAGTTTACATGCTGGTCCTTTGTAGCCTCATTTCTCATAATCTGTTTGAACAAAAAAGTTCGAGAAGGGTAAGAATGTGGGTGTCGGAGGAAGTGGAAAGAGCCGTGTGTGAGTGGTGGTATATTGATATGACTAAGGTGAGGGGGCTCTTCAGAGTGTTCTAGACAGAAGGGAGTTTTCTCCAGGTGTATGAGCAGCGCCACATTGCCATGGCCCCTTGCCTTCCTTTTAAAACCCTTGTCTGCATTAGCCAGAAGTCTCCCAGTGGCTGTATATTGGTGTTATTTGAAATATTCTGAGACTGGTGCCCAATGGTTTCATTTTGTTTTCTTGATGGGAAATTATTTTCATGCCACAGTCACCCCACAACTTCCTCTTTGATCTCTTCATCTAAGATAAACATGTATCTGCTGTACAGCAGGTGCGAAGGGAATTAAAGCAGCATCTTAATCCACAGAAGGAATATGTTGCATATAAGATCAAGGCCACAGTAATGAATGACAGGTGATCTTAAAACATTGGGGTAATTTCTTTTTCAGTGTGACAGAAACCTCCTAGAGGCAGGGAAAGATCATTGTCCAGCTCATTAATCAGAAGTTCATGAGGCCTTATGTGGATCAAATGAGAAATTCCTCTTATCCATGTTTGCTTATGAGCTCTGTTGGTTCATTGCCAAATGGAGCACTAGAGCACCAAAGTGTGATTATGAAATGATTTTTAAAAATCCTTTCTTGAAGTGTAATATTTTATTAATGAATCCTAAGAAGCTGAAGGTTATCTGCTTTGGATGTGTATAACAATCCAATGTAATTCCAAACCTTGTTAGCAGGAACTATTTAATTGTATATGATCAAAATAGCCTTTATAACTGTTCCCTGTGTATGTGTCTTTTGTCTTAGTTTTCTGTGTTCCTGGGAATTATTTTCTTCCTGGAGCTCACTGCCGGAGTTCTGGCATTTGTTTTCAAAGACTGGATCAAAGACCAGCTGTATTTCTTTATAAACAACAACATCAGAGCGTACAGGGATGACATTGATTTGCAAAACCTCATAGACTTCACCCAGGAATATGTAAGTTTACATTTGGTTTATGTTCAAGTTGAAAGCCTTCTGGGAAGGATGACCCCAAGTGCATCCTCCCGACTACGGCATCGGCCGGCTGGAGCCCACCTCTGACTTTCCTGCGTGGTTTTGGTTTGTTTGCTCATCTGCTTATTATTTTCTGACTGGTTCTCTTGACTTACATGATTTGTGCCCTAAATGGAAATATTCTATTTTCACTTATCTTAATTTCTGCTGGGAGGAACAAAGAAGAAAACTCTTGAGCAAGAAGGTTCTAATCATGGTTGCCCTTTGCTGTCAATATTTGAAGAATATTGTTTTGCTCTAGGTTTGACATTGTGTTTGATGATAAATACGGGTTCTTTCTTGTTCCTTGCACATTTTTGGTCATCCTCCACACTTCACAGCTCAGAATGATACATATGTCAGTAAAATACTTGTCCAAAAAGTTCCTGAGGTATACCTATTCAAGTATCATTATAGCACATGTGGTTAAAACCAAAACTTGAGAAGGTTTTAAGCCCTGATGACCTCTAACATGTGAAGACTCTGTACAGCAGACCCTCCCACCCGGGTTTCTGAGTGTTTCTGTGTGACAGCCCCAGCAGTGCAGAGGAAGTAGCAGACTCCCTGTTCCACTCAAAGTGCAAAGTGAGAGAGACAAGGCTCAGGAGATACAGATCTAGTGCCCAGATCTGATGAGCTAAGTCACCTTGGGCCAGGAGGACCATGACCTATTTCCCCACCAGTAAAGTGTATGTGATAAAAGCTACAGTTTAACTCATGGACGTATTATGGCACTCTAATAAAATGTGCATGGTTTTGTGCTGGGCTTACAGAGTTATGGTCCTATGAATGGATGGGTGTTTATTTGTGCCCAGGGAAACATTGGATAAGCTGAGCAGAACTGGACAGTGGTGTCCATTATGTGAACACATGTGGCAGGACTGGAGAGCACACGGAAGCCCAGGGGATGAACTTTCTAGAATGAGCTGGGGTCCCCTTTGATAAAGTGGGGAGAGGGCTACATCAGCGCTCGCCCTGGGGGAAGCACCATGAGTTGTTGGTTTTGTTCAGTGGCAGCAGGGACTGCCCTGGAGTAAGTTGTACCTCAGGCATAAAAAAAGGGAGCCTGTTTCATCTGCTCAGCCGACCTCACTGTTTGTTAGGTGGTAATTGGATGCAAGCTCACACCTTGCCAAGTGTTGTCACTGCCTACTTTGCTGCCTGCTTTACATGGCAGATCTGATGGAGCTTTGCAGGCGAACCTTGAGATGCACACCTCAGGCCCTCAGAGGACCAGAGTGGTGGGAGGAGCATGCTTACACACGTGCTCTTGAATTGCTGTGTGCTTTATATGGCAATGCTGCCTTCATGTGATTTTCTTTTTCTGTCATGGAGTTTAATATCTTGAAGTAGCTCTTGGTCCTGAACGTGTTAAAGTGGTCAAGGCCTGATGTTTATTTAACTGGGAGAAGTTGAGCCCCTGCAGCCCAGGGGCACGGTGGCAGGGGACTCACGGAACAAACAGCCTTTGAATCAGGCCTTCAAAGACCCACAGAATGTAACTACTTGTTTTATAATATTTTAATTAGACAACTGAATTTTTAAGGTGAAAATGTAAATACATGCTTTTGTTTAAAACAAATTCAGAATACTGACAGATATGTAGTGAAAAAGTAAGTCTCTAGAACTGTGGGGGGGTAATGGATATGTCCACAGTTTTGATTATAGTGATGGTTTCATAATGTATACATGGTGAAAAATTATAAAATTGTACACTTTAAATATGTGCAGTTTATTGGATGTCAGTGGTACCTCGATAAATTGGATAAAAAAAGAAAAAAAACCTTTAAGGTGTAGAGATCAAAATTGTAAGAAAGGAAGTCTCTAGTTACCCCACCCACAGCCCCAGTTGCCCCCTTCAGAAACCACTGTTCAGTGTCTTGATTAACCTTCGAGAACGTTCCTCCATGCGCACCAACCAAGCCGGTCTGTTTCCAGCCGAGCCCTGCTGTCCAACGCCTGCCCTTCCTGCACCCGACACCAGGGGTCTCATCACTCTTTTAAGTCATGTGCCAGCACATCCTTACAAACCCTCAGCCTTAATTATTTTGGAAGCTTTTTCAGGGGCTGTGTAGGTTCAGTTTGGTTTAGAAATAAATTCTGAGACAAAGAGAGGGCTCGAGCTGGCAGGAGCCGGGTGTCGGTGCTTTGGCGGGTGTGCGTGTAGGCGCCTGGTGGCCTCCATGTCGAGATGATCTAATTCTCTCCTGTTTGCTCTAGTGGCAGTGCTGTGGGGCTTTTGGAGCTGATGATTGGAACCTAAATATTTACTTCAATTGCACAGATTCCAATGCAAGTCGGGAGCGATGCGGCGTGCCATTCTCCTGCTGTACTAAGGACCCTGCGGTAAGTGGACGCCGGCACGCTGCTTACCTGCTCCGCACATCGCACAGGGCGGCGTGTGTGGGAGGAGCACAGAGATCTTTTTCTTAAAACCTCTCCTTGCCCGCTTAGCCCTAATCGTAGCTCCTGTGGGGGTTCTAGTGCTCAGTTCTTCCCAGTAGGAGTAATAATCACTGGCGTTAATTTAGCAGTGCATGCTGGTTCCTATTCTAAGACTTTTTGTGCCTAGGTTCCCTGAAGTTCAGAACATTCCTACTGGCACACACCACCATTATCTTCCCTTTTTGGGTGAGATCAAGGCCCATGGAGTGTAGGTAAACTCTCCCAAGCTCGCATTGCTAGCCAGTGTTGGCACTGAGCTTCAGACCCAGGCAGCCTGCCTGTGCTGCCTGTTGTTCCTTCTGTATGAGGAGGATGGGCTTACCTGAGAGTGCTCTGCATTGCTTTGGGGTTAGTAACCCTTTTCCTCCTGACTTAGTTCTGGGGAATATGGAAGAGCTCGAGACAAGATAGGGCTAGAATGCTATGTGGGGAGACCGCGGCTGCCCAGACTGTCTGTTGTAATGACCACAGTTAATTACAATTTTACGTACGTGTGTGTGTGTGTCTGTGTGTGTGTGTGTGTTTTACCATGGACTTGATTGTATTATTTTGGGTCCAGTTATGTGCCTGCTCTGTAGAACGACTTATAGTCTCTTACTTAAGTTAAAAGCCAGAAGTGAGTGTTAGAATGACAAGTGCAGTTGTTCCTGCACTTATCCCTGCTGGACTTTTTAGCTTCTCTTTGGCCTGTTAGGCCCCAGGTGTCCACTCAGAGCCACCCTTCCTCCATGAAGGAGATCCGAGTGGGTGCTGATGAGTTCAGTGCCATTTCCCCCTGTAAGGCAGAGGGAGTGGGGCTCTTTGAAAGCGACAGTGGTCTGGGATAGAAAAGCAGAAGTTCCCTGCAGGCCACCCATTGCGGGGGTTGGGGGTCAGCCTGGGCTGTACTCTTGCTCTGAAGGAGACTGAGAACCAGTAAGGACTGTGCTTTCTGCTCCGGGACCTTGCCAGGGCAGCTAACGTTTCCCACTGGTTTGTTCCTTCCTTTCCTCTGAGCCGCGCCAGAAGGCAGGAGCGCCCAGCGCAGGGTCCCCGATCCGGCCACCTGGTGCTGGCCAGTAGATACAAACTGTGCTCTGTCTCCAGTTCCTGCCCTGTGTTAGCCTCCCATCAGATGAATTCTGAAGATTCTTAGAAGGCATTGTGCCTCCCCTTTCAACTACATATCCTCTGGGTAGAGATATCTAATCCCATAAATGCTAAGCTGATAAATTCCACCCATGCCCTGCGGGGGGCAGGGTGTGGGTGGGGGGTGGAAATAAACCTAAAAGAGGGGAGCCCACATTTCTGATCAGGCCTGTCGGATGTCAGGACATCGGTCCATGTGATATGTGATTAGGGCACTGTTTTATTTTGAATGAAGTAATATATTCCCATTGAAACACATTTAAGTAATTCAGAAACATACAGATTAAAAAGTAGAAGTCCCCCCACAAGAAAGCAAAAATGAAGATAGTCATTGTATCCTTTAACCACGTTTTATCTGTGTCTCCGTTCCCTATGAACTTACTGAGGTTCGTCAACTCTGAATCATGAACCTCCCACATAATAGGTTTGCTTTCCTTTCTGCTATTTCCTGAGCCTCATTTTTCCTCATTTGGAAAAGAGGGCATATTTTAATACCAGCTTCTGAAGATTGCTACAGTAATCACATGGGTGATGTGCAGAAGTGATCGACAGGGTGGCTGGTCTGTCTGCATGCACAAATACACAGTGTGCCGCCGACCTTTAATGGGGATCTCCTGCTGACTCCTCCTCTGTGGGCTCCCGAGCAGGCGTCAGTTTCACTGTGGTTTTCTTTCTCCACCAGGAAGATGTCATCAACACTCAGTGTGGCTATGACGCCAGGCAGAAACCAGTAAGTGGAATACCACCTTGTCTGTTAGCACAAAGGGTGTTGGAGGAGCTTTAGAACTTGCGTGGTGATGCTGTGCTTTCCTCTTCCCTGGTGAAGGAAGTCGATCAGCAGATTGTAATCTACACGAAAGGCTGTGTGCCTCAGTTTGAGAAGTGGTTGCAGGACAACTTGACCATCGTGGCGGGTATATTCATAGGCATCGCATTGCTGCAGGTAAGACAGGGCTCCTTTCTGGGTGCCGCAGGGAAATGATGCCCCAGGGAACCCTCGTCAGGACAGGGGTTTTGCTTAATCGCCTTAGTGCCACAGTTGTTAAGACACAATTGGAGGGGCTGGGAAACAGACCTAAATTATTTGGTTTGTATTTTATTAAAGCTCTGGTTTAACCTTCTTTCCTTTTGAACATGGAGAAATTGGGTCAGTAGCTGCCTGCTGACATGCCAGCATTTCCCTGGGCTCAGTAATGCTGCACTTGACCTCTGGGCAGACAAGGACGGTCAAAAGTAGATCCAAGTAGCATTAAGTTTTTCGGGTTTTCAAAGACATGCGGTGTCCCTTCCCTTCCCTTCCCTGCGCCACCTTTCCAAATGCTAGTGAGGGACAGGAGTGCCTACTTCCCCTCCCCCCCACCCCACCCCACCCCTGCCCCCCCCCCCCCGGGCAGTCCTGTGGGGATGTGATACTTTTCTTTGAGCACAAGTAGCATGCAGTGATTGAGAGAAGTTAAAGAAGACCTAAATAAATGGAAAGCCATTCCATATTCACAGATTGAAAGGCTTAATATTGTTAAGGCGGCAGTATTCCTCAGTGCTCTGCAGGTTCAGTGCAATCTGCATCAAAATTCCAACTACCTCCCCCTCATCCTCCCCTGCTTTTTTTTTTTTTTTTTTTGCACAAATGGACAAGCTGATCCCAAAATTCTTACGGAAATGCAAGGGACCCAAAATAGCAAAACAAAAACTTGAAAAAGAACAAAGTTGGAGAATTCACACTTCCCAATTTCAGACTTACTTCAAAGCTGTGGTAATCAAGACAGTGCATACAGGCATAAGGTTGGACATACAAATTAATGGACTAGAATAGAAAGTCCAGAAATACACTCATGCATCAATGACCAGTTGATTTTTGACAAGCGAACTAAGACTGTTCCCTAGGGAAAGAATAGTCTTTTCAGCAAATGGTGCTGGACCAACTGAATATCTATATGCAAAAGAATGAATTTGAACTTTTACCTCACACCATCTACAAAAATTAACTCAAATAGATCAAAGACCGAAATATAAGCATTAAAGCTATAAAACTCTTAGGAGAAAGTATGGGCCTAACTCTTCGTGACCGCGGGTTAGGCATTGTTTCTTAGATATGACACCAAAAACACAAGTAACCAAAGAGACAGGAGGTAAATTGAACTTAATCAAAATCAGAACCTTCTGTGATGAAAATACTGTCAAAAAATGAAATTACAACCCGCAAAATGGGAGAAAATATTTACAAATTATTGTATCTGATAAAGATCAAGTATCTATAATATAAAAAACCCAACTCAACAACTAGGAAAACAAACCCAGTTTAAAGGTTGGCAAAAAATTTGAATAGGCACATTTCCAAAGCAGATACGAAAGTAGGCACGTGAAAAGATGCTAGTCATTACTGGTGGTTAGGGAACTTCTCCTCGGAACCACACTGACGTGCTGCATCGCACATGCTGGGACAGACATACAGCTGACTCATGAGTAGTGGGAGCTGGAGTTGTGTGGGCATGGCGTGAGCACGTTGACCACAGTTCAGCTGACTGACGGACCTGAGCTGGCTTGACTTGTTCAAGGTTCAGCGCCGTGGTTGGGAATCTGAGTATGTGGAACACTGACTGTAATTATATGCAGGTTTTCAACTGTGCAGGATTTCAGCACCCCTAATCCTCCTGCTGCTCAAGGGTCAACTGTAATTAAAGAGCAAGATAATAACAAGAGTTGTTGAGGATGTGGAGAAATTGGAACCCTCTCACATTGCTGAAGGGAATGAGAGTGATGCAGCCTCTATGGAAAATAATTTGGCAATTCCTCAGAAAATTAAATAGTTACCATATGACTCAGCAATTCTATTCTGGGGTACATACCCAAGAGAATTGAAAACATATGTTCACCCAAAAACTTGTACACAGATGTTCATAGTAGCACTATTCATAATAGCCCAAAAGTGGAAACACTGCAAATGTTCATCACCTGATGAATGGATAAACAAAATGTGGTTCATCGACACAATGGAATATTATTCAAACCATCAAAAGGATTGACCTACTGGCACATGGTACAGCATTGGTGAACCTTGAAAACACTTTGCTATGTGAGAGCAGACTGACACGAAAGGCCAGGTATTATATGATTCCCTCTGTATGACATGTCCAGAGTGGACAAATCCACAGAGACAGAAAATGGGTTGTGGCTCCAGGGCTGTGGAGATTGGGAGGATGGGAATCACTGCTAGTGGATACAGGCACAGTTCTTTTTGGCATAATACCATGCATGCTTCAGACTCAGATAATGGTTGTAGTTGCACACCCTTGTGTATAGACTGAAAACCACTGAGCAATGCACTTTAAGAGGTTGGATTTTACAGTATGTGAATTATATGTTGATTTTAAAAAGCAAAGATAAGAAAAATGGAATTCATTGGCCAGGGAAAAACCTAATGAAGTTCAGAGTTTCACTGATTCTTTTTCTTCCTTGCCCAGATTTTTGGGATCTGCCTGGCCCAGAATTTGGTCAGCGACATTGAAGCTGTCAGGGCCAGCTGGTAGAGCAGAGGCCCCGCCACAGCTGCTGCGAGACACTGGACGACCCAGCTTTCCGGGCCTTCTGCGTGCCCAGCCGAATCCACACTGCATGGACCCTGTCACCGAGGCATCCCGCTGCCCTGCCTGACGGAGCTGCCGAGAACTTGTGGTGGGGGGTGAAGCTGGGAAATGCTGCTCACTGACAGAATTAAACAAAACAAAACAAAACAGTATGAAAGTCGTCGCGCCGTGAATCTCTACTGTAGCCATGAATTGATGGATGGTTGGATACTTACAAAACCAGAAAAAAAGGGAGGGTGAGGGATGCAGGTGTACTTGAGTGTGTGGAAAACAGCCCAGCTCTCCACGTCAGTACCTGGAGGGCTGGGGGTGGGGCAGCTTTGCTCTTCCTCCCACCTTGAAGGGTCTGCCTTCTGTTCCTCGGCCTGGAGAAGTGCGCCTTGTCTAAAACTCAGCCCCTTTCCTGTGAGGGTGGGGGCTGGCCTCCCTTCACTGTACCACTCAAGGAATTGCGATGACTCTCATCCCAAGAAGAAAGCAGCTTGTCTTTAAGGTCAGACTCTGTGGCCACATTAACGAGTAACTCGGGGGGCCCCATTTGGTCTCTGTCTAAGAAAAGTTGTGTGCTTCACACATTCTGAGCAAGGATGTGGGGACACTCCATGATGCTGAGTGTTAGCAGGACAGCTCTTTTTTCTAAGTAGGCCAGTGCTTTATTGATCAGTGAGATCCAAGAAGAAAATGAGGTTCATGAAAAGGTATTGGTTAAATACTGCCCCTCCGCCAGCCCACCAAATTAGGTGTTGGATTCTTCAGAAACTCTGGAATACTTGGGGGTTTTGGCTTTTTAAAAATTTTTTTTTTGGTCTCCCAAAAGTGAAAGCTACAGTTTCTCTTAAATTTTGAAGTGTTTTCTCACAGGCTCGAATATTAATTTTTTTTGTGTAATCTTGCATGACCTGTGAATCTGAATCCACCAGGTACTCTTTCTGCCATCTTTCCTACACCATTTATAGATGGGATTTGGCTGGCATTTATTCAATAGGTTCATGGACTTGAGAGGCGTGGCAAGCCTCCCCTGGCTAGGGAGGGACCAGCCGGGCCATCACAGATGCTTCCAGGGACTCACCTCTCCCTTAATCGTATTGGTCGTCGTGGCCTCCTCTGCATCCCGCCCCTCCTTCTCTTCAAATGGAATTAAACCCCATTCCAAAACAATGTGGACACAATCAGAAAGCCTCTAGTGGGTTGTTTTTTTCCTTCTGGTTTTAATTTTTTTTTAATTAAAAAAAAAGTGTGCACGGGCAGAGCTTCTTCTGTTTTCCTAGTGCAGACTAGCCGTCAGGATGGTGACAAAGCACAAATACTGTGGAGGAGAGAACATCAATGGGACAAGTGCTCTGTGTCACAGGTGGGAAACCACCTCCGGGCGCTGCGACCCACCGCTGCCCCAGTGGGAGGGGTGAGTTTTGCACCCAGATTTCAGTCCAGCCATTGTCGACCAGGATGTCATTCTCCTAGGGCAGCAGACACTGGTCTGTGGAACGCTGGGAAAACCACAGGCATATTTCATGGTGAAGACACATTTGCCAACACATTACTGGGCAGCTGGTTAGCATACTTTGTGAAAATTTAACAAGTTTTCCATCTCAGCCCCATGTTGCTTCCTGGGGGCTGATGAATGTGGTGTCAATCTGCTCAGAGAAAGGAAAACATTCTTGAAAATTTAGTCTCCAGAGTTTGGGTGTGTACGACTCTGCATGTGTGTGTGTTTGTGTCTCTGTGTAATTAGAAGTGTTCGCCCCATACGTCAGCTGTCAGGTTGTGTTCCTTCCTCTCCGCCCCACCGCAGCTGTCCTCCTGTAGTGCCCCGCCAGCACAGGGAGGGCCTGCACTCTCCGATGGACACTCTCGTCTTTTCTGTTTAGTACCTCACTCTCCAGGGAGCTCCATCTGACCAGCTGACTCAGAACCAGGCCAGATTCCCACCCTTTGGCACATCCAGTCAAAGGCCAAGTGGAAGTCCAAGTGAGTTTCAAATTTTAATGAATCACCCTTTATTTTTTACACTTGGGAGTGGTTGTAACAAAGGCTGTCATTAATAAACTTGGTTCTACCTTATATGGAGTTATGTCGTTCTTTATTTCTTCTCTCTTGGAATTGTGAAATTCTCAAATGCAGTTTTTCTCAAACTTCAGTGTGCATCAGCATCACAGGATGGCTTGTTGAAACAGAGATCACTGTGTTTGCCCCATCCCCAGAATTTCTCATTTGGTAGTTCTGGGGCTGGGGGAGGTTGAGAATGTGCAGTTTTAACCTGTTCTCAGGTAACTCTATCACTATGTGTTTTGGAAGTGTGACTTCAGAAGCACCATTCTGGTCTGATTATCTAAGGGGGACAAGGAGAGGGAAGTTTTGTGATTGGGAGGGACAGGGGGAGGGAACATTTGTGATTGGGAGGGAGAGGTTTCTTAGTGCTTCTAGATGCTAACTAATGAGAAACCCAGGGCAGAGCTGGGTGTGTAGGAAATCTGTGTTCCTAAGGTCATTGTCTGCTAGTCATGGTCACCCAGGGACCATGCAGATTACAGATTATCAGGCCTTGCCCCTAGCAGTTCTTCAGTGAGGGAGCCAGGGCCTACATTTTTAAGAAGGTCCCATTGGAAATATAATGCACAGTGAGAATTAGGACTCATGAGCCTACCTAAATCTTGATAATATTCACAACCTTTTTCTGAGAAAATAATTTCCTATAGTCCCTTAGAGCAGGAATCTTAACAACTAATTTGAGAAATACTTAACTTTTATTTTGAGTTATCACTGCAGAAGACTTTTAATACCTCTAAAGAGAAGTATTAAAGATGTTCTTTAAAGATTAAATGAAAACAAAATTTTAAGGTTCATGTGGTATTCTCAGACTCTGACACTGTGCAAAGACTTGTTTGAAAAACATTGTTTCTCATTCCCCTGGATACTTGAGACCATAATGTTATTTTGACTTCAGGGGAACTTTATCAGTGGTAATGAGAGATCACTAATATCCTTGTTTCTTGAGTTTTCTTAGCTGTGCTGCAGATATTTTATACCCATGAGGTAATTTGTCCTCATTGCTCTCGGCAAACTCGAGGCCAACTGGGGAGAAATATTACAGCTCAGCAGGAAAAGGATGCTTTGTCCACAAAACTCGGAACTTACAGGAAGTTTCTGCTGTCTTTAGAAGGTAGACTCGGAGGACGATTTGGAGGATGATTGTTTAGCTTCTCTCTATCCGTATTGTTGGACCAGTTACCACAAACATCAGTGCTTCCATGATTTAAAAATATCTAATAGTGTAAAAAATGAACACAAGAATTGCACAGTAGAATTTTGCATCATGAAACACTTGGAAAAAATTCTCTACTTTGATTTCTTCTTTCTACCAAGGAACAAACCTCTACTTTTCTTTCAGCTTCCTTCCTGCTGCAGGTCCTCCCAGTCATTCTTCTCTCAAAGAGTTTCTGAAAAGTGTCTCTCAGCTTTTTCTCATTCGCAGTCATGCCGTGTGGGGGGGCAGGGGGGGCAGTAGTGGAATAGTTCTGCAGTTTGGTGGAGCTAGCTCCTCAGGGTCTGTTTCTGGCTGGCTTGGACCAGAGCCCCGGGAAGCTGGTGGGCTGAACAATGCGGAGTTGGAGCCCAGCGGTCTGCCCAGCCCTCCCCAGCACTCTTGGTCAGGGAATCCACAAAGCCCTGCCTCTCCAGGGCAGTCTTGTTTAGACCTCCGAAGAAGAACTGGGAGCCTCTCCATAAACGCTGGTCAGCACTTTCTAGCCAGGCTGTGGGGCTGTTTCTAGGTGCTGCCCTCTCAGGAGTGAGAAGCCTAGTTTTGAAATGAGAAGGAAAACAGGTGTTTGCCTAGAAATGGACTTGCTAGGCCTCATCATAGTGGCATAGATTGACACGTAACAGCAGACAAGACAGACGTACCTGGGTGGGGGTAGGAGGTGGAGAAGAGAAGCTGAGCTCTGAAGAGGGGCCAAAACCAACTTTAGGCTTACTTGTGCCTTTTTTTTTTTTTTTGGAAGAATTTGTGACAAAGGGAGAATTGATGAAATTACAGTCTTTAGGACCTCTTTAATTTGAGGAAGTAAATAAAGCTTCCTGTGGCGTGTTCATGTGAGTTTGTCACCCAGTGAGAGGATGCTTGAGTTAGTCCACTCCTGGTATCCGTGAACCCAAACCAGACTCCGCAGGACCTGCACTGGCCAGTGGGGTTTGCTCCTCCACTACTAGGGACTCCCAACTGAAGAAAACCTGCAGGAAGAGCAGTTGAGTTCATGGGCTTTACACTTTATTAATATACTCCAAAAAGAGTAATGTGCAAACAAGATAACTCTTACCATGTTGTTGCCCTTCCTTGAATGTGTAGTTGCATTGTATGTGGGAGAAAGACAACCTTTTAAATCTGGAGTTTATCCTGTATCAGATTTTGGTTTTGTAGAGCGGCTGGTTTAACAGGAACGTTTTCATGGCCTGCCCTCTAGTGGTGATCATGTGGAACAACTGGTGCTCACACTGCAGAAACTTGAGGGCTACACGTGTACAGTTGTTATATTGCATGCTTAGGGTGGGTAAGCATTTTATTCCTTTGACACACTCCTGAAAATAACATAGCTTATTTGGGAGAAATAGGGAGCAAGTGGTTTAACTTGCTTTACCACCTACATCCTGCTCTTGCTGAAGGGCATTGTGCTCCTGCCTAGACTCACACAGTTTATAGAAGAGTGGGGATGGTCTCAAACTGCTCACCAGGCAGGCAGGTAACTCCTGTGAAACAATGAATAGAACATTCCATCTACTTCCTCTAAGAGTTCCTGTGGGAATCACCTGGGGTTCACTTTGATCTGAGAATTTGCAACCTTGATTGTAAAGGTGGTGAAGACTGGTCAGGTGTGGGGTGGCCTGGACCACTGGCTGTAACCTGTGTTTTAGGTGATGGTTATGGGCTCAGTGGCATCTTCCAAAAATGCATATGTGGAAGTCCTAACCCCAGTACATCAGAATGCGACTGTATTTGGAAATGGGGTTGTTGCAGATATAATAAATTAGGTAAGATGGAAGTCCTAGCCAGTGCAACCAGTGCTCCTATGAAAAGGGACATTTGGACACAGAGGCTCACACAGGGAGAATGCTGTGAGCAGGAAGGCGGAGGTCAAGTCATACGTCTGTTAGCCATGGAAGACCAAAAATACCTGCCAGCAAACCACCAGCATCTAGGGGGCATGGAGCCCCTCCTCCCTCAGAGCCTCCAGAAGGAACCAGCCCTGCAGACACCTTGACTTTGGATTTCACCTTCAGAATTGTGAGACAGTGAGTTTCTGTGGTTAAGCCTCCCTCCCACTCTGCGGACCTGCTCTACGGCCGTCCTAGGAAGCTGACACCGAGTCTGGTGCTCTGTTGCTGGCTTCCAGGCTGGAAATGGTAAGACTGCTCTGAGCTCCATGTGCTCCTTTTCACTGGAAGGACGATGAGTGTGTATGTGCTCCTTACCATCTGAAGGGCGCACCTCAACGTGGCTTGGGGCACACTCTCTGTATTTGCTTTAAGCTCTTGAAAACAGCCTTGACACCTTTACAGTCTGTATTTATTGGAACTCAGTGATCTTAAATGCAACTTGTTAGAGTGATTAAAGTCTTATAAATAAAGAGCTATACTTCCATGATGTGTGCTTTGTTTTAGTCTTCTTACTTTGTGACTGAATCAGGCCTCTAGTTCACCCAACTCCTTGCTACGAGCGTGAATGCTGTATCTATCCCTCGAGATAACAGCTCTCACTCACCGCAAGCTTACTGTGTTCCAGGCACTGAGCTGTAAGCACTCTGCATGCCCTTTTGGGAAAATGTAAACTAAGGAGAGACAAGCCCACATGCAAACTTTAGACTTCATCAAGAGCTAAACTCTTCCCAGGTGGGGCGGATTGAGACAGAAGAACTCAGGGAATGGAAGAAGGCCTCAAGGACAAGTGGTTCCGAGGAAGAACATCGGAAGACATTCCAGAGCAGGACTGAGAAGGTGAGTGCTGCTGGGGAGCAGGGGAGGCCCCAGGACTTGCAGGCTGCAGGAGTGGGGAAAAGTGCTGACAAGCAGCAAGAAGGTCAAGGACAGAAAGTCCTGGAGTTGTAGCCCAGTGCTGAGCCTATGCTGTGCACTGGAAAACTTGCTGAATGATGAGGGTTGGTAGTTGAGGTGAAGAGCAGCCACCTCATTCTGAGTGAAGAGGTGACTGATGCCAAGTACCATTTTTGGTAAAGCTGGACACTGTGCAGGTATAAGAACTGTGCTATGTGATGAGAATGTTTTTAAAAATCCAAAAATTTTGTCAGAATTGCCCCCAAGGCATTTTGTGGAAGGCAAATAAAGTAACACTCCACACCCTCCCAAAAAGTCACTGTCATTTTACAAACTTGCTAATCAAATGGCCTTAAAGCCCTGTGGGGCAACAGGGAATCTTTTCTTCTTGTTCTGAAACCCAAGGGTCTCCTCCATCCTGTTCCACTATCCCTGTGGAATTTCTGTGACCTGGGGGCTGGCAGGGCTGTCACCGATGTGTTGCCGCAAGGGACCCTGCATCGAAGCGGGTAGAGGTTCTCTGTCAGGCCGAGGCCAGGCCCCTGCCTTGCAGTAGCAGTTCTCAGCTGAGAGATGTGTCCTAGGATCACCCAGGGGCATCAAAACCAAACAAAAACCCCACATGCAGCCCTGCCTCGCTCCATTTTTAAGTACCCAGATTATCTTAATGAGCCACCGGAGTTTCCACACTTTAATGTGCATGAATCCTGGGTCACCTTAATTCAGCTTCAATCACCTGGGTCCAACTTAGCAGATCTTGAGTGGGCTGCAGAGTCCACGGCTCTTGCAGGCTCCCAGTGGACACTGATGTCACCTGCAGACCACGCTTTGAAAAGCAAAGACCACGCTTTGAAAAGCAAAGACCACCTATGAGGTGCTGCACTGGCTCCCCATCACCTAAAGTGACAGTAGGAGTATAAAAATGGCTCTCAAGGATGAGTCAGGCCTTTGGGGAAGAATCATCTCAGGCCTTTGCGTTTAAGTTCCGACCGCAAATGCTCCCCTCACACTGTTTCCTGAACGGGTGCTGATGTGGACTCTCAGCACATGGCTTTTGAGTCTCATGTACAATGAATGTATCAAACATTCTACTCAAGGGGCAGGGTGAGAGGGAAGTATTAAAACAAATACAAAGAGTAAGATGGGGCTTATTCCGCCATGGTGCAGAACGAAGCCTTTGCGAGGGGCAGATTCCTTCGCTGGGCGCCTGGGGAGAGGCGGAGCCAACGGCGCCCTGGAGCACGTCCCTGAAGGAACAGTCTCATCTCTGTGAAGACTCTAGGAGGCCAGCCCCTTGTTAGGCCTGAAGGATAATGTTAAAAAAAAATAAAATTCAACTGAGTGAATTTTAAAGATCTTATTGGCCTTGTTCAACAATTGATGAATCAGGCAGCATCCCAGCTCGAAGAAGGAAAGTTGCTCAGGGGCTATACAGAATGAGATGGTTACAGGCAGGAGGGAACAGCACAAGGAGTTATGCTAGAAAAGGTGGACTGGCTGTGTCCAGGTCACTTTCCTTTAGGGCACAGTAGGGGTCCGACAGGTACCCGACCTCACTGGTGCTGGTCAGCAGACTTTCGACTGGCTGGTTTAAGAGTAAGTCTTGGTTTGGCCACACTGGGCTTAGCATATTGGGCCTGTCGTTGTGTTTTTAACAGCGTGCAATCTATGCATAGTGGAAAAGCTCTTCAGGTTGATTTTAGAAAAAAGGAAACCCATTTGTGGGAAAGTCGGAATGTCCCAGGTTGTGACTGTACCGATTCATCGAAGTGCCGCTTAGAGCATGGTCACAGCTTGTGGCATGGCCTTTGATAGGTCCCTGCCTCCCTCCCATCTTCAGTGTCCTCCCTATAAGATGGAAACGGTAGCAAAAGCCCATGGGATGCAGAGGGCAGAAGTACAGTCCTTCCCCAAAGGCTCTTCGTGCTCTGGCCTTACCAAAACTGGCTTTCTTGGGAGGTCCCATCAGAGCTCTGGTCGCCCCCCTCCACCCAACTGAGACATGCTCTCTCTTCTGAAGAACTTGTCGTACCCGAACTAACTTGAACTGCACGTTTTCTCCGAGGAATTGGCCTGTATCGTTGACCTCTATATCTCCAGTGCCCAGAGGTTCGAGAGGCTGCTGCCTGGAGCGTGTCACGAGAGGATGAGAGTTCATTTGTCTCTGGCTGGACGGTGTATGCTTGCCTAAAGGATGGACTTTTATTCCGTAAAATGGATCTGTGTTTCCTCGCAAGATTTTTTTTCAAAGGTGAACTGACTCCCCCTGACCGGTGTGGCTCAGTTGGTTGGGTGATCCCACAAAGGGAAAGGTCACCACTTGGATTCCTGGTCAGGGCACAGGCCTGGGCTGCAGGCCAGGTCCCTGGTAGGGTCGTGTTCGAGAGGCAACTGATCGATGTTTCTCTCTCACATCTATATTACTCTTTCTTTTTCTCCCTTCCTTCCCCTCTCTCTAAAAATAAATAAATAAAATATTAAAAATACAAAAGATGAGCTGGCTTTAGCAACCACCATCTGGCCCGGGATGAGCCTGGCCTGCGCCCCGAACAGCAGGTGCCTAACCTCCCGAGGCACCTCCCTCTGGTCCCCAATCCTGTGTAAGCATCAAACCAGGAAGGCAAATGGGGGTGAGGATTAAGCCTTGGAAGAAATTACTTTGCTAATAAATTCTAAGTTTCTCCCAGGCTTGAAGGATTTAGAACCAATCATCTTCTGAAATAGCTGTGTTGCCAGGAGGTGGAATCAAATTAAGCTGAGACAAACTTGTGAATCTCGTGAGTTTAGGTTCAAACAGTACTGAGAGTGTACCTTCTGGACTAGATGGCTCCCCTTCAGCTGTCCTGCAGGGGAAAGGGGACCAACTTTCCCAAAGCAAGAGGAAGTCATAGCCATCCCATGGAAACGCTGTGAGGCACATGTGGCCACGTGGTAAGCTACTGAGGAAGGCTCTGAGCTTCCTAGGGCCACCGCCACTCCCTTCACCTTCTCTGGAAGCCTGACTCTACTGTTGTCTGGGCTTTCCATCAGGGTGATGGGGGACAGTGTGTGGGTGGGTAGTTGTGTCTGGGGTTGTGTCCAGTAAGACTGGCAAAGCATGGGGGTTTCCAGATGATTTCTGTAGAGGATCTGTCGTGCAGAATAATTAGTCCATGTAGTTTAGGGTGACAAAAGGCAGATGCCTACCTTCAACCATAGCTGGAGTGGAGCAGCTCAGGAAGTCTGCTCGCTCTCAGTGCAGTGGTTACTTGGCAAATGATAATTGGTCCCTGGGCCAGAAATCAGTGGCCTCGAAAATGATGGGGATTGCTGATGTAGTAAATGGCCACCTGCTGTCCAAATAGGGTGATGACCTTTCCACTGGCTAAGTCAGGCTCTCTCCAAGGACTTTAATTTCCCTTGGTTCTAATAGGTCATCACTTTCCACTCTGGTTGCAGAGCAGAATCACCTTTGGGGCTTCAGACAATTCAGATGCCCAGGTTCCAGCTCCAGGGAGTTGATGCCCTAAGTTTTGAGTAAAGCACACCTATTTTTTTAAAAATATATTTTATTGATTATGCTTATGCAGTTGTCCCATTACCCCCTCTTCATTCCCCTCCACCCTGCACACCCTCTCCCACCCACATTCCCCCTTTAGTTCATGTCCATGTGTCATAAGTTCTTTAGCTTCTACATTTTCCATACTATTCTTGTCCTCCTCCTGTCTGTTTTCTACCTACTATCTATGCTACTTATTTTCTTTACCTTTTCCTATTCTCTCCTACTCCCATTCCCCTGTTGCTAACCCTCCATGTGATCTACATTTCTGTGGTTCTGTTCCTGTTCTAGTTGTTTGCTTAGTTTGTTTTTGTTTTAGGTGTATTTAATAATCATTAGTTTGCACTCCTTTTACTATACATGTTTTTTTTATCTTCTTTTTCTTAGATAAGTCCCTTTAACATTTCATATAATAAGGGCTTGGTGATGACAAACTCCTTTAACTTGACCTTATCTGAGAAGCACTTTATCTGCCCTTCCATTCAAAATGAAAGCTTTGCTGGATAGAGTAATCTGGGATATAGGTACTTGCCTTTCATGACGTGGAATACTTCTTTCCAGCTCCTTCTTGCCTGTAAGGTCTCTTTTGAGAAATCAGCTGACAGTCTGATGGGAACTCCTTTGTAGATTACTGTCCCCTTATCTCTTGCTGCTTCTAAGATTCTCTCCTTCTCTTCAATCTTGGGTAATGTAATTATGATGTGCCTTGGTGTGTTCCTTCTTGGGTCCAAGTTCTTTGGGACGCTCTGAGCTTTCTGGACTTCCTGGAAGTCTATTTCCTTTGCCAGAATGGGGAAGTTCTCTTTTATTATTTGTTCAAATAAGTTTTCCACTTGTTCTTCCTCTTCTCCTTCTGGTACACCTATAATTCGCAGGTTGGATCATTTAAAGATGTCCTGGAGGTTCCTAAGCCTCTCCTCATTTTTTTGAATTCTTATTTCTTCATTCTTTTCTGATTGTATGTTTTTTTTTCTTCCTTCTGGTCCGCTCCATTGATATGAGACCCAGCTTTCATTTCATTACTATTGGTTCCCTGTGCATTTTTCCTCATTTCACTTATTGTAGCCTTCATTTTTTCATCTAATTTGTGACCAAATTCAACCAATTCTGTGAGCATCCTGATTACCAGTGCTTTGAACTGTGCATCTGATAGGTTGGCTATCTCTCAGTTGCTTAAAAGCACTGGTTGTGGGGCTTTCAATTCTGTTAGAGCCATCTTTTTTGTTTTTCCTTTGGTCTGGTTGCACCTGTTACATATGAGGGGTGGAGCCCTAGGTGTTCACCAGGGTGGGGCACCCCAGTCCCTGGGCTGTGACTTTGTATGTGGGGGCGGGGTCTGAGAGGGAATAATAGTGTTTGTTCTGCTCTCTGTTGGACCTCCATCCCTTCCACCACTTCCCCCAAGCAAACTGGGCCCCTCTGGTGGGTGGGCTTGTGCACCCCATGGGACTTTCCAGTGACCTCTCCTTTGAGGCTGGGAGTCTCTCCCTGCGCCTGAACCCCCAGAGGTGTTTTCAATCAGTGCCCCAAGGCTCTATTTCCCAGGACTGTGATCCTGGGTTGCTCTCAGTGCCTTGCTTCACAATCACTGCCTTGCTGGGTCTGCCTGTTGCCAAACCCCTTGCATGCGGTCTGCTAGCTGCTGCTTGCATGCTCAGGGTCTACCCACTGTGGTCTTGAGCTCCCCGGATGCCTTGCATGCCTGGTCCCAACGCTCTTGGCTCTCTACACTGTGACCTGCGCCTGGCTGCTAGACTCTGCCCCTCCTACTGGTCTGGATGAACGAGTCTATTTTAACTTCTTGGTTGTCTGACTTACATACAGCTCAATTTTCTGTCAGTTCTGGTTGTTATTCTGTTTCTAAATTATTGTTGTCCCTATCTTGGTTGTGTGAGGAGGAACAGTGTGTCTACTTGGCCAGAAGTCCCCTACTTATTTTTTTTAAGGGACCTGTTACTGTGTCTCCTCAGGACCTTCATGTGCCACAGGGATGTGCTCAGTGGCAGGGTGCACTACAGGCCGAGGAGCTCGGGTCGTTTACGGAGCATCTCCTGTGGTTGAGGCTCAGCTGGAACGAGGACCTGCCCATGGCTGGCTCCTCCTCCAGATCCCCTTAGCCCCACAACCCCAGCACAGCAACACCAGCTCACTGTTCTTTCACAGGTGCCACCTGTGGTCTTCTTCTTGGTAAACACCCCCATTGTCTTCTGCCCTGTCACGCGGCTCAGGCACTTCAGAATCATCTTTGCACCCTTTTCTGTAGACCTAACCCTAATTGAAGCACGAAGAACTGTGAAGGCTCCAAGGCTTTACCCTCCTTGCAAGCTCACGACTTATCCTGCCTCAGTTTCACCACTGCTGAGAGGAGACATGAGATTCCTGGGCCAGAAATGAAGGACTTTATCACAGCCCTACAGGGGCATGAGTTTCATGTCCATAATAGTGTCCCCTAGCCCCAGAGGGGACAGTGACTCAGATGGATATTGTACATGCAGTGGATGTGTACCTCCTCACCCTCCGACGGACACTCAGCTTACGGAACCCACCTTGGCCACTGAAGGGGGACATTCTTCCTACTCTCCTCTGCCCACGAGGGACAATGCTATCTCTATCTCACAGGGGCTTTTGTTATAAAAATATCCTTGAAGAGATAATTTGAGACAAAAATGGTCTATGTACAGAAGTACAAAAAACATGAGACACCCATGAAGAATTGTCTCCCAACATACGGAACTTATCACAATGATCTATTAATCTCTTTCCTCTCTCCCTCTCCCTCTCTCTCTCTCTCTCTCTCTCTCTCTCTCTCTCTCTCTTTCTCCCTCTCTCTCTCTCTCTCTCTCTCTCTCTCTCTCTCTCTCTTGCTCTCTGTCTCAATAGTAGTTCTGGTTCTGGAACAAAACACAAGGCAAGCATTCTAGTCCTCTGTTTAAAAGTTTTGGTTTTCCATTACATAACAAACAAGTTGAAATGTCTAAGCCCTCCCCCCACCCCCACCATCTGGTCTGCTTTATGTTGCTCACCTTACCTCTTGCTTCCACCTTCTCTGGTGAGTGCCCCCTGCCCCAGGCTGCCTGGAGAGCTGAGTCCTCTCTCTTCAGAACCCCATGAACTCTGTTTATACCTCTGTTAACTCTGGAACTTGTTTGCTTAATATAAAGATTGACATGCTTCCTGTCTCGTCCCCCAAGGGCCCATGTCCACTTTCTCATCTACCCACAGCCCAGCATGGCGTCTGATGTCCACAGTTAGTGCTCGAGGAATCTTTGTGTAGTGAGGGGGGCTGCTGCGTCAGTGAGTCAGGCTGTTGGTTTTGTTTTTTTCTTCTGCAGTGTGAGGGTCAAAGTTGGTAGCCCCAGTTGTTTTAATACTTTGGCCTTTGCTTTCATGAGTTCTGTGGCCCTGGCTCATAAGCAGGACAAGTTGTCCCAGGAGGTTTTGATGCTTTGACTCACCCTGTGAACCAAGATTTCACTCTGCTCCCAGATAATAGGCACCCTTGCCCTGGGGGTTAAGGGGCAGGTGTGTGTCTCATGGGTTGAGTCTGAGGGTCCTCGGTACAAGGCTGGTTCTTGAGTTCACTGATGCTACCAAGGATCTGGGACCTTTTCACCTTTCTGCTCCACTGTCCTTACTGTGCGGGCTTTTAGCCTCAGGTTTGGGCCTCATGGTTGCAAGAGGGCTGCTTACTTCTGAGGCCCATGTCAACATTTGGGGGAGGGAAACGGGGAAGAGGAAAAGGTGAAGGGGCAAAGGCTGCCTTGCAGGTCTTTGCCTTTTTATTCACCATGGATGCTCTTTGCAGGGACTTCCACAGAACTGCCGTCCTGCTGGCTTGGAGAGCTGGGGAATGGGGCCTTCTAAGTCCTGTTAATTAGTATTTTAAGTTGTTGATAAGGAAGAAGGGGGACCTGGGTACTGGGTAACTACCTCACATATCTGCCCCCAAAAGAAAATGTCTTTTTAAATGTTTTTGTCTTTTCATTATTCTTTATTCGCTGGTCTTACCAACATGTCCCTCTGCCTCGACCCACTGTTCTGTGTGCACTGGCTGTGGAGATGTTTGCACCCTGTTTTGTGTCTCTGACTGCTCCTTCCTCTCCCATGCTCTGTCTTATTTTCTCAGAAACTGGAGGTGTTTTTGTTTATTTGTTTGGGTCTGTCACCAACACTATATTCTTCTTCAAATGTGGGAGAGATATGGGGAGCTCCAGCATTTTTGGGGTCCTGGGTTAGTCACCTCTAGAGAGAACAAGGTTTGACAACTCTTCCTGAGCTTCGCCACAGTTTAGCTCCTGGTCTGTGTGATCCTTGGTGGTCGGAGGCACAGAGGGTTACCGGCCCGGGCTAACCAATCGGGTATCAGGGCAATATACGCCCCGTAGTACATGATGTCAGTGAAACACTCAGGAGCAGGGTGTTCCTCTTCCCTGGGGGCTTGCAGGGAGTGGATGGAAACTTCAAATTGTATGAGCCCTTTTAATTTTGGAGAAACATTTCTGAGGGGTTGGGTATCCTCGGAGGTTGGCTGGTGTTAGAATTCTTTAAAGGGAGACCTTCTCAAAGCAGAGTATAATCAGTTTGGGTTATCAGGGGCCCTCTTGCGTAAGAGCTCCTGGCTCAGGGGATAAAGGAGAATGTGAGGATACTTTGGGCCTCAGGGGAAGGGCTGCATTCCTGAGTCAGCTAAGAATGGGCTTTCTGAACTCCTGCAGTCCGTCACCACAGGGTGCCGCCAGCCCTCTGAGGGGACAGGAAGGTCAGCACCAGCTCCCTCCTGCTAGCAGGATGGAGGGGGTGCAGGCTGGGCACGGCTTGCAGCTGTCTGTTTCCATGTCCTGACACCTGCCTGAAAGCAGCTGTCACTGGCCCTCAGAATGTCAAGTCAAAAATGCCTGTGGGTCAAATATTTGGACCTCCCCAAGCCATGGCCTTTCCCACAGTGCTGCTTCTCTCCACCGAAAAATCCTTCCCCTCCCTCGTGCTCTGGGAGCAGACAGCCTACACATGAGCCCTTCACAGCATCACAAACACACAGGCTTCTGGCAGCTATGGAGCTGCTGTGCAGTTAAGAGGACAGGGGAGGTGGGCCAGGTGGGGACATGTGCCCTGTCCAAAGGCTGCTGCAGCCACATGCCACTCTCCTGAAATACAGTGCCCCTGGTGGCCAGACCTGCCCATTTTAAAAGTCAGAGAACTAGATCTTTATGCAAAATCATCCAAATTTTAAGAGTTTACAGTTGTTCCTTTTCCTCCATTTCTTCTTTTTTTCAAAATACCAAACAAAGATGCATGTGGATCCCCAGTATGCTGTCTGTAGTCTATCGGAAGAAATGGGTAAGCCAGGCCACAGCCTCCTGAGGAGCGTTAACTAAGGGCTTTCTTGGAAGAGGAGGCTCTCCACCCTTCTCCCCTCTCCACTGAGTGGCGCCTGGAGAGGCTTGCCAGTCAGAGTGGTGGTAGGAGCTGTAGGAGCCGTACAAGTGTCTGCTGAGGCTGATGACAGTGGTGAGAGGCAGCTGGGCTCTGATGAGCTGAGTGCCAGATCCAGTGGGTGTTCCGCAGGCACCTTCTCTTTTTAGGCAGCCCACAGCAGTCCGCTTGCTAAGGGCTGGTGGTAAGTAGTGACTGGGTGCAATGCTTAGATGCCCAAGAGGGGGTTGCTGCCACTCTGGCCTTGCGACCCCTCCTCCTGTGATGGGTCCCCTCAGGACAGTGATTTTCACCTAGCGTCCCGCTGCTGCCACATCACACATTAGTCACAGGCTTAGCAAAGCCATGTGTTACAGAGAAGGGAGTGTCAGATCAGGCCGTAGACATCCGTTTGTTTGGGTAGTACCCCCTTCTCAGCAGCGGCTTTTCTCAGGTCGCTGCACATGTAGCTCTGACTTGGGTGGCTCAGGGGAGACACTGCGTCTCACCATCATCCTGGGAGGGAAGGGAGGGCAGGACGGAGGACGGGGGAAGCACGGGATCTCTCGGGTATTAATTAGACTGGTATTTTGAAGCTCAGTTGTTACTTGTTGTGTCACTTCCTCTAACTTCTGCTGAGCACTAGGGTGTGAGAGGCGTGGGCGAAGAGTGGAATATGAGTCATCAGTAACTCCTCTACTTTTCTTACCTGCAGGAAAAAGGAAGTCACGGAGGCACAGCACAGCGGGGAGTAGGTTACGTTCTAGAACCTTAAGAAAGGGCAGGTGAGGTAAAGGAATTGTCTACTGATTGTTGGCTCCAATGGAAGTCAGGAACTATTTTGGATTTCTGCAGACATGGGTTTGAAATCAGTTACTCTGGTTAGTACTTCCTCCCATTGTCTACCCTGACTAGGACAAATCTTTGTCTTCTTGTATTGGGTTGCAATCTGCATGGCTTTATGTTCTACAAAAGAACTATTCAACCTTCCCCTCCTTCATAAGTTCTAAGTAATTATAGGTATTCATCTGAATGCAGGGCAAGGTCAAAAGGTGGCTGACCTTCTCTGGCCGTGGTGGTGGGCAATGCTGGCCTTGGAGAACACCGTGAACCGTCCTAACGGGAGAGGGGGTGTCATCTGAGAGCCTGGACACCACGAGGGTGGAGCATAGCTAGCTGCCCACCAGGCTTGGCTCTATTCTATATATGCCAGTGTCTTAAAAACAAGCCAACAAAAACACCATTAGGCTAGAAGGGAGGCCTGTTTCAACGTAGATGTGGTTATAAAATTCAAAGTGAGCATTTGTATAGGAGTATGTATTTGACAGTCATCTGAGGGTACATCCAGAGTTCCTCTTCCTCCAGAGTCTTCAGGATTCCTGGGAATCAGTAAGTGATGTCCCTCCATTTTACTTGAAAATGGATTATATATATTTTTACAACGTCTGTTATTACACTCAAAATTTGTATACTGGAAGTCTGGGTTAAGGCTTTAAAATTTTTTATTTTAAGATAACAGAAATCTAATCAAGATATTTAAAATTATTTAATTTAAAAAATCCCAAATTCGAAACTAAGACTTAAAAGTATGACAGGATTAGGCTTTATATTTTCTTGAGGATAAAAAAAAAATCCAGCTAATGTTCTTACAACCTAATCCTGAAATAGAAAATTCTCTCTATATGTGACCAAAACTAATTAAACACTATGAAGTTCTTCTATGCACCACTGGACGTGGTTTTAACTCTGTGTGGCTAAGCAGATTAAAATAAGATTGCACATGTGCCTACCAGAAAAACCACAGATTTCTGAGCATGGACAAATTCCAAAAACGTGTTCTGAGATCTGGGGGAGGGTGAAAGCCAGGCTTGTTTTTTAGGTTGTAGAGAGCGTTTGAGCATTTGATGCAAGTCACTTCACACCTGAGCTGCCATTTCCGTGCCTCCACCAGCAGACGTGTTCCATTTTGGTTCCTTGAAAGCTGCACTGATAATGTCGGGGACCCAGAGAAACGACTGAAGTCGCTTGTGAGAACAAGGCTGCTCCTGACATCACTCTGGTCCTCCGGTTTCTTAGGAAGTGGGAGACTCTATGCTTCTCTTTGGCTAAATGTGACATCAGGCAGTAGGAAAGCAAGGGACTGAGGGAACAAACATCGGGAGCACTGTGGTTATCAATACCTATAGGCTTAAGTTTGGTCTGATTGTAATTGGTTCCAATAGTTAAAGGAATTGCCATTATACTAAGTTCCCTATCTAATGTTATAAATAGGAGCATATTGTCCATTTTTGAAATGTCATTAGATTAGAATCTCTGTGACCACGGCTCAAAAGTTTTGGTAAAACGTTTTCTTTGTTTTATAGAAAGAAATGAAATGAGGATAAGGAAATAATGAATTTTAAAATGTCAACTAAGAAGGAAAGAGTAAGAAATTGGTTCAGTTTAGAAACGAGCATAATTTCCACACAAAACTCATTTTTCCCCTTCAAATACTGTAGCAGACCACTCGTGACATAAAAAACAAGTTACCCCTGGAAACCTCCAACATAAAAGAGATTCCGCCTGTCTAGTCAAGGATCATGACAAGGAGGCTGGCACAAGTGGATGCTTTCAGAGGACGCAGAGCACAGCCACCATCTGCCTTCATGCCGGACACATCCCATTTATATTTAAGAAAAACACATACATACATACAGGTATGTATATAATAAGGTATAATTTAGGTATACTCATAAATAATTGGGTAGTACTGAAAATGGAAAGGGGCGTTATTTTGTTTCTGTATTGAGGAAAAAACTCAGTACTAGAGCTTCATTTATATTACTGAGCTACTCTTGTTATTCCCCCTGACGGATGATGAGGTCCGAGGCAGGAGAAGGAAGTACTAGTGGGACTGACATTCAAGGCCTGCTCTGCAGACTTGGCCATCTTAGACTGTGGGGGAAGGAGCAAGGGGTTATGCATTCTGCATGGATAACTGTTTGTTCCTCAAACTATTAATAGACACATCGTCTCCCATTTGGCTGTTTGTTGAATCCCTTTAGGTGGGAATCCTGCAGGGGGAACAGAGGAGTGTAATTTAGGCCATAAGATCATCCAACTTTATCTTCAACTTCTGTAAGTTTCAATGTCACAAAACCCTGGGAAGGAGGAATTATTACATTTATCACTTTAAAAAAAAATTCTCACCCGAAGACATTCTTCCATTGCTTTTAGAGAGGAAAGGAGAGAGGGTTTTTTAGAGAGAGGGGAAGGGAGAAAGAGAGAAAGAAACATCAGTGCGAGAAACATCGATTGGTTGCTTTTCATAGGCGCCCCAATTGGGGACCGAACCCATAACCTAGGGATGTGCCCTGACTGGGAATCAAACTTGTGAACTTTTCTTTTGCAAGATGATGCCCAACAAACTGAGCCATACTGGCCAAGGCTGTACTTATCACACTTTTGAAATAGTTATTCACAGCATTTTAGGCAGACCTATAAAACACCTATCTATGAAGTTACACATTATAATGATGTATTTAGGTATGTAAAGTAAGAGATTTCATCTTTGAAAAACCCCTTAAAATTTTCCTGATTACAGCTATGAATATTCTTTCCAAATATCATTAAGTGCTTTTTAATATTTTCAAGTATTATGGCTGCTTAGAGTTAAGAAGTGGCTTTTAAGCTTACTGATTCTAATAACAGCTGGACACAAAGGGTAATGCTCACCTAATAGATATCTTCGCCCTTTATGTTCAGCAGAATTAGATAATAAGCCTTCTAATGATACCAAAGAGCACTTCTTTTTGAAACGTTCACACACAGGGTTTCGCAGAACACTTCACACTAATGCTTGTGTCTGAGAGCTGCATTCTATTCCCTCCAAGGGGAAACCGTTTGAGAACTGAAACATTTTGTTCCATATCTCCATTGTTATCAGTATATTCAAAACATGTCTTGCCAAGGAAAACATTGGATTATGGGCAATAGTTAAACAATTTTGCTTTGAGAACAATGAGGTTGCTATTTGGGTGTTAACAGGATTCCAAGGAGCTAGGAGAGAGGGAGGGAGGACATCCCAGTGCATTTCACTCAACATCTTCCCTTTCATTTTTGGCTGTTTTGTTTTTCATCTGTGCTCTGGTCCTGACACAAGGTGATCAAGCTTTGTGGTGCTGCTCCTCCCGTTCCCTCCCTTAGAATACACCTTCAGTGGGTAGCAAACTAATTTAAAGGTGGCCTCTGCTAAGCCATAGGAGGTAAGGGATAGTACTGTCTGCAGGCTCCTACCCACTGCCATGCCAAGCAGCACATCATCTAGTGTGGTGGGCCTCTATCATCGTAAGGGCATAAGATCTGGTTCCTCCATAGAACAATTTGTGATTTGAATTTTTGCACTTGGTTTTTGCTGGAGACAAGAGTTTCTAGCATTATCAGCAAACTGACTGCTGGCAGCTGGCCAACCTGGAGGCTTCTCTCAAATCTGTGATTTTTGGATCCTTCTGATCTGAGGTTTTCTATATAATGCTTTTTCAACAGGGATAGATCTTACGATAAAAAATTCTCTGAAGTCAGACAAATATCTTAATTTCTCTAGTAATCTATCATGAATTTGTTTAGGCAGTTTGGAAGTTACAAGGAAATAGGAATTCATTAAACAAATACTACTTACTGAGCACCAATGATGAGTGAGCACTGTTCTAGGAGATGGAAATAAATAAATATACAAACAAACCACAGGATGCTATTATGGTTTGATATACAATTTATTTATTTAGTTATTAATATGGACAGCCTATTATGCAACATTACAGATGTCTTTCAAAACTATAATAAAATATAGTCCATGATCCAGCCCTGGAGAAGACAATAAACAAGATCATTCTTACAGGAAGTGTAGCATATAACAGTCCCTTTCTCGGACATTAAAGGGAGTAAGTCAAAGGGTTCTTTACCTCCATTGGGGTTTTGACTTTCTTGAATTATAGCTGTTCAGAGTTAAAAGTCCAACTTCGATCACCTAGAGATGTTCACAATCTCATGGTGGGAGGAAGGAGCAGCTATACCCCTGGCTGCCCATTTGAGCCCATTCTACCTTTCAGCCTGCACCTGTCACACTAGGACATGGGGAGAAGGCAGGTATGTCACAGGGATGTTTTGATTAATTTACAAAGATTGTGTTTCAAAGCTCTAAAAATCCATTTGGTGGTGGTAGTGGCAGTGAAGAGTACATTGTATTTTCCCAGGAGGTCTTCTCATCTCGTGCTTCATACCTGGTGCCATGCCTTTTCTGATAGCCTTTGAAATCTACTGCAGTTTTCTGTGGAAAGTGGAGGTGGGAGACTCGAACAGCTACTGGTGTGAAGCCATCTGCAGAATGAACTGGACTGGCTACTATGGCTTTATAACCTGCTTCCTTTCTTTAGTCTAGACAAAGTTATTTCTTATTTCCCTATACTCTGCTAATTCTAATACAAGATTTAAAAGGACTAGGAGAGGAAACCTCTTGCTTTTGAGCTGAATGATGAAAAACAGGAAAAAAAAATCCAGTGTCCAATGAGCTATACTCAAGTTCCTTAGTTGAAAACAATGCCTAAATGACTTTTAAAGACAAGTGCTAGACAATGCTGATTAATTGCTGGAAAAAGTTCTGAGGTGAAACTGTACATTGTAAGAATCTAAAATATAGCCAAAAAGCCAAGATGTACTAGTGTAATAGAGATTCTTCAACCCCTTAGTTTCATACTGAAAACTACAAATGTTTTCAACATCAGGCTACTGATGACAGCCAATTAAACATGAAACAAAAACCTCAGGAAATTCTGCCAAGTCTGTGGCAATTTCAAGAGTCTACATATTTAGGAAGGAGAAACCATAGGGTGAAGAGTGGATTTCATTTAACTCCAGGTACCATAAGTTTGACATTAGTAGGTAAGACTAATGAGTGAGCAGCCATATAGTTTCTGGTCATTGTGCTTACCAAGCACCAAAAAATGGAGCTATTTTTAGTATTCAGTATCACCTTTAATAAGCTAGACAGATCCTGCTGCATTCTTGTTTGTTTCTAATTTACCAGTACATTATTATGTAGTTTACCAAGTGTAAGGAGCAAGTCATTATGTAGTACCAAGTTTATATCATCATAGGACTATAACATGCACATTCTACTCAATGTAGCTCAAGCAACAGGAATATAAGAGAACAGTTATAGGTGGAGACTTGTTTTTGACAAATTCATGTTCACACTAATTATGGGTTTAGAAATCTTATTGGGCAGGTACATACAGAGTTCTTCAATTGGTATTGAAACATTACACGCATGCACAAGTGATATGGATGAGAATGAAGCAGAAGAGGCAGCTGGATGGAGGACAGAGGGGGAACCAGAGAAGGGATGATGCCATGTTTCGGGGAGGGGCACTCTCAGCTTTCCACAGTAAGTCTCTGCTCTGTGAGAGAGGCCTGTTGAGCAACACTCTTGTTTTCATGACTGCGAAGTTTGGACACAACATCTAGGAAGGCCAAATCCTGTACTTCCTTATGTAGAGATTCTGGAAGACAAAAACCAAGACAACAGATACATATATCCAAAATGTTTATTCAGATGGTACCATAAAACTAGGAACAATTCTGGAAAAAGATGGCAGTAGCCTATAGAGGTCTTCTGTAGAGATGTTATAACAAAAAAAATCTGAAAACACTTACTTGCTATGTTACTATAAAGATAAACCATATGTCAAGTTTTACAGTGTAAGGTTGATTAGGGTAATGGGTTATAATTAAACACAGCTCATTCTATGATCTCAAGGTTTAGTTATATAATTCAAATATGAAGGTTAATCAAAGAAAAACCTTAGATCTATTTCAAATTAATTTTGTGGCAAATAAAAAGGTTATATATACTTCACATCCTTTCAATTCTTTGTGACACTACACTCCCTTTTGGATTTCCTATCTTCCTCTTTCAGGCTTTTTCTGGTTCTATTTCACCTCAGTTACAGTAAAATACAGAACTCTTGACTCTGAGAACTACTACACGGGAAGACTGAGATCCAGTTAAGTTTAAAGCAATCAGCATTCCTCAAACTGATGTTTATTTTAATGAGATGGAGGTATAGAACTAAACCACTGTTTTTAGTTAAAACAAAAATCCATGCTAAATTCACATGGAATCTCAAGGGGCTCTGAATATCCAAAACAATCTTGAAAAAGAAGAACAAAGTTCAAGGTCTCATACTTCCCCATTTCAAAACTTACTAAAAAAACTACAAAGATCAAAACAAATGCAATATAACAGAGAACCCAGAAATAAAATCTCAAATATGTGGTCAAATAATTTTTGACAAGGGTGCCGATGCCATTCAATGGTAAAAGGGTAGTCTTTTCAACAAATGGTATTAGACATACTGGATACCCACAAGTAAAGGAATGGAATTTAACCCTTACATCATATACAAAGATTAAGTGTAAGCTAAAACAGTAAGACTCTTAAAAGAAAACATATGGAAATTTCATGACATTGAATTTTGAAATAATTTCCTGGATGGGTAACAAAAGGAAAAATAGATAAACTGGACTTGATCAAAATTTAAAAGTTCTGTGTATCAAAGGACTATCAACAGAGTGAAAAGGCAATCCACAGAAGGAGAGAAAGCACTTGCAAATTATATATCCAATAAGGGATTAGTGACCAACACACATAAATAACTCCAACAGAACAATGGTATTTAAAGCCATTATTTTCCTATTAATTTTCTCCCTGAATGACCTATTCATTGAAATAAGTGGAATATTAAAGTCCCCATTATGGTATTACTGTTAATTTCTGCCTTTATGTCTATTAACATTTGCTTTACACATTTGGGTGGTTTTATGTTGGGTGTGTGTATGTTTACAGTTGTGTCCTCTTCTTGGATTGACCCCTTTAAAATTATGTAATATCCTTCTCTGTCTCTTACATTCTTTGTTTTAAAGTCTATTTTTGTGTTACAGGAGTATTACTACTCCAGTTTTCTTTGTTTTTATTTGCAGAGACTATCTTTTTCCATCCCTTCACTTGCAGTCTGTGTGTCTTTGATCTAAAGTGACTCTAAGCCGCATATAGCGTTTTTTAAATTCACTCTGCCACCCTGTGTTTTAACTGGAGCATTTTTGTCCATTTATATTTAGAGTAATTATTAACAGGTATGTGGTTATTACCATTTTGTTCATTGCTTTTTGTTTTCGTTGTTCTCCACTGTTCCTTTCTTCTTGATCGCTTTCCTTTAGATTTGTTGGTTTTGTTAGTGTTTTGATTGGATCACTTTCTCTTCCTTTTGAGTGAATTTTTGTATGTTTTTGGTTTGTGGTTACCAGGAAGTTCATATATATGTCCATCTCCTATAGCGGTCTGTTTTAGGCTGATAGGCACTTAAGTTCAATTGAATTCTAAAAGCACTATTTTTACTGCCTCCTCCACTCTTTTTTTTGACATCATGCTTTCTATCTTTGTGTTACCCCTGATCAATTATTGTAGTTATAGTTAATTTTACTACTATTGTCTTTAAACCTTTGTATTAGCTTCTTAAGTGGTTGATTCACTGTGATTATAGTACTGGGTTGACCCAAAAGTCCGTTTCTGTAAGATGGCTCTTAGTAGCACTTAGTTGTCTTTAACTTCATTTGAAACAATTTTGTTAGATTGTACTGTGACAGCTGTCATATCAGCATGCATTAAAAAAAATTACCAAAATTGGTTAGTTTTTGTGTAGCCATCTTAATATTGAAGATGGAAGGAAATATGCAAAATTTTTGGCATATTATGATTTATTTTTTCAAGAAAGGTAAAAACACAACTTAAGGACAAAAAAGAAAAAGATTTGTGCAGTGAATGGAGAAGGTGCTGTGACTGACCGAACACGTCAAAAGTGGTTTGTGAAGTTTCATGCTAGAGATTTCTTCCTGGATGATGCTCCATGGTCCGGTAACCCAGCTGAAGTTGATAGCGATCAAACTGAGACGTTAATTGAGAACAATCAACATTATAGCACACAGGAGATAGCAGACTATCTCCGTAGGCTCATCTTGTTTGAAACTCTGTGCTTCCTGGACCTGGATGTCTGTTTCCTTCCCCAGATTAGGAAAGTTTTCAGACAGTATTTCTTCAAATACTTTCTCCTCCTTTCTATCTCCCTTCTGGAAACTCTCCAATGTGAGTATTAAGATGTTTGATGTCATCCCAGTGTTCTCTTATACTATCTTTATTTTTAAAAAATTTTTCATTTTGCTGTTCTGATTGGGAGATTTCCACTACTGTCTTCCCAGTTGCTAACCTGTCCTGTATTAACTAATCTGCTGTTTCACAGTCTTGAGTCATCTCTGCGTAAACTGTGAACAGTTTTGGCAGGCTGGTTATACCTGGGATGGGCATGTGGGTTGCAGGTGGGGCAGCCTGGTGTGTGTGTGTGTGTGTGTGTGTGTGTGTGTGCGCGCGCGAGCGCGCATGCGTGCGGCGTGTGCGTGCACTTCCTTGCCGTTCTAATTGGATGGGGTCACCTGATGTAGATGAAGCTGGTGGGTATGCTTTTGGTGTGGCCTATTGCTTTAAGTATCTGTGATCCATTTAAAACTTTCGTATTAGCTTTTTAAGTGGCTGATTCACTGTGATTATACTACTGGGTTGACCCACAAGTCCGTTAGTTTCTGTAAGATGGCTCCTGTCAGAGGGCCTGGGCAGGCTGCTTTGTGTGCATGTTAACACCCCACCAGCTCCACCTCTCTCTCCAGCTGAGACAGGACTGTGAGCAGACAGTTGCACTTTGCTAGTCCTATTCCTACTCAGGCAGTGCAGCTCCTCATGTGCTTAGCCCTGCCTGCATGTCCTGGTTCCTTATTTGTCCCCTGGCAGAGCAGGGTCTAGGCAGGCTCACACTGCATCTCAATATCATACTAGCTCTGCCCTTTCTCCAGGTGGGACAGCCTTGTGCCTATGCACAGCAACACCACCCCACTGGCTCCACAGGGGGCAGCCTTGTGGGTGGGTATTGCAAAGTTTTGCTAACTCTGCACTTTCTTTGGGTTGGGTGGTCCTACATGTGGGTACGACAGCATTTTGCTAGCTCCACACTCTCTGGGAGGGTCAGTCCTACATGAACACACAGTTGCCCCACTATTTCACACCTTCTCTGGACAGAACAGCCTGCAGATAGATACCATAGCATTTTGCTAGCTCTTCACTCTCTCCAGGTGGAGAAGCCCATGTGTGCGTAACCCAGTGGGTGCACAAAGCAGCACCATGCTGTACCTGCTGGGTCAATCTCTGGGTGGAGGGGCCCCTTGTATTCATGCTATGGTGCCCTTCTGTTTCTGCAGGAGTTAGCTCTAGGAGGTGTGGCTGGGGACACTGCAGGTCAGCCAGAGTACCTGGATGGGGCTTGTGCCTGCTATCCACGTTCAGGATAAATTAAACAATGGCACTCACCAGTTCCTCCAGTCCAGGATTGTTCCCTCAGCTCCTGGAGAGCTCTTGTGGTTCTCCAACCTTCTCTATGTGGTCCCTCTCTTTTGTTTGTTGTGCAAAAGCTGGTAAACTGACTCACAGGTATGTATTTGGTGTGTTCTTGGGAGAGAGTGAGCTCAGTCAGCAACCTGTGGTCATATGTTTTAATCCACTCTTACCAGTTTCTTTTAATTGGTGTGTTTACACCAGGGGTCCCCAACCCCAGGGCTGCAGAGAAGTACCAGTCTGTGGCCTGTTAGGAACTGGGCCACACAGCAGGAATTGAGCAGTGGGCAAGCCAGCGAAGCTCTGTTCATATGACCGCCTGAGCTCTACCTCCTGTCTCCCTCCCCCACTTTTGTCTGTGGAAAAACTGTCTTCCCTGAAACTGGTCCCTGGCACCAAAAACCTTGGGGACTGTTGGTAGAAGCCATTTACATTTAATGTAATGACTGGTACGTTATGGCTTAAGCTGACAATTTCACTTTTTTGTTTTCTGTTTGTTTCATATTTCTTTTTCCTGACTTCCTGCAGATTGCTTGAACATTCTTTTTAGTCCTGTTGCTCTCCCTTGTTTACAATGTATTTGTCTCAGATACTTACTTTGTATACATTTAAAACTACTTAAAACACTGTATTTTTTCAGTTAAAACAATTCAGAAAACTCTCAAGAAGAAAAGTCTTTGAGAGTTGTGTTTATTTACATCTTTGCTATATCTGTTGTTCTTCCTGATGTTCCAAGAATTCTTTTTTAAGCATTTCCTTTTGTTTAGAGAACTTCCTTTAGCCATTCTTTTAGGCTACTCTGGGTTAGACAAATTCTCTTGTCTTCCGCTGAGAATGTCTTCATTTTTCCATTGTGAAAAAATATTTTCTCTGGCTACAGAATTCTAGGTTAAGAGTTCACTACTTTCAACGCTTGTTGCGACTTTCTTCTGGCCTCCACAGTTTCATATAAGAAACCCAAACACTCCCTTTTGTTTTCCACCTCCAGGTAAGGTGTCATTTCCATCTTTTACAAGACTTTTTGACTTTAGTTTTCAGAAGTTTGACTTTAATGTGTCTTGGCATGAAGTTCTTTTGGTTTATCTTGTTTTAAGATTTCCTCACTTTCTTGAATCTATAGGTTATGTCTTTTGCTAAACAAAGAAAACTTTAACCACATTCTTTCAGGTTCTTTTCCAGCTCCACCCTAATTTCTCCTTGTCTTCCAGGTCTGTAATGACACAAATGTGGAATCTTTCATTATACCCCAGGGGTCCCTGAGGCTTTGTTGTTTTTATCCCCCTGTCCATAACTGCTGTGTTATTCAGGCAGCGTGACTGCTACTGTTCTGTTTTCTGTCCCCTCTGTTCTGCTGTTGAGCCTACCCACTGAGTTTTTATTTCAGGCACTATACTTTTGAGCTGTAAAATTCCATTTGCTTCTTTATCTGTTTCCTTGCTGGAATCTGTTTATTCATTTGTTGGCAAATATTTTCATAATTGTTAACATGTTTTTTAATGTAAAAATATGTAAAATTTGCCATTTTAATCATTTTTATATGTACATTTCAGGGACATTAAGTATACTCACACTTCTGTGCAAATACCATCCACCATCTGCCTCCTGATCTTTTTCTTCTTCCCAACTGAAACTTCATTCTCCATGCCAGTAACTTCCCAAACACACATCTCTCCAGCTTTTGACAACCACCATTCTATTTTCTGTCTTTGAATGTTACTAAGTACCTCATATAAGTAGAATCATAGATTATTTGTCCTTTTGTGTTTGGCTTAATTCACTTAGCATAGTATCTTCCAGGCTCGCCCATATTGTAGCATGTCAGAATTTCATTCCTTCCTAAGGCTGAGTGTTCCACTGTATGTATATATCATATTTTGTTTATTCAGTCATCTGTCAATAGACCTTTGTGTGTTTTTTTCACCTTTTGATTATCATGAATAATGCCACTATGAATATACAGTTATGGCTGTACAAATATCCAATCAGTTATTTTGGATATATATATGGAGTTGATGGATCACATGATAATTCTATGTTTAATTTTTTGAGGAACCACCATAGTATTTTCTACAGTGGCTGTACATTTTATATTCCCACCAGCAATGTACATGGCTTCCATTATCTCTACATTCTCACTAACATTTTTTAAAAAATAATAGCCATCCTAATGGGTATGAGGTGGTATCTTATTGTGGTTTGATATGCTTTCCCCTAATGATTAGTGATGCTGGGGATCTTTTCATGTGCTCACTGTCCATTTGTATATATCTTTTTTGGAGAAATGTCTATTCAAGTCCATTGTCCGTTTTTAAATCAGATTGTTTTTTTGTTGTTGCACTGGAATAGTATTAGACCAATTGGGCCTGATAGACATTTATAGTGTATTTCATCCAATCACTGAAGATTACACATTTTTCTCAAGTGCACATAGAATATTTTCTAGGATATATCACACACTAGGCCACAAAGCAAACCTCAGTAAAATCAAGAAGACTATAATTATGCCAAGCATATTTTCTGATCTCAGTAGCATAAAACTAGAAATTCAACTGTAGAAAGAAAACTGTAAAAACACAAAAATACGTGGAGATTAAACATGCTTTGAAACAAGCAACAGATCGAAGAGGGAAATGAAACAGGAAATGAAAAACTACCTTGAGACAAATGAAAATAAGAACACACACAAAATTTGTGGGATGCAGCAAAAGTAGTTATGTGAGGAAAGCTATATAGGCCTACTTTAAGAAGCAAAAAAACCTGAAATAAACAGTCTAAATTTGTCCCTAAAGAAACTAGAAAAAGAAGGACAAACAAAACCTAAAGTAAGTAGAAGGAAATAATAAAGATCAGAGCCAAAATAAATGAAATAGAAAACAGAAAAATAGAAAAGATAATTGAACTAAGAGCTGGATCTTTGAAAGGGCATACAAAATTATAAGCCTCTAGCAAGACTCATCAAGCAAAAGAGACTATAAATAAATAAAACCAATAATAAAAGATTATAACTGATACACAAAATAAAAGAACCATTAAAGAATACTATGAACAAATATAATATATGCCAACAAATTGTACAATCCAGAATATATAAATTTCTATAAACACACAATCTTCCAAGAATAAACCAGAAAGAAACACAATCTAAACAGACCAAATTACTACCAATGAAATTGAAGCGGTAATCAAAAAACTCCCCACAAACAAAAGCCTAGGACCAGAGATGACTTTTGTACCTTTTCTTCTCAAACTATTCCAAAAAACTGAAGAGGAAGAAACACTTTCAAACTTATCCTTTGAGACCAGCATTACCCTGATACCAAAAACCAGGCAAAGACACTAGAAAAAAAATTACAAGCCAATGTCCCTGAAGAAGAGACACCAACATTCTCAACAAAATACAGGCAAACTGAATTCAACAGTACACTAAAAAGATTACATAACATGATCAAGTGGGATTTATACCTGATATGCAAGGTTGGCTCAACATCCACAAAACAATTTGATTAATCACATCAACAAAACCAAGAATAAAAATCTTGATTCTCTCATGAGAAGCAGAAAAAGCATTTGACAAAAATTCAATATCTGTTTATGATAAAAACTCTCAATGAAGTAGGTATAGGCCACAAAATACAAATACCATATCATCTTACCTGTAAGTGGAACCTGATGAACAAAACAAATGAGCAAAACAGAACTAGAGACATGTAAATAAGGAACAAACTGATAGTGACCAGAGGGGAGAGGAAAGAGGAATAATGGGGGAGGAAGGGGGAGGCTCTAATTAAAAAAAACTTACCTCAATTTGAAAAAGGCTATATATGACAAGCAGGCAGCTAACATCAATGGTGAAAAGATGAAAGCTTTTCCTCTCAGATCAGGAGCAAGACAAGGATGACCACTCTCACCACTATCATTCAATATAGTATTGGAAGTCCTAGCCACAGCAATCAGACAAGAAAAAGAAATAAAAGACATCCAAATTGGGAAGGAAGAAGTAAATTTGTCACTATTTGCAGATGACAGGACAGTATATATTGAAAACCCTAGAGGATCCAGTAAAGAAGCAGGATACAAAATTAATATATAGAAATCCACTGTGTTCCTACATACTAATAAATAATCAGAAGTAGAAATTAAGAAAGCAATTCCATTTACAATTGCATCAAAAGAATAAAATCCCTAGGAATAAATTTAAAGAAAGAAATGAAAGACCTACACTATCAAAACTATAAGCCACTGAAGAAAAAACTGAAGAGGACATAAATAAATGGAAGGATATATTGTGCTTGTGGACTAGAAGGATTAATATTATGAAAATAAAGACACAACTCAAAGCAATCTATAGATTCAATCCAATTCCTATGAAAATACCAATGACATTCTTCTCAGAACAAAAAAATTCTAGTATTTATATGGAACCACAAATAGTCAAAGCATTCTTGAGAAAGAAGAACAAAATTGGAAGTATCTTGGTGCCTGTTTTCAAACTATACTACAAAGCTATAATAATCAAAGAGTATGGTCCTGCCACAAAAACAGACACACAGATCAATGGAACAGAACAGAGAGCTCAGAAATAAATCCTCAATTATAGAGTCAATTAAGGAAGTAATAATATACAATAGTGTAATGACAAACCAGTCACCAAATGGTTCTGGGAAAACTGGACAGATACATGGAGAAAAATGAAAAGACCACCCTTACAACAAATATAAAAATAAACTCAAAATGGATTAAATACTTAAATTTAACACCTAAAATCATAAAACTCCTAGAAAAGAACAAGTAGTAAACTATTTGATATCAGTATGAGAAGTATCTTTTCAGATATTTCCCCTCAAACAAAGGAAACAAAAGCAAAAATTAACAAATGGGACTTCATCAAGCTAAAAAGCCTCTGCACAGTGAAGGAAACAATCAAAGAAGTGAAAAGACAACCTACTGAACGAGAGAATTCATAAAAGATATATCCAAGGGGTTGACATCCAAAATATTTGAGACTCATACTACTCAACAACAAAAATAAACAATCTAAAAATGGGCAAACAACATGAAGACATTTTTTTCAAAGAAGACATATAATACAGATGGCCAACAGGCAAATGAAAAGACGCTCAACATCACTAATCAGGGAAATGTAAAATAGTGAGATATCACTCATACTAGTAAAAATGGCTATTATAAAAAGTCAACATGTGTTACCAAGGATGTGGAGAAAAGGGAACCCTGAGTACTATTGCAAATTAGTATAGCCACTATGGACAATGGTATGAAAATTCCCCAAAAAACTAAAAATAGATTTTAGTTACCACACAACCAAGCAATTCTACCTTTGGGTATTTAGCTGAAGAAAATAAAAACACTAATTCAAAAATATAAATGCACCCCTATTGACACTTCTGGTCAAGATGGCAGTGTAGGTAAACATGGTACTCAAAACCTCCCACAAAGATATCAAAAATACAATTAAACTATAGAACAATCATCATGAAGAACCACCTGAAATCTAGCTGAAAAGAAGTCCTACAACAAAGGATATAAAGAAGAAGCCACATCTACACTGAGTAAGCAGGTGGGCCCCAAATCTGAGTTTCCATCAAGCTGGCTTTCACTGTTTGCCCCATCAAGGTGATTCCCTGGGACTCCGTCCCACCAACTTTGGGCCACGCAAGCTGATACGAGTGGCTTTTCCATACAAGTGGCCTGTCTTGACTCATGCTTCAGACTTTACTAAAATCTCTTAAACAAGCAGCATCTGGCCTCGGCATGTCCCATACCACTTGCTAAGTGGCCCCAGGCCCAGTATTGGCAGCAGCCAGCCTTGCTTTGCAGCATGGCCTCTCTTCTGCACCGCCAGGCCCAGCACAAGTAGCAGCCACCTGCACATCGCTTTGTAGGTCATGATGGATGGCCCCAGAACAAGTGAACCCAGCGGACTGCCTCAGACTACACTGAAGTGCCACCCAACCACCTCGACAAGCATCACACTCAAGGGCAGACTCAGTGGGAAACAGCCCTGCTGAAGTAAGTCCTGCTTAGTGGGATGGGCCCTGCATAGCTAATTCTCCATGGTAGTTCTAGCCAGTCCTTGTAGCTGACTGACCTGGAGGTAAATTCCCTTCCATTGACAGGCAAGTACCCATCAAGGCTTAACTACATCACGAAGGTACACACAGCTCACACAGAGGGGCATACCTGGACTGCTTAGCTTGGGTGAACAAAGAGGCTGTACCACTGGACAGTACAGGGCATTTACTACATTAGGCCACTCTACCAAGCCTGGGATACATAGTAGCTCTACCTAATATGTACAAACAAACACAGGGAGGCTGTCAAAATGAAAAGCCAAATAATCATGGCCCAAATGAAAGAAGAGAACAAAACTTCAGAAAGAGCTAAACAAAATACAGACAAGAAAGATACTAGAGCAGAGTTCAAAACATTGGGTAAGGATGCTAAAAAAACTAAGGAGAAGAGATGAATTCAGAACTTCAACAGCATTAAAAAAATGGACATGGAAACCATGAAAAAGAACCAGTCAGAAATGAAGGATACACTAACTGAAATGAATAATTTACAGGGAATCAACAGTAAAGTAGGTAAAACTGAGAATCACATTAGTTATATTAGTTTCTAGAGAAAAGAGTGATTCAAAATATAAGGAAGCACAAAACACTCAATCAGGATAGCAAAAAGAAAGAAAAAGAGGATAGTGTAAAGAGCCTCTGGGGCAACTTCAAGCACACCAACATTTACATCACAGGTTGGGGCGGAGCAGCACTGGACAGTAAAGAGAGAGAGAGCAAGAAATTGAAAACCTACTTGAAAAAATAATGACAGGAAACTTCCCTGACCTGGTGAAGGAAATAGACATACAAATCCAGGAAGCAGAGAGAGACCCAAACAAGATAAACCCAAAGAGGCCCACACCAAGCCACACTATAATTAAAATGCCAAAGTTTGAAGACAAGGAGAGAATCTTAAAAGCAGCAAGAGAAAAGCAGTTAGTTATCTACAAGGAAGTGCCCATAAAACTGTCAGCTTATTTCTCAATAGAAACTTTGTAGGCCAGAAGAGTTGGCAAGAAATATTCAAAGTGCAAGGACCTACAACCAACATTACTATATCAAGCATGGCTATCATTTAGAATCAAAGGACAGAAAATGTGCTTCTCAGACAAGAAAAAGCTAAAGGAGTTCATCACCACCAAACCTGCATTATATGAAGTGTTGAAGGGTCTTTCTGAAGAGGAGGAAGAAGGAGGGGGAGGGGGAAGGAGAGGGAGAGGGGGAGAAGAAGGAGAAATATGAACAATAAAATGGCAAGAAATACATATTTATCAACAACTGAATATAAAATACAAAATAAAAGAACAAGCAGAATAGACTGACTCATGGATACAGAGAACATTCTGATGGTTGCCAGATGGAAGACAGCTTGGGGAGTTGTGTGAAAAGGATGAAGGGATTAAGAAGTACAAATTGGGAGTAACCGAATAGTCATGGAGACGTAAAGTATAGCACAGGGAATATAGTCAATAACATGCTAATAACTATATATAGTGTCAGATGGGTACCAGATTTATCAGGATGATCACTTAGTATGTTACATAATGTCTACTCACTGAGGTATATATCTGAAACTAATATTGCATGTCAACTATAACTGGAAAATAAAAAATAATTTAAAAAATGCACCCCTATGTTCATTGTGGCATTATTTACAATAGCCAAAATATGGAAGCAACCTAGGTGTCCAGTGATAATAAAAAAGGATAATCAATGGATAAAAAAGATGTGGTATTTATATACAATGAAATATGATGTAGTAATAAAAAGGAATGAAATCTTGCCATTTCCAAAAACATGGATGGACCTAGATGGTACTATGCTAAGTGAAGAAACTCAGAGAAAGGCAAATACTTTCCACACATAAAGGATAAACCATACAGTTTCCTTTATATGTGGAATCTAAAAATAATAAAAAAGAAAGAAAGAGAAAAGAAAAAAATAGAAACAGAAAGAAAGGAATAAAGAAAGAAAAGACAAGACAAGACAAGACAAGACGCAGATGGGTGACCAGAAGGGAAAGTGTATGAAAAGGTGAAGGGAATATAATCAATAATAGTGTGATAAGTTTAACAGTGACAGATCACATTGTAAAGTATAAAAATGTTGAATCACTCTATTGTATACCTGAAACTAATATAATTAATATGATATTATATACCAACTATACTTAAAACAAAAGGCATATGACCCAACAATACGCTGTCTATACTTCAAATATGAAAGAACAGACAAACTGAAAGGATGGACGAAGGGGGTTTGTTATTCAAAAAAAGGCAGGAGTAGTTACTTTATTATAAAGTACTCTTCAAGCAAAGAAAATGATCAGAAACAGAGGGGGACATTACATAAAGGTAGAAAGGTCAGTCCACCAGGAAAGAACAGCAATCCTAAAAGTTATATGTACCTACCAACAGAGCTACAAAATATGTGAAACAAAAACTGATAGAACTGAAAGGGAAATGGAAAAATCCACCATTATAGCTGGAGACTTCACCACTCCTCTCTTTAGTCAGAAAATCAGCAAGAATACAGAAAACTCAACACTACTACCAACTAAAAGGGTCTAGTTGACATTTAAAGAGCATTCTACCCATTAATAGCAGAATAACATATTCTTTTCAATTTTCCATGGAACGTATACCAAATTACGTCGCTGACTTCTTAAATTCCTTAGCTAATACGGCATACAATATCAGAACTTGTTCTTTATACAAAATAGTATTTTAAGGTTGATTAAACTTATACATATTTATTTTTAACCTTGATTTTGCCTATATTTGCTATATGATATTTTTTATTATTGTAAGAATCTTTTGGGAATATTTTCAAGGTAAAAGTAATCCAGACTGGATCCAAGATGGCAGAGGAGTAAGTGGAAGCTACACTAACTTCCTCCCAGAACCAATCTGAAATTACAACTAAATTGTAGAGAACTCATCCTTAAAATCACAGACAAATATAAAGAACTACTTCACCAACACAAGACCAGTAGGGAGTGTGGAGGGAGCTGAAGAGGGTTGGATGGCCTCCCATGGGCAAAAGCTGAAGTTTCAGAGGGATATTTCAGGGGTGAGAGGGCTCCTTCTGAGAAGTGTGGGGTCTAAACGCCAAGCTGGGCTCCTCAGTCTATAGCACTAGAGTCAGAAAGGAACTCAGACTACACCCAGCTATGAAAACAGCAGGGTTTCTGTCTGTCAGGGAGATGGCTAGAGATTTACACAGCCTTGTGTTTGGGCTCTGGAGGAGGTAGGGCACAGTGGACAAGTGGAGCTTGAGGACAGTCTGGGTTTGGTGGCTCTGGGCAGAGAACTGAAGAAACAGGTGCCAGGATTCCTATGCTGAGTCATTCCCCATACTGCCAAAGTCATCTTTCTTAGGCAGAGCACTCCTCTAAGAATGGCATCAGCCTGGGGGGAAGCAATAGCATTACCCACAAGAATTACTCTGCCCTACCCTGTGGAGCTTAATCTAGGCTGCTGATTACAGCTTGAGGCTATATCATTGATTAGTTGAACAACTAAGCCTGGTCTCTGGGAACTCTATGAGACTTTAGCTGACCATCCACCAAAGCTGGTGCTGATAAAAGCCAGCCTTGGTGAACAGCCAAAATCTTTCCACACACAAACAGGCCCAGTAGACGGAGCTACATGCTGTGGATCATTGATAGCTCCAAACAGGTTGCCTAGGGCCAGTCACAAGAAGCATCTGACAAAGGCCTACACCAAAGTCTTTGTAGATCTAATTAATACATAGAGACAAATATAAAGAAGCAGCCAAAATGGGAAGACAAAGAAACAGACCCCAAATGAAGAGAACCAGAGAATTCTTCAGAAGAAGAGCTTGATGAAATGAAGCCAAATAATTTATCAGAGAGTTTACTTTAGAGTAATGATTATAAGGATACCAGATAGCATGAAAAAAGACATAGAAAGCACAAAAAAGGAAGAGTAAGAAATAAAGAATGCAATATCTGAAATAAATAATACACTGGAAGGAATAAAGAATAGGTTAGATGAAGCAGCGGATCAAATTAGTGATTTGGAAGACAAGGTAAAAAAAAAACACCCAGGCAGAGCAGCAGAAAGAAAAAAAGAACTTAAAAAAATGAGAGGTTAAGAAATATTTTGGACAACATGACAGTAATAACATTGGCATCACGTGAATACTAGAAGAAAAGAGAGCAAGCAAGGGATTGAGAACCTATCTGAAGAAATAATAACTGAAAACTTCCCTAATCTGGAGAGGGAAAAAGACACACAAGTCCAGGAAGCTCCCAGTTCCAAACAAGCTGGACTCTAAGAGGCCTAGATGGAGACACATCACAAGTAAAATGATAAGACTTAAAGACCAGGAGAGAATCCTAAAAGCCACAAGAGAAAAGCAGGTAGAACCAAGCAGGTAGAACACAAGGGAGAACCAATTAGACTGTCATCTGATTTTCAACAGAAACATTTCAGGGCAGAAGGGAGTGGTGTGAAATACTCAAGGTGATGAAAAGTAAGAACCTACAACCAAGGCTACTTTACCCAGCATGGCTAACATTTAAAATGGAAGGAGAAATAAGGAGCTTCCCATACAACAAAAAGCTAAAGGAGTTTGTTAAAACCAAACCAGTACTACAACAAATGTTAAGGGTCTTGCTTTAAGAAGAAGAGGATGAAAAAAAAAAGGGAGAGAGAAAAATAGGGTAAAAAAATTGCACTAAATACATATTTATCAATAATCACCTTAAGTGCAAATGGCTTAAATGATAAAACCAAAAAACAAAAGGTAGTTCAAAGGAAAAGAAAACAAGACCCATTAATATGCTCCCTCCAAGAGACTCATGTCAGATAGATACACACAGACTAAAAATAAAAGGATGGAAAAAAAGACTTCTTGCAAATGGAAAGCAAAAAAAAAAAGCTGGGGTTACAATACTTATATCTGACAAAATAGACTTTAAAATCAAGGCTATAGTAAAACAAAGAAGGACACTACATAATGATAAAGGGAACAATCCAACAAGAGAATATAACCCTAGTAAACATTTATGTACCCAATACAGAGCACCTAAATTTGTGAAGCAGATCCTGATGGGTCTAAATGGAGACGACAGAAATACAGTCATAGTCAGGAATTTTAACACCCCGTTGACTTCAATGGATAGATCTTTCAGACAGAAAATCAACAAGGACATAGTGGCCTTAAATGACAAACTAGATCAAATGGATTGAATCGATATCTTTGGAGCATTTCACCCCAAAGGAACAGAATATATACTTTTCAAGTGCACATGGAACACTTTCTAGTATAGATCACATGTTAGAACACAAAACAAGTCTCAATTTAAGACTGAAATCATATCAAGCATCTTCTCTGACCACAAGGCTATGAGACTAGAAATGAATCACAAGAACACTGAAAAACATACAAAGACATGGAAGTTAAATAGCATGTTATTAAACAATGAATGGGTCAACAATGAGATCAAGGAAGAAATCTAAAGATACCTCAAAACAAATGAAAATGAGGACACAACAACCCAAAATCTGTGGGGCGCTGGGAAAGCATTCCTAAGAGGGAAATTCATAGCCTTACACATCTATCTCAAAAAACAAACAAAAAAAGCTCAAATAACAATCTAACTTTACACCTAAACGAACTTGAAAAAGTACATCAAACAAAAGCCCAAAGTAAGACGGAAGGAAATATTAAAGGTCAGAGCATAAGTAATGAAATAGAATAAAAATACAACACAAAAGATCAATGAATCCAAGAGTTGGTTCTTTGAAGTGATAAACAGGACTGAGAAATCTTTAACTAGACTTACCTAGAAAAACAGAAAAAGGACCTGAATAAACAAAATCAGAAATGCAAAAGAAGATATAATAACTGACACCAAAGTAATATAAATGACTGTAAGAAAATATTACTAACAACTATATGCCAACAAACTGAACAATCTGGATAAAATGGATAAATTCCTAGAAACATACAGTCTTCCAAAACTAAATGAGGAAGAATTAGAGAATCTGAATAGACAGACTACACTAACTGAAATTGAAGAAATAATAAAAAAAATCCCAACAAAAAAAAAAAGCCCTGGACCAGATGTCTTCAAAGGGGAAGTTTACCAAACATTTCAAGAAGAACTAACACCTCTTCTTCTCAAACTATTTCATAAAATTCAAGACAAGGGAAGGGTCCCAAAGTTATTTTGTGAGGCCAGCATTATTCTAAATCCAAAACCAGAAAAAGACCCTACAAAGAAAGAAATTATAGGCTAATATCCCTGATGAACATAGATGCTAAAATCCTCAAAAACAAAAAACAAAACAAAACAAAAAACCTAGCAAACTAAAAACAGCAATGCATCAAAAAGATTATACACCATGATCAAGTGAGATTTATTCTGGGAGTGCAAGGTTAGTACAACATTCCCAAATCAAAAAATGTGATACTGTACATAAGAGAATCCCAAAGATTTTACCAAGAAGCTACTAGAACAGATTAATGAATTTAGCAAAGTAGCAGGATACAAAATTAATATCCAGAAACCAGCTACATTTTTATATGCCAATAATGAACCATCAGAAAGAGAAATTAAGAAAAACAATCCCATTCACAATTGCTTCAAGAAAAATAAAATACCTAGGAATAAACCTAACCATGGATATAAAAGATCTGTACTTGGAAAATTATAAAGATACTGAAGGAAGAAATTGAAGGAGATACAAATGAGATACCATGTTCATGAACAGGAAGAATTAACATCATTAAAATGTTTATACCACCCAAAGCTATCTATAGATTCAGTGCAATTCCTATCAAGATTCCAATGATACATTTCATAGAACTAGGACAAATATTTCAAAAACTTATATGGAACCACAAAAGGCCCTGCATAGCAACAGTGATCCTAAGAAAGAACAACAAAGTTGGAGGCATAACACTACTTAATATAAAACTCTACTATAAGGCCATAATAATCAAAACAGCATGGTACTGGCGTAACAACAGACACGTAAGTCAATGGGTCAGTGCGGAGTCCAGAAATAAATCCTTACCTTTATAGTCATTTAATATTCAATAGAGGAAGCAAACACATACCATGCACTAATCAATAAATGGTGTTTGGAAAATTGAACAGAACCAATACCTGCAGAAACAGGAAACTAGATCACCTTTGTACACCACACATGGGAATAAATTCAATATGGATCAAAGATTTAAATGGTAGACCTGAAACCATAAAAACTGTAGAAGAAATCCCAGGCAGCAAAATCTTGGACATTGCCCGGAGCAATATTTTATCAGATATATCTTTCCAGGCAAGAGAAACAAAAGAAAAAATAAACAAATGGGACTATGTCAAACTAAATAGTTTTTGCAAGGATAAGAAATCATTAACAAAATAAAAAAAGAATGGCAGAACATATTTGCCAACACATCTGATAAGGGGTTAATATCCAAAATTCATGAATAACTTACAAAATTCAACATCAAAACAACAAACAACTCAATTAAAAAATGGGCAAAGGACCTAAGTAGAAACTTCTCCAAAGAGGACACACAATGGCCAATAGACATATGAAAAGATGCTCAACATCACTAATCATCAGATTAAAATTAAAACCACAATGAGATATCATCTCACACCTATCAGAATGGCTATCATTAATATATCAACAAACAAGTGCTGGTGAGGATGTGGAGAAAGGGGAGCCCTTCTGCACTGCTGGTGGGATTGCAGATTGGTGCAGCCACACTGTGGAAAGCAGTATGGAAATACCTCAGAAAATTAAAAATGGATCTGCCTTTTGACCTAGTGATCTCACTTCTGGGAATACATTCAAAGGAACCCAAAACACTAATTCAAAAGAACACAAGCACCCGTGTTCATTGCAGAGTTATTTATAATCACTAAGATATGGAAGCAGCCCAAGTATCCAGTGGATAAAACTACTACAGGACATTTATACACTGGAATACTACTCAGTTGTAAAAAAAAAAGAAAACTTTACCCTTTGCAATGGTAAGGATGGACTTAAAGCACATTATGCTAAGTGAAATAAGCCAGTCAGAGAAAGACAAATAGCATATGATTTCATTTATAGGTGGAATCTAGTGAATAAACTGAACCAACAAGGAAAATAAAGACAGACTCATAGATGGAGAGCAGGATGAACAGCTAAAGGTTGCGGGGGAGCTTAGGGGGTATGCAGGGATTGAGGAAAAAGGACTCAAGCACGTGGACAACAGTGTGGTGATTGCTGGAGGGTGGGGATGATATAAGGAGACTAAATGGTAATGGAAAAAAATACAATAAAGATTAAATAAAAAAACAGTGATATTGTATGCCAACTATACTTTAATAAAAAGTTAATTGAAAAAAAAAATAAATAAAAGTAGTCCTATAACCTCCATAAACTAATTATGTAGTGCTTTTTTAACCCAAAGCCCCCATTTACTATTTTTCTATATTTAATGTCAAACATACATTGATGGATAGAAACCAAATGATAAAGAAACACTTACCAGATCCCATGAGAGCACAGATCAGGACCATGGAATTATATTTGATTTCAGGAGCACTTCTCTCATCTGCTAGCAGTTTGTGTAAAATTTGTACAAGTTTAGCACTTTCTATATCTTTCTCAGCAGTGCCTAGGACAAAAAATAATTAAAGTAGTAGTTACAGTCACTGTGTATAAACCCAGTACAATCTGTGCAAACACTATTTCCTTTCCTAGAAACTGACCACGTGAAACCTTCCAAAAGGAATGTAAATAGTAATGATCTGGACGTAAGATATTAAATTTAGAACTTATTTAAAAAAAGGATAAATTTCAGCAAACATTTCAGGAGTTTAAGCTAAAATTTAGAATTAATATATTCCTTTTAATGTGAAACAATTAAAAATCTTTTCTTAAATGTACGAGTATACAAAGCCAGAAAAGATGGTATAATAATATTATCATGGCCTGCCTTGTTTCATTTATCTCCAGTTTTATCTACCTACTCGCACACGTCTCAAATTACTGTGGAGCAAAGTCTGTAAATCAGGTGATTTCCCCCAAATGTATTTCAGCATGGGTCTTTAAAAGAGTGTTACGTAATTCCTATAAAAATCCCAGCTGGATTTTCTATAAAAAATTGATGAGCTTGTATTAATATTTACATGAAAAGCCACAGGCCCTAGAAGAGGCAAACAATCTTGATTAAAAAGAATAACATAGGAGAATATTAAGGGCCAAACTATAGCAAGCATAGTTATCAAGACAGAGTGGTATTGGTGGAGAGATACATAGATCTCAGGAACTGAATACAGGACCCAGAAACAGATATACACATATCTGCTCAACTGATCTTTGACAAAGGTGCAACATCCATTCAGTGAAGGAAAGATAGCCTCTTCAGTGAATGTTGCTTGCAATTAGCCACATTCAAAAAAGGAACCCTGACCCAAACCACACACTCTATATACATATTAACTCAAAGGGAATCACAAATTCCCCTAAGTGTAAAATGTAAAACTAAAACTTTAAGATATACAAAGAATTTTCAAAACTCAATAGTTAACATTTTTTTTAAATGAGCAAAAGACAAATAGGCATTTTACCAAAGAATATATAAGATGGAAAATAAACACATGGAAAAATGTTCAACATCAGCGCGATTAAAAAATGTAAATCAACATCATCACAATTAAAAAAATGTAAATTAAGGGCTCTGGCTGGTGTAGCTCAGTGGACTGAGTGCTGGCCTGTGAACCCAAGGGATGTGGTTCGATTTCCAGTCTAGTGCACATGCCTGGGTTGCAGGCCCTGTCCCCAGTAGGGGGCATGCAAGAGGCAACCACACATTGGTGTTGCTCTCCCTTTCTGCCTCCCTTCCCCATTCTCTAAAAATACATAAAATCTTTAAAAAATGTAAATTAAAACCACAATGAGATATCTCTCATAGCTATCAGATCGCTAAAATAAAAAAGCAGCGACAATACCAAATGTTGGTGAGGATGCAGAGACACTAATCATTTATACTGTGCTATATAGCCCCCCTGAAAGACAGTTTGACAGTTTCTTTAAAAATTAAACATGTAGTTACCATATAACTCTGCCACTGCACGCCTAGGCATTTATCCAAGACATGAAAATTTATGTTCCTATAAAAACCTACACATGAATGTATATAGTAACTTTCTTTTTAAAAGCTTCAAACTAGAATCAGACCAAATGGTGAGTGGTCAAACTGTGGTATGTACATACCATGGAATATTATTTAGCAATAAAAAGTTACTGAGACACAAGACAAATCTGATGACTCTTTTAAGAGATTATGCTGAGCTAAAGAAGCCAATTCCAAAAGGTCACATGCTATATGATTCTATTTATGTAGCATTAAAAAAAAATTAGAAGTGAAAGCCAGATTAGTGGTTTCCAGGGATCAGGAAAAGCATGGGAGGTAGGGATAGAAGGTAGGTGAGTAATTATAAATAGAGGGATCCTTGTGGTATTGTAAGTATTCAATATCTTGAGAGGTGGTAAATATATAAACCCATACATGTGAAAAAGGAGTATATAAAACCTAACATACATACAAATGAGTATAAGTAAAACTGGGGAAATCTAAATAAGACAGGCAAATTATATCAATTGTTGGAATTTATACTATATGTAGTTTTGCAAAATGTTACCATTGGGAGAAACTGGGCAAATTATACATGGGCTATTTCTTGTATTTGTTAAAACTGCATGTAAATCTACAATTACCTATAAAAAAGATAGTAACTCTCTTTAAAAAATTATTTATTTTTAGAGAGAGAGGAAGGGAAGGAGAGAGAGAGAGAAACATCAATGTGTGGTTGCTTCGCACTCCCCCTACTGGGGGGCCTGGCTCACAACCTAGGCATGTGTCCTGACTGAGAGTCGAACCAGTGACCCTTTGGTTCACAGTACTGTGCTCAATCCACTGAGCTATACTAGCCAGGGAAAAAGACAGTAACCCTTAAAAATGTTGCTTTAATGCTAGTCATGCTAAAAAAATTTCTAATGATTACTCCTTAATATCAAATAGCCTGTAAGGGATTAAGATAGGAAGATATGGTTTTCAAAGTGTATGGTGTATTACAAACATAATATAGGCTTATTTCTCTATCTTAAGCTCAAGGAGCCTAGAAAACACTAGATCACAATTTTTAAAAAAAGGTATGTATTGTTCCTTTATAGTTCTCTGGAAAGGTGACCAGATTGAGGCAAATGCTTAGCTATCAGGAAGCTGATAAAATTATAGCTTGTTTGGAAGTACTGGCACAAAACCAGACTCACCCCAGGCTGGGAGGTCAAGGATACTCTGAAAATGCTCTGATATTTTAAGCCATTTAAAATTCGGCTATGGACCCAGTTTGGCAGTCAATGTCTTCACCAACTCCCACCCCTCCACCATAGCTTCCACCTTTAAAGATACGTGGACTTCCAGACTGACTCATATAATCTGCTCAACCATGCGGGAAATCACAGGTCAACCAGAACTCAAACTGACCTCCACAGCCTCTCTAGCTATAAACCAAAGTCACTGAGAGTAAACATGCATTGTCTTGAAGTTCTTCTATCTTTAAAATGCAAAAAAAATTGTCTTGGCTCCTGTGGCTCAGTGGATTGAGTGCTGGCCTGCAAACAAAAGGGTCGTTGGTTCTATTCTCCATCAGGGCAGTTGCCTGGGTTGCAGGCCAGGTCTCCTGTTAGGGGTGTGTGTGAGGCAACTGATCTATGTATCTCTTGCACATTGATGTTTCTCTCTTTCTCCCTCCTTTCCCCTCTCTAAAAATAAATAAAATTTTTTAAAAAATGCAAAAAGTTTTATATGTAACCTATACTTATTATTTTAAAATTCATAAACCTTTAAGAGGACAAAAATTCAAATTTCTCATACCCCGAATATGAACAAATCTGACACTGAAAGAAGATATAACATGTTTATCTTTTGTCTTCTCCTTCCTGGGATAGGGGTTGGTGGGTCTACTTTCCCCAGTGTGCAAATTATGAACATAAATCATCAGTGGAAATTAAGAGGTGATCAGTTCACATGATTTACACAATATACTTTGAACAGGACACTCAGTATCCTCCTCCTTTGTGTAAGGCAGCCTCAGGCCTTAACCACAGGCCATGTGACAGTAATTGTCCCTAGCAGACTACAGCAGAGTTTGGCTCCTGAGACAAAGGTTACTATCCATAAGCTAGATACCTATGAGCTAGTGTCTCAGGAAGAATCTGACCAACAGGATGCTGTATGCTGCAAGATAGATACTAAATGAATTATTTAAATTGTTTTTTGAGAATTCTGAATGTGCAACACACAGAGGAGTGACACAGAAGGTGACAATTTAAAATGAAGGCAATGCTATGAAGCAACAGAAACCATCGTGATAGATTAGCAAGAGGGAATTTAGTAGCAGAGATGGAAGAGAAGGTCTGGGTCATTGGGAAAGTAGAAAAATCCAAACTTGTAGTTGCATTCTAAAAACTGTTTCATTTCTCTGTGAGGCTTACTGAAGAAAGTGTTTTCTGCATTCCCCATGTGCTTATAACTTGAGATAACATTTAAAAGTCAAATTAACCTTAAAGTATTACCCTAAAAATGTTACCAAAAAGCACAACCAGAAGGGAGAGTGGTTGTAACAATCTGTAGACTGTGATTTTTCCATATACTTACATATAGGTACAGACACACATTGGCAAAATGATTCTAGTCAAGATTCTGTCGGACTTCTATGCTCTTGTGCTTCATTTTATCCAATATAAAAATAGGAGAAAATAAGTTTGTCAGTAGGGTACTTACCCAATTCTAAAGCTGCTATTAGTGCCAAAGCAACAAGGGCTTCATTTTGCATTATTACATGTTCACTAGTTGCCATGGTAACTAGGTGCTTGATGCCACCACTCTGTACAATGGTTTTAATTACATCCTACAATAAATAAATATCTCAGAATTATAAACTTTAATTTTAAACACAAAGAAACTGCATTATAATCAGTCAGTTCATTGTTGAGTGGTTTTCTGACAGTGTCCTCTATGAATCATTACATTTAATAATTTTTTTCTTCACAGAAGAAAAAGCTTTTAGCTTTCAATAAATTCATCAAAAGTTGACAACTTTAAATTACCTGAGTGAAAAAGACCATTGCAATTCATATCAAGAAAGAGTTCCAGAAGCTACGAAAGTCAAAGAAACACAACTGCCATTGGCCCAAATGTTGACTCACCACAACATCGACAAAAGAGAATAAAATATTTTGTATAACAAAATTGTTTTTTTCTTCAATATTTTATTACAGCACCAGGTACTGCTCTCCAGGTGCTACAGGTAAAGCATTTTTTTTTTTTGGTAGCTTTCATCCTGTTGAAACTGACAAAACTGGATTACATACAATGGGACTGAATAAATCCCGCCATCACCAATGCCTTTGAGCAAATTACTGAACTTCTCTGCATGTCAGTGACTTTATCTATGTTGAGATAATGCAGGTGTACATCTCACAGGTTTCTGTGATATTTATTGTTATGACATGAAAAGCACATATAGGAATATAACAAAGGTCAGATGAAAAAATGGTCCCATTTATTCCTAGTAACCATTTCTGTTTCCCAGGGGTTTCTTGCCTAAAAAATCTTGGATTAAATATAATTTAGTGGAAAGTTTCAATTAGAGAATATTTTTAAAGTAATTTTCTTTGCCACTTTTCACTGTTTTTAGTAGTTTGAAGTAAGCTGGATGTTTTAAGCTTCAGTGGTATAAAACTAATTAGAAATATTTTAAAATTAATTTGCTAAAGTATTTGAGGAAAGAATTCTATTATGCTTCCATCTATGTGAAGTTTTAAGAACAGTATTTATAGAAGTATGTTTGTTTTGAGACCAATCTTGTTTAGTAATCAAACATTCTAAATCAATGGAGTCCAGCCCTCACCAGTGTGGCTCGGTTAGTTGGACATCATCCTGCCAAGTGAAAGGTCGTTGGTTCGATTCCTGGTCAAGGCATGTGCCTGGGTTGCAGGTTTGGTCCCCAATCAGGCAGCCAATTGATGTTTCTCTACCTTTTGCACCCCCCTTCCCCTCTCTCTAAAAGTAAATAAATAAAACCTTAAAAAATAGATTTAATTAAATCAACAGAGTTCAAGTGCTGAGTGTTTATGGTAGCTATGTTCCTGCTCTAATTAAGCCTGTTCCTACCAACCTTTTTTAGAAAGTGAGAAACTATCTTTTAAAACCTTTTCTAATTAAAAGAAAGCCTCCCAATATACTGCTTACTCAGTGGCAGTTTATTTGAAACTGACATAGAAATCTTAAAACTGGTAAAGATTTTTATAAAAATCACAAAGGAGCTTATTGGGTAAGGAAGACTACAGAGATTCATGGATACATAAGTCACACTGGAAAGGTTCCTGGACTGCCATTTCATTCTTCATTTTGTGATTTATCCTAAAAGTCCACTGCATTGCAGGACAGGGAATGAATGAAGGAAATTTGTGTATTAGAAACAGACAGCCTCCTCTTAAGTTCAAGCATAACTTCTTTTCTGTCTCACATTTCTGCAACAGATATCTAAGTATTTTGCTTTAAAATGCCTGCCGTCTTGGTTGCCCCACCCTGGCAATTACCTATGGCTCCACCCCACAAAATTTACAGGTACCTTTTCTACATAGGCCATGCTACTAAAACAGGGAGTAAAGGCAGCTTTACCTAACACACAGATACAAACACAGGGAGGCCGCCACTTGAAAAGGCAAAGAAATATGGCCCAAATGAAAGAACAGATCAAAACTCCAGAGAAAGAACTAGACAAAATGGAGATAACCAACCTATCAGATCCAGTGTTCAAAACACTTGTGATGAGGATGCTCAGAGAACTCATTGAGTACCTTCACAAAATAAAGGAAGAAATGAAGGATACACCAAGTAAAATAAAGAAAAATATACAGGGAACCAACAAAGAAGGGGAGGAAGCCGGATTTTGTTCCAATGATTTGGAACAAAAGGAAGAAATGAACATTCAACCAGAACAGAAAGAAGAAACAAGAATTCAAAAAGATGAGGAAAGGCTTAGGAACCTCCGGGGCAACTTTAAACGTACCAATAACTGAATCATAAGGGTGCCAGAAGGGGAAGAGGAAGAGAAACAAATTGAAAACTTATTGGAAAAAGTAATGAAAGAAAACTTCCCTAATCTAGTGAAGGAAATAGACATCCAAGTTTAGGAAGCACAGAATGTCTCAAATTAGCTGGACCCAAAGAGGACCACACCAAGACACATCATAATTAAAATACTAAAGGTTAAAGGTGAAGCGAGAATCTTAAAAGCAGCAAGAGAAAAGGAGACAGTTACCTAACGAAGGACTTGCCATAAGACTATCAGCTGATTTCTCAAAAGAAACCTTGCAGGCAAGAAGGGATGGCAAGAAGTATTCAAAGTGATGAAAAGGAAGGACCTACAACAAAGATTATGCTATCCAGCAAAGCTATCATTTAGAACGGAAGGGCAGATGAAGTGCTTCCCAAACAAGGTAAAGCTAAAGGAGTTCATCACTGCCAAGCCCTTATTACATGAAATGTTAAAGAGACTTAATTAATAAAAAGAAGATCAAAGCTATGAACAGTAAAATGACAACAAACTCACAACTATCAACTGAATCTAAAAAACAAAAACAAACTAAGCAAACCACCGGAACAGGAAAGAATCCAAGATTATGGAGATCATTTGGAGGGTTATCAGTTGGGGGCATGGAGAGGGAGACTGGGTGAAAAAGTCCAGGGATTAAGAAGCATAATTGGCAGGTACAAAATAGACAGGTGGAGGTTAAGAATAGTATAAGAAATAGAGAAGCCAAAGAACTTATATGTACAACCCATGAACACAAACTAAGGGGGGGATTGCTAGAGGGAAGGGGAATACTGGATGGAGTGGGGAGCAAAGGGGGAAAAATGGGGACAACTGTAATAGCATAATCAATAAAATATACTAAAAAAATGCCTGCTGTCTTTCCTCCCACTTCAATAAATACTTATTATGAAGCTACTGTATGGAGCTGCCCTGCCTGATTGAATGAGGGATAAAAGGTAAATGAAGCATTGTACTTGTGTCATATGACAAAAGGGAATACTGAAAGTTACCTTTTATGAAGCAAGGACTACACATTGGACATTGTATTGGGTAGCTTATAAATATTAGCTCATTTTTATCTTCACAGAAAATCTCATTAGCTAGATATTATCTTTAGTTTGTAGATGAGGAAACTGAAGCTCAGATTAAGTTGTGAAATTTGTCCAAAGTCAGTGATTATGTGGTTAAGAAGGCAAGATTCAAATCTAGGTTCTTGTGCTTAATATTCGTAGTCTATGCAGAAGTTTATGTATTGAATTCATCACTGAATCTTCCTCTTCTCCTCCTCAGAGATTCCAAGTTAACCTCTAAAACATCACCCCTTCCTTGACACCCAGGAGCAGTTGGTCTCTCTGCAGATGTACACAAGTGAAATGGTCAAAAGGATCGCCTTAGAAAAAAGGTTATAAAAAATAAAAGGTACACAATCTAGACACTAAATCAGCAGCTGAACTGCTGGCCTGAGTTTTCATCATTGTGTTCCTTAAAATATTTATTTGTTCATATATTCATTTGTTCAACAAATACCAGCCATGTGCCAAAGACATAATAAGCTGGACACTGCCATGAGAATGGATCTTGCCCAACTGTGTGAGTTTTGAACATCAAATACTACCCAGATATCATTTAATTTCTAAGCCCGAGTAGATAGCTTGGTTAGAGCCTAGCACAAAGATGTTTGACAGTGATGTTGGTAATGGTGACGCTAATGGTGGTACAAATAGTAGCAACAGCAAGAGCACCAACCTCCACTTACTGAATGCCTACTGTGTTCCAGGTACCAACTACGTACGCTGTGTACGCGATCTCACTGAATCATCCTCACAGCACTCTCAGGTAGGTATCATCCCAGTTTTTATATATTAAGATACTTAGATGTAAAGACATTTGGTCAAGTAAATAGTGGAGATAAAATTTGAACTCATTTTGGTTTGATTCCAAAGCCTTACTCTTAACTACTATGGTATAGCATGAAATAAAAAAGCTCAATCTTCAATTTTTTTCAGAATTTTTGATTAACTTATTTATATATAAATATAAAAAGGCCACTGAAATGTTTTTAGTGAATGGCTTCCCTTGGAACTTACTTTTGATTTACTGTGTCGTATGAGGGCAGACAGCAGTCTGTTTGACTCCCCCATCACACCAGCATGATCTTTGGCTTCACACCATTCCACCAAACGCTCCACTAATTTAACATTCTTTCCCAGTTGTTCAGCAGCTTCTGCTATAGGAAAGAAGGTAAACCACCAAGGAATGAATCACTAATAGGCAATCAACTGAAATAACTGGTAAAAATGAAAGAGTGTAAAAGAAAATTATATGCTTAAAAAACACAACAGAATTTTATTAAAGCAAGAACTAGAAACACAGTACTTCATATCTGATGGACTATCTGGCCTTTCCTATAAAGCTGTGGCATTTCATACAAAATACAAAAATAAGCAACTTCATATTCTTTCAGGTCAGCCTGGTAATTTATTAGTAAGTACTCTGTCAAACTATAATGAAGGATTTTTAGAATGTCTCTAAGGAATCCATATAGAGAAAGGTTTTTAGAATTTAGAAGTGATTAATTCCAAGGAGTGGTTTTCATTGCTGTTTCTGTACACAGAAAATTGATCTCCCTGTTTGCAAAACAAATTTTTAAAAAATTGACTGTCGCTGTATTGAAACATTATGATTTTGAAGACGTGGTAAAAATGGGTATGGAATGCTAAAAAAGAAACACTTAAGAACTGCTCATAAATCAACCTAATGCTAGGATTATACATACTAATTAATAGAGGTGCTACAGTTTCCAATGGAAGTCAATTATAACAAGCATGGGAATAAATACACACACAGGTTCTAAAACCACTCTCTTTTTTACTTTATTTGTTGCTTATCTTTATGATTACATAGTTCTGAAAGCTAGAAACAAGTCCTTCTTCAACTAGAGGCACACTGAAACTATGACACTAAAATGCACCTTGAGAAAGCATTTCTTTTACCTTGTGCATCTATTAACATTCTTAATGTCCCCAGAAGTTTGAACTGAACTGGGGGCATTTCGGATTTAAGGAATTTCAAAACTGCCTCTGTGACCCCAGCTGATAACATCTTTGCTTTATTTACAACTAGAGAGAGAAAGAGAAAAAAAGAGACTATGGTTAAAATGCTGTTAGCATTCTTGATGGTAATTATTCAATTCAATACGCATTTACTAAGGGTCTTATTATATTTAAGGCCCCATGTTGTATATTTTTCTATTTTAAAAAAATCTTGCATCCTTTTTGTCTATAGAAACATATCATACAAAATGAAACCTAACCTCAAAATACTTACTTAAATAATTTGTAAAGGAAATCTGACAATGTTGTCTTGTTTATGAAAAACACAATTCCTAAACTTAATGTTTCTTTTTACCTCTGTTCTTGACCCTACTGTGATAAAACAGATGTTACAGATGTTGCTAAACATCACCTGCTATGTGAATCAAACTAATTTCATATAGAGTTTATCTTCAGAGAGTTATACTACTTCATCTAACCAGAAATTTATTTTAGAAAGTAGAATAAAAGAACAGTTTAAATCATCTCCTGTATTACTTCCCATGATACTGTAATTTCATGGCTCAAAAGCTTTTACTCCAAAAGGACACATTAGGGCTATTTCTAAAAATTTAATCTTTACTGTTTTTTTTCATTGTAATTTAGTCTACTTTTACCCTCCTCCCCCCAACTATTTTTAAAAACTTTATGTCTGCTTGCAGGGAAAAAGAAACAACTTTAAAAGTCATTCTTTAAGGGATTCTGTTAATTGATGCCGTTATCTTACCTAAACTGAAGGTGTTTTAAAAAGCTTAACTATAAAATATGATACAAATCTTGGGAGTTCATAGAAGGTAATAGAGTTATTTGAGTGATCCGAACAAGGGAAAAGACTATGCTTGCATAGTTGGAGAAAACTAATTTAACACATTATCTCCATTTACCAGTAAAAAATGTTAACAATTTGAAACTTTTTTCATGGCTAGGGCAGGTCTACAAGTCACAAAGTAAATATTTTACCAAGACAATGGATTTTATTTCTTACAGAGTTGCCTTTCATGCTTCAGTCTTACCTGGAATGGCCAGGTTTCTGAGGGCACTTAGTGCTGCATGCTGTACTGTTACATTTCCATCTTCAACATGTCTGTCCAGTAAATCCGTAAGTTTTTCTACAATTCCATTGTCTACCATATGGATACAATTTCCATCTGAATAAAACAAAGTCTTTTTTCATCCTCTGTACAAATATCAATAAATATTTTGTAATACTGATGCCTGACCATTATCTACATTAGTGAAAATGGAACCACAGGAAAGGAGAATGAATTCTAACTCTCCTATCAGATTTATAGATATTTTTTACTAAGCAGTCTGATTATAAGTTTCTTAAAATAGATAAAATATTAAAAATAAGAAAACTCTCTAGCTTAACCTGATAATATATCAGAAGACAAAAATGTAGAAACCACATGCTTAAATGTCCAACGATAGTGAAGTATGCCAGAGTTCTGCCAATGTTACTAAGACAGTATTTTACATTTTGTTTTCATAGCTAATACTTAAATTATTTTTCAGTGATAGAATTTTTGAAACATTCATAAGACACAGAATATTAAAATGAACTGATATTTACCCCACATTTAGCTTTAACAATCATCAATATGTTTCAAGTTTTAGTTCCATCATTAAGGAGTTAGTGATGGTCCCCCAAAAGAATGGAGTGAAAATGTAATGTCACCTATTATAATAACAGTTCATACTAAACACAAAAGCAGCCCCTATTTCTTCCTACACATGGCATTAGTTTCTAGACTAACAGGAGTGCCACACTTCAGAAATAAATGGTAGTCTGATGCTTCTGAAATATTAAGCTATATTAAATATTCTAATGTAAACCAGAGAATTAGCCACATTTAAGTTTTGTACATATAACAGTATGAATTAAGCCACAATAATGCCACAATGAAAACTCAGATTATTAAATCCAAAATAAAATCACCAGGCAAGAGATATATCCTCTCAGATCAAATGTTTATTAGAATAGGACTCAAGTGTATCAATCTTAGAAGTATAGAGTACTTAAAGGACTTCATGATCATTGTTCATGACCTCTAAAGTACCAGAAATTAGCTGAATTGCCTAAAATATGTAATTTGTTAGTAAAGTCACTACAAATATTTCAGATCTCTGAAAAATAATGGTAGCAATACACATACATACTACATATAATTCTGAACTGTTCAGTTTTAGTACATGTAATGTTAAAGAAAAATACAGAACATCTAACTTTTAAAAATAAAACAATATGCTTACCATTTCTGGCAAAATTTGCAATTGCCAGTGCTCCAGCAAGCTGTAGCTGGTGGTTATTTGATGGAATCCAGGACAGCACCCTTTGAAACACATTACCTTTTCCTCCTTCAAATAATTTTTGCATGGATTCATCTGGAGGTAAATAAAACAAACAGGTAAGAGAAAAATAATTCCTAATAACAAATCTGTATTTCAAAATCAACATCCAACTGGTAAACTATATAATTTATAAGGCAAAAAGTAATAACTCTTCTTTAATAAATTTTTAGTAGAGGCTGGACAAGAGACTTTAGAATTTTTCTAGTCTCAGTCCCAAGCAACCACCTGGCTTTCAGTCCTTGGGTGCCATAGTTGTCTCTTCTGAATGACGGCTCTTTAAATACGAATGACAGTGAAGACTCCTCTTTTCCAGGTTTATCATCTCTAGTCCTCTCCATATGTTTAAGATTTCAAAATTGTCATATCAACAGGATTTAATGAGATAGGAAAATGAGGAAATGCCTGATAATAGTGTTCACAAAAGAGAAAATAAATTTTTAAGAATCTGACAACCATGTTCTTTGGTTGGTATTCATTAGAACTTACCTCCAAGAAGTAATAAAACCATTAGATCTGAAGCAGTTTTGAGCTCAGCAATATCGTCCTCTTTGTCACTATCCACTTTCTGTTGAACAATCTCTAGTAGACATTCTACCAAGCCTGCTTCGACCAGCTGTAGTTTAATAGCATCTGAAGAACGTGAAAAAAATAACCAAAACTTGAGATGAAATAGGAGTTCTGGGATAAGCAACCCATTATGAAGAAAGAAACCAAGAAAATGCATGATTTAGATAACACACCTTTGAAGATTTAAGTTTCAAAAGGAAGTGTCTGATGGTACAGCCAAAATACAGAAAAGCTTTATTTCATTTCTGTATTTCAAATTATGTTATATTTCACAATGTCTGGCAGCACCTAAACAAACTGATTTTCAACTCTGAAAGTAAGTAATACCATTCCACTGTTATTCCAGTTATGCTCATGTTTAAAAGTCAATACTACAGGATATCCCAGATTGTTTCAAGTAAAACACACATATCTATTACATAAAGTTAAAAGACATCCATTAATGGAATTTGTATACAAAGTTATTTAAAAGTGAAAAGCTATTAGTAAATTTTAAACTGTATCACAAGTATATTTGGACTCATATTTGTATAAATGTTATCTTTCTAGGACAGTTTATTTTATAAATTTTAAAAGTCATGTTTTGAAAAATAACTTCAAGTTTTCATTAATTTGAAACTTTCTTTGGTGATGGATGTATGGTGGTTCATTATACTATATTCTTTGTAAACACGAATTGGTTTTAAAATTTCCATAATAAAAGGTGAAAGAAAAATAACTTTCAAGCTTTCTGGTAGGTAACCAACAACATAAGGAATTCTAGAGACAGAATTTACATCTCAATTATATTTAAAAAATTATTTTCATAGCAAATTCTACTCCCATCTCAAGTCAGTTTTGTTTGTACTACCCTAATAACTTAAATATTTTTTCATTACAGAACTTACATCATTGAAGATTTTATGTGGGCATCCATATCTGTCTCTTCCATTAGAGCAGATGTTATATATAACTCATTCATCTTTGTATTTTAACCTAAACTGTCTTACTGAAATGCTTTGGGCATACCCAATACCATTTAGAATAAATGCTGACAACTGACCTTAGAAATACATTTGCCACACAGAATTTTTAAACTTAAGTTTTATTTTTCAGTTGGATTTTATGTTTTATTGGTTTCTCTCAGCTGCACATCTACATACAGCAATAGTCGTTTTGTGTTGTTATTTGAGAGAAATAAAGACTTTTAAAAAAATACTTAAGACTTTTTATTTCTGGTAGTTTTAATGTGTAAAAATTTAGAAAACCACAAGGGCCACTCATCTTTAGAATATTATCTTAAAACACAGAATATTCAACCTGGAATATTTTTTTAAAAGGTACATTTGCACTGTGCCATGCTGAAAGTAGGGCGTTTCCTTGGTTACAGGATACTAGGGTATAGAAATGTGCAGTGACTAGAATGGAAAGTCATGATAAAAAGCCTAAAAAATACTAAGAAACCTTGAATTATACAAAGTCCTAATTGAAATGTTGGAATCATTTTCTTTGACATGTAAGGAAAACCAAAGATAGTCCAGAAATAAGTTTTCAGAGGTATCATTCAATATACCTCACAGTTATAAAAGAGAAGTGCAGGAGGTGGAGGAGAAACAAAATCACTGGTATTGTGAAACATTGCAAGGCTGGTTACAGGTAACTCGCAGGCATAAAAATGGACTGGAGGTTACAGTAAAAATTTCATTAGACCAAATTACCAAAGAAGATAAAAAACAAATTCCTCCCTTAAGAATAGGATCTAAGGCATTTAGAAAACTAAAAATGTGTTAGGATTAAAGTTTCAGATCTCTCCTCTCACAGTCTGATTGTAATCAAACATGGGTATATGTGGGAGATTTAAATAGCCTTAATTAGGAGGATTAGCACAGAATTCTGCTACAGCAGATAGCCAGCACACATCTATCATCATCACTCCTTATCTATCTTTATCACTGCCCTTTGCATATAAATGTATGTACCCATACATATACATGTGTCATATGTATGTACTTAAAAATGTTTTCTAAGTGGTAAAAAAATCCCACAAATGCAGAAACTGCATAAAATATGCACTTAGTTTTTAAAATTTTCTTTAAAATTTTTTTATTGTTCAATTATAGTTGTACCTATTTTTCCCACATTACTCTCCCCTGTCCTACCCATCCCTCACCTCCCACATTCAACTCTGCCCCCCACTGTCTTTGTCCATCAGTCCTTTATACATGTTCCTTGACCTGACCCTTGCCCTTCTTTGTCCTATTACCCTCTCCTCTCTCCCCTCTGGTCCCTCTCAGTTTGTTGTTGTCATGTCTCTGGTTCTATTTTGCTTGTTTGTTTTGTTGATTAGGTTCCACTTATAGGTGAGATCATGTAGTATTTGTGTTCCACCGCCTGGCTTATTTCACTTAGCATAATGCTCTCCAGTTCCACCCATGCTATTGTGAAGAGTAGGAGTTCTTTCTTTCTTTCTGCTGAGTAGTATTCCATTTATGTAAATATACCACAGTTTTTTTTTCTTTTTTTCTTTTTTTAAAGAGAGAGGGAGAGAAACATCAATGTGTGGTTGTTGGGGGTCATGGCCTGCAACCCAGGCATGTACCCTGACTGGGAATCGAACCCGCGGCACTTTGGTTCGCAGCCTGCGCTCAATCCACTGAGCTACGCCAGCCAGGGCAATATACCACAGTTTTTTGATCCACTCATTTACTGATGGGCACTTAGGCTGTTTCCAGCATTTGACTATTATAAATAACGCTGCTAAAACATGCACTTAATTATTAATAAGCAAATAATTATGTAACTACCATCTAATTAAAAAAAAATCATGGCCAACAACCCAGGAAGCACCTCTGGGCATTCCCTTTTCTTATAACAAATCCCTCCTTCCAGCTCTCTCAAATCACTCTCCTGACTTTTATGGTAGTAACATCCATACTTTATTGTTTCACCAAGTAATCACTTCTAAAAACTATAATTTAATTTTACCTTGTTTTGAACTTTATATAAATAGAATCTTACCACATATATTTTCTAGTGTTGGTTTTTCCTTTTCAGATGTTTAAAAGATTCATTTACACTATTGGTTTTAAATATGTTTATTTCTTTTCTTAATTATATATTTGTCCATTATATAAATTACCATGATTTACTTATTCTACTCTTAATGGATATGACTTGTGACAATTTTTAAATCATTTATAAATAATGCTGCAGTGAACATTCCTGTAACGGTTCCTGGTGCACATATTTCTGAGTACTGGTATATTCCTAAGAGTGGAATTGCTAGATCATAGGAAACACACAGCTGTAATTCAGTAGACACTGTTTTCTAAAGTGCACCAATTTACACCTGCCAGCACTTGATGAGTTTCCACTGCTACACACCTTCATCAACACTTACTATTATCAGACCTCCTAATGGGTATGTAATATTTTATTTTGCATTCCCTGACTATTAATGAGTTGAGCATATTTTTATGTGTTTTATTAGCCATTTGGATTTTATTTTTTGTCAAGTCTTTTCCACATTTTTCCCACTGAGATTTCTACATTTTTCCTAATGATTTGTGGAAGTTTTTACATATTGTACATATAAGCCTCTCTGTTGTATGTGTTGTAACTATCTTCTCTCACCCACTGTGTTCCTTTCTGCTTTTAATGGTTTCTTGAGAAATGGAAGGTTTTACTGCTAAAATAACCAAATTGATCACTCTTTTTGTTTAACGTTAAAAACTTTTTGTGACCTAAGAAAATTTTCCATATTCCAAGGCCATGATGATATCCTCCTACCTTTATTTTAAGATAAGGTTTCCAGTTTTAATTTTCATATTTAGGTCAATAATCTATCTGAAATTAATTTTTAAAATATAGTATGAAGGGGGATATATATATATCTCCAACTGTATTGTTTTCATATTCCCAGTACTGTTTATTGAAACTGTCCTTTCTATACTGTTTTACAGTGACTTCTTTTTTAACTTCTAATACAATAAGCATCTATTGATGTGTCTATTTACTTCTGGGCTATCCTATTTGCCTTCTTGTCTATTCTTATACCAATGCCACACTGTCCTTTAGTTACTATAGTTTTATCAGACAAGAAAGTTTAATTATTGTTATACAGTAAAACAGTTCTGCTACCTTGCTATCTTTCACAGCCCCTTATATATTCCTGGTCCTTTGGTTAGAACTTCATTGAGTCTACAGATCAAGATGGGAAGGTAACATCATTACAGCATTGAAGTTTCCAATCTATGCATTTTCAAACTTTTTTTTTGCTCGTGTATAGTAATACACTGTTTTGATTTTTTTTTGTTTTGGCTAGCAATCTAACTAATTCTGATTAATTTAAAAAATTGATCCATATATTCTTTTGGATTTTGGACATAATCATATAATTTACAAATATTGTTTTATTTATTCTTTCCAATCTTTTTTCTTTCTTACTCTATTACACTAGATAGTTCCTACAATAATAAACAGAAGTAGGGATGATCCTTTTTATTCTCAATCTCAAAGAAAATACTTTTTGTTTCACCATTATGTTTTCTGTAGGCTTCTAGTATATATCCTTTTCATTCTCTTCCAGAGCTAATTTGCAAGGAGTTTTTAAAAATCATGAATGCAGCCCTGGCCAGGGTGGCCTAGTTGGTTGGGCATCATCCAGCAAAACCAAATGTCACGGGTTTGATTCCCGGTTAGAGCACATGCCTATGTCATGGGTCAGGTCACCAGGTGGGGTGTGTGTGAAGGGCACACTGATGTTTCTCTCCCTCTCTTTCTTCATCCCTTCCCCTCTCTCTAAAAATCAGTAAGCATTTCCTCATCTGAGAATAAAAAATCATGAATGCATAATTAATTGTATTAAATGCTTTTCTGAATCTGAGATCGCATAATTTCTCCTCTTTTTAAAAAAAGATTTTATTTATTTATTTTTAGAGAAAGAGGAAGAGAAGAAGAAAGAGGGAGAGAAACATCAATGTGTTGTTGCCTCTTGCACACCTCCCAATGGGGACCTGACCTGCAACCCAGGAATGTACTCTGACTGGGAATCAAGACAGCAACCCTCCCATTTGCATGAGTACAGGTGATTTTCTCAGTTTTTCATCTGAAAATAACTTTATTTTGCCTTCAGTTTTGAAGGGTGTTTCACTGGGCTTAGAATTCAAGAGTGGCATTATTTTCTTTAAGTGCGTAAAAGATGTTGTTTCACTGTCATCTGGCTTTCATTGTTGTTTAGAAGTTAGCTGTCGGTTGAACACTTGTCAGTTTTAAGATAAACTAAAATTTTTGCTGGCTTTTTAAGACTTTTGTCATTGTTTTTCTACAATTTCAATATGATGTATCTGGATGTAAATTTCTTTTTATCTTGTTTTACATTCATTTGGCTCTTGAATCTTTGATATCTTTCATAATTTCTAGTAAATTCTCTACCAAAATTTCTTTAAATTTATCCTGTTATCCATCTCCCTCCCACCCTTTTGGGGACTCCAGAAAATGTATATGAGAGCTGTTCATTTTATCCTTTGTAACTCTTACTCTACTTTATGTATATTGGTTCTTTTCTTTCTGGATTTTCTTTCAGTCTTTTAATTCACTGGTTCTTATTCAATTATGTTTAACTCATAATGGATGAATTTAACTGTCATTAAACTCATCCATTAGATTCCTAATTTGGGTTGTATTTTTCAATACAGGAATTTCCAATATTTTCTTTTTCACATCTGCCAAGTCCCTTTTTATATATAGTTTTCATTTTCCTTCTAAATTTTTCAAGCTTGCTTTTAACTCTTTGAACATAATAAGCATAACTGTTTTGAGTCAATATCTAATAATTCAGTATCTGCAGATTTGCTGCTGTTACCTGTTCTTAGTGTTGGTTCTTGCTTACAATGTCTTGTTCCTCATGTGTCTGGTCCTCTCTGATTATGTGCTAAGACACTGTACTTGAAAAATTATTTATATAGGTTGGTTTATTTACTCTGGTTCACTCTCATTCCTAGGGTGTGTCCCTTAAAATTTTTATTCCCCAGGCAAAGGAGTAGTTTACCAGTGTCCACACAGTTGACAGGCTTGGAACTGCAACTTTTATCCCATACACTCTGCAAGGGTACATAACTGGAGTTCAGCCACTCAGCTGCCTTTTTCCACATTGGCATAAGAATGTGTAAACTATAGAACCATCTTTGCCAAGATTTTAAAGTCAAAGAAACTTGGACAGTAGCCTTGGCCAATATAGATACATGATTATATGATGGAGAACCCCCCATAGAAACCAGAATTATCTTCTGGAGGGTGGGACCCTTGTAGTACAGGAACCCATCTGTATTGGTATACTGGCTGGGGCTGTTGTGAGAGGCTGAGTTCGGCTTCAGTGAATTTTTTTTGAAGATTCTTTCAATGCCTTTGCCCATTTCATGATGGGTGATTTACGAGCACGCTTGCCTACACTGCACTAAGTGTTCAGCAGTTTTTGACCAGAAACAGTATGACCCCATGCCCTATCCTCCCTATTCACCAGATCTCACCTTGAACCTTTTTTGTTTCCCTAATGAAAAAAGTCCTCAAAGGAAATATTTTGCTGATGTGGAAAAGGTGAAACAAAAAAACAGCAGAAGCACTAAAAGGCATTTTGATGAGTTTAAAAATTGTTTTGAGCAGTGGAAAAAAGTTTTGATAGGTGTATTACATCAAAGGGTACAAGTACTTTCAAGGACTGAAGTTTAAATATGTAAGAATAACTACACAATTTTATAAATAAATTCTGGTTTTATTGGGTTCCCCCTTGTAGTTATGAAGTAGAAAATGTAGCTAAAGTTAGAGATATCCAAAATAAAATTTGTATCATTAATAGAACAATTAAATAGCTGGCAATTAAGTAATATTAGAAAAATGGAAAAGGCCTACACGATAAAAAAATCAAGAGATGCATTTATTTTCTCACCATTTTCTGCTAATGGAGCAAGAACTTCGAAAATCATTTCCCTCTTATCATGTTCTATTTGTTTCTTAAAGAGCTTTACCAACTCTTCAGCAATGTTTGTACTGGCAAACTGTTCTTTACTGGACTCTATAAGAAAAAAAAAAGGAAAATTTAGGATAAGCAAACAAAATTAAACACAGAGATTGTTTCCTATTACTTTCAATACTTGATCATTTTATACCATTACTGATAAATATAAACACTCTTCAAATACAGGAACAATCAAATCCACTTTTTAACGTCCTTGTAAAGGAAAAATGTCCCAGCCTTTATAGAAAATGTTCTAACCCATTTATATTCAAGGCTGTAAAATTTTTCATTACCATTACATACAGGTAACCATAGCAACAATAAAATTACTAAGTTTTAAATTCAGTTTCAAGGATTTTAGTCAAAGAAGAAAAATTACTCTGAATAGACAGAACTTTACATGTTGAATTAAAGATGACTTATCTCATCTTTGTATTAGTAAAGTGATGTGCTTTTGAACTGATCCTGACACACCTAATATTAAAGGCCAATTCTTCACATGTACTTGGGGTCTCATTCCTTCTTGCCTCTTTTGCATCTCCAACCTTTCCTCCTCACCCTAGAGCCTCACCATCAGCATTTAAACATGCATTAATATTTCTCACAGAAAAAGCAATGTGAAAAACAAACACCTTCCCTTTATTCCATGTTTCCTCAAATACCATCCAATCTCTGTTCACCTTCAGAAAAGTTTCTTTAAAAGAAAAAAAGATTTTATTTATTCATTTTTAGACAGGGGAAGGCAGGGAGAAAGAGAGGGAGAAAAACATCAATGTGTGGTTGCCTCTCACATGCCCCCACTGGGGACCTGGCCTGCAACCCAGGTAGCATATGCCCTGACTGGGAATTGAACTGGCGATATTTTCATTTGCAGATCAGTGTTCAGTCCACTGAACCACACTAGCCAGGGCCAGAAACCAATTTCTTGATAGTATTGTTTACATACACTTTCTCCATTTTCTTAACTCAAATGCATTACTAAACCCATTTCAAATTAATTTTGGCCCACATTTACTCTCTATAGTTTCCTTTGTTCCTCCTTTTCCAAATTCCAGTTCCTTGGGACTTGATCATTTACTTTCTTACCTTTTTGGTCTTTAACCCTAGGCAATCTAATTCTCTTCCACAGTATCAGAACAGTAGTTACACAATCATATCTCTAGCCCTCTTCTGGACCCCAGCTACTTACTTAAGAGGCCATTTGATATCTGCATTTAAATATCTCTTGCATTCAAACTCAGTGTATAAATGGACTTGAAATATATTTCAAAAAATATATTTTATTGATTATGCTATTACAGTTGTCCCATTTCCCCACCTTCACTCCCCTCCATGCTGCACACCCCCTCCCACATGCATTACCCTCCCTTTAGTTCATGTCCCTGGGTCATACATATAAGTTCACTGGCTTCTACATTTCCTATACTATTCTTTACCTCCCCATTTTCTACTTACCATTTATGCTACTTATTCTCTGTACCTTTTCCCCCTCTCTCCCTCCTCCACTCCCCTGTTGATAACCTTCCATGTGATCTCCATTTCTGTGGTTCTGTTCCTGTTCTAGTTGTTTGCTTAGTTTTTGTTTTAGGTTCGGTTGTTAATAACTGAGTTTGTTGTCATTTTACTGTTCATAGTTTTGATCTTCTTTTTCTTAGATAAGTCCCCTTAACATTTCATATAATAAGGGCTGGGTGATGATGAACTCCTTTAACTTGACCTTATCTGGGAAGCACTTTATCTGCCCTTCCATTCTAAATGAAAGCTTTGCTAGATAATCTTGGATGGAGGTCCCTACCTTTCATGACTTGGAATACTTCTTTCCAGCCCCTTCTTGCCTGCAAAGATTTCTTTTGAGAAATCAGCTGGCAGTCTTATGGGAACTCCTTTGTAGGTAACTCCTTTCCTCTTGCTGCTTCTAGGATTCTCTCCTTCATTTTAATCTTGGCTAATGTAATTATGATGTGCCTTGGTGTGTTCCTCCTTGGGTCCAACTTCTTTGGGACTCTCAGAGATTCCTGGGCCTCCTGGGAGTCTATTGCCTTTGCCAGATTGGGGAAGTTCTCCTTTATTATCTTTTCAAATAGGTTTTCAATTTCTTGCTTTTCTTCTTCTCCTTCTGGCACTCCTATGATTTGGATGGTGGAATATTTAAAGATGTCCTGGAGGTTCCTAAGCCTCTCATTTTTTTGAATTCTTGTTTCTTCATTCTGTTCTGGTTGAATGTTTCTTTCTTCCTTCTAGTCCACACCTTTGATTTGAGTCCTGGTTTCCTTCCTGTCTCTGTTGGTTCCCTGTACCTTTTCCTTTATTTCAATTAGCATAGCCTTCATTTTTTCATCCAATTCGTAACTATATTCAACCAATTCTGTTAGCATCCTGATCACCAGTGTTTTGAACTATTTATCTGATAGGTTGGCTACCTCTTCATCACTTAGTTGTATTTTTTCTGGATCTTTGGTCTATTCTTTCATTTTGGGCCATTTTTTTTGTTTGCCTTGGTGCGCCTGTTACATAGTAAGGCGCGGAGCCTTAGGTGCTCACCAGGGCGGGGCAACCCACGTTGCTGTGTTGTGATGCTATATGTGGGGGAGGGGTTCAAGAGGGAACAATGCCACTTGCTCTGCTCTCTGCCAGTTTTCACTTTCCTGGCTACCCACAAGCATTGGGCCCTTCTGGTGCTGATCCCCAGGTGGGTGGGTTTGTGTACTTCCAGGACCCTGGGGGTCTTTCCAACGAACTCTCCTGTGAGTCTGGGAGTTTCTCCCACTGCCTCCTCAACCCCCAGCGGTGTTTACAGTCAGAGGCTTTGAGGCTTTATTTCCCTGCAGTCTGTCTCACTCCCCAGTTGTTCCTCCGGTTTAATCTTCATGTGAATGTGGGACTGACCTGTCTGCCAGTCGCTACCTCACTGGTCTGCCAGCCGCTGCCTTGCCATGAGTCTTCTCTGTCCGGCTGCCTGTCTCCACCTTGTCTCTTCTTTAACTCCTTGGGTGTCGGACTTCTAAAAAGTTTGATTTTCTGTCAGTTCTGGTGGTTTTTTGTTTTGAAATTTGTTGTTGTCCTTCTTTTGGTTGTGCGAGGAGGCACAGTGTGTCCACCTATGCCTCCATCTTGGACTTTTGATATTACCTTGCTTTCTGTTCTTCCTCCAGACTTCCTTAACTGGTAAATGAACACTCTATCCATCCATGTAAATAGAAACCTGGTAGTCACTGCTTGGCTGCTCTCATTCAACCTCACATTCGACACATTACCAAGGTCTACTAATGTGTCTCCAAAATACAAACGTTTTTCTCCAATTCTCTTCTCAAATTTCTTTTGCCACATCAGATATCCTATTAATTTATCTAGATGGTTCTCTCAAGGAATTCTGAAGAAAATCTAGATGGATTGCTCTCTCCTTTTGCAGGTACAGCTGACATCCTGGAATTTTCTCTTACTCATTATTTTGATGGATCCTTTCTTTTCCTTTCTGTATTACCCAGTTATATACGTCCTTTCACCTTCACTTGTTTTGATTTGGTGATGGCATCCTCCAGCAGCTTCCTGAGAAAGCAACTATATACTGAGTAGAGGAGGTAAACATTTTGAAATCCTGACTGTCTGAAAATGGTCTTTCCCACTTTGAGTCTATGCCTCTAATCTAAATTAGTCCCTCACCTCACTACATTAATTTCTACAATAGTGTTTACCATAATTTATAGGGATATGCTTCTTTAAAACTCACTTAAAAAATTTCATCTCACTGACTAAACTATATGTATGCTCCTTGAGGGCAGGGACAGTGTACATTATTTTAACTACAACAAACTCAGTGCATAGTATAGTATCCAGTGCAGAGCAGGTGTTCAGAAGAAATTTACTGATTACATGAATGTGTAACTGAATGAAGAATTAATGGAAGTTAGGTTCTGTCAAAATCAAATAAAAATATTGCAAATTCAACTTTAAAAGAGAAAGAAGAAACAGAAATGTGCTCCTAAGTAATGCAGGCCATTTGCCAGCACAAAGAAACAATGTATTATGATTAATACAGATGTTAAAGAACAAAATCTGTATTCATCTTACAGATGGATACAGAGAAAAGGCAGAATGAAGTATGATTTGGACATTTTATTTTAATTAAATGCCACATATCCTTAAGAAAACTTTAGCCAGAAACCTTATTTTCTAAGGGCTCATTTTTATAAAAATTATACATGAGTTTCACTAGTAGTCGGTCCTAATACTTGCATTACCAGCAGACTGCAGTCCTTCTTCCCCATTTCTCCTCCCTGAGAAACAAGCACATAAGGCTCTTTTAGCTAACTCACTGGTATTTACCCCCAAATCTTTAACTAACATTTGTATTGCCACTTTCTGACTGACTTTCTACTACAAAAGATGAAGCATTAGTTTTCTTCTTTTTTCTGTCTCTACCGTATCCCTCTATATTCTCAATGTAATGATACTGTAATTTTGGTTATATCAATTATTAGTGCTTTATTAGTATACTATTCCATTTTCCCTGGATTTACTCTTATCTCATTTACTAAGTTTTCTGTGAACCTACCACTAATTAACATCCAAACTCCGTATCAGTTAGCTAATCATCTCTTATTATGCTCATTCTCTTAAGGCATTTGATCAGTTTCATCTCCTATAAGAATTCCCCCAACCCTGACTCCAGCAGGCTTCTGATGTGCTCCAATCTGGAATGGTTGCTTTTTGAAAATAGACTATTTGGGGCTCTCATGTCACCATACTACCAGGAATTTGTTTTCCTGTTGAATATCCTGTTTCCAGATTCCTATGTTGTCTGCCTTCTTAATCTAAATCTCTTGTTCTGATGTAATACATTTTGCAGTGGTTTCCAAAGGGAAGGTATTAAGTATATCAATTTTCTGAGATATTCATGTTTGACAATGTCTTTATTGTAATTCCATTTTCTCCTGGCTGCCAGTGTTAAGACATTTGATGGGTATTGATTCACAATCTTTTTTATGCAACACTTGTGAGATTTTCTCTTTGTTCCATTCTAAAATTTCACATTGATATGCCATGGGCTGGGTCTATTCTCACACATTAGGATAGACATTTGACAGACCCTTCCAATCTAGAAAATTACGTACTTTAGTTCTAAGATAACATCACAGAATTCTATACTCATACTACCAGGAATGTGATATGAACTCGGTAGGACTTGTGTCAATAAAAATAATGCTATGTGACTTGTTAACTCATGAGCAATAAAGCCTACTGAAAAGAAAAGAAGTATTTTGGGGCATACATGTTCTATATTGGTGCTGATGTTTAGCTATTACTTGGGCGTAACATATTCATGATGATATAAACTCTAAAAAGAAAGAATATTTCTCTTTCACCTTTTTTTCCTTGAAATGGGCTAAGGGCAGTAATATCTGGGAACAGAGTATGAAACTAGGTTGAACTATATTGGATACATATTCATTTCTTAATATAGATCAGGGAGATGAGGTTGAATTGAGGTGGTCTATGCAATCTCCCAAACAAATTCTGATATCTTTATACAGGTAACTCATATTAAAAGTTGTTTATATTTCCGTTACAAAGATATGACATTACCAGAGATTATAACATAATTTATTTCTATAAACTATAATGAACATAATCTCTTTTATATCCCATTTAATGGAAAAGAATAACTTGTGAACAGTAATTAAATGTTCTTTCATTCTTAGTCTTACTTGAATGATGAAAATACCAAGAGAGTAGGAAAAAGAAGAAAGCAGAGGAAAGAGGAAACATTCACAGATGCCAACAGGTGATCCACTGAAAAAGAATGACTTTTAAAAATGAACTGTGATAATCTCTATTCTCTTAAGTTGAAGTCAATGCAAAAGTAAAGTACTGAAATCAAGATTTTAATATGTAGTGTGACATGATCTTTCAGTTAGAAATCCAAATTTAAGAGTTCTGGTGTTTCTATTTATTTATAAAATGGGGATAATAGATTAATTTTTTGTTGTAGCTATTATATTTAGCTCTGACAAAACATCATTTGGTTTGACTGTTCCCATAATAAACAATTTGTTACAAATATAGGTATTGTGCAGAAGATTCATACCAGGAGTTTTAACTTTTTGTCAAGAATCCTGGGAGGAGAGAAGAAAGGGTACTTACTATAAATGACAGAGAGAAAAGTAAAACAGAGACAAGAGATGGGGGTGGCTGGGTTCATTAGTCCTCTTCTCTGTTATGACTGGACTGTTTTTGCCTGCCTTTTGCATTTCAAGGATTTCTCATAAATCTTTCTAATGCTGTTACAAGTATATTTTTATGAAGAAGTCTCCTAATGCCCTGGCTGGGTGGCTCCCATACACCAAAAGGTTGTGGGTTTGATCCCAAGTCAGGGTGTGTATGGGAGGCAACCAGTCAATGTTTCTCTCTCACATTCATGTTTCTCCCCCTCTCTCACTCTCTAAAATGAATAAACATATCTTCTGGTGACATAAAAAAAAGTCTCCTATCATTTAGGGATTTTTGTAAAAAGAGGAGGAAGAACCATAGTCTGCTAGATTCCTTTTCACTTGACAATGTAATAAATTATGAAGTCCTTTATTTTTGCCCTAGGATTACAATTCCTTGATTTTAAGACCACCCCCATGTCAAAGTACTAAAGTCAAGGGGAGATCATTTCAGACATTCAAGTCCATTAAATAATACACAAATGTAAAATTGAAACTTCAATACATAATTAGCGAAGCAAAGTAGCTCTCAATTTTTTTTAAAGATTTTATTTATTTATTTTTAGAGTGAGGAGAAAGGAGGGAGAAAGAGAGGGAGAGAAACATCAATATGAGGGAGAAACATCAATCGGTTGCCTCTTGTATGCAACCCAACTGCAGACTGAACCCACAATGCAGGCATGTGCCCTGACCAGGAATTAAACCCAGAACCCTTTGTTTTGCAGGATGATGCCCAACAAACAGCCATACCAATCATGGCTGTAGCTCTCGATTTGAAATAATACATTCATAAGATATAACTGGAACTACAGTTTTATACATTGAGGCAAATATTTACAATGCTTCAAAAAATAAACTAATATAAATAAAATGGACTTCTATGTTAATATCTAAAAAATTTTAAATACATTAATAAGTTAATTACTTTAGTGGTTCATGTGTAAGACTTACCAAGTTCTGCTAAATTGCCAAATGCAACGAGACACATTTCTGTAAGAGCTGCATTTTGGCAGTGGATGCCGAGTAATTTCACTAAGGTAGGAATAACACCCATATTGATAAGCTGAGCTTGAAGGGAATCTGCAAAAACAAAGAAAAAATAGTGCTTATGTATCAAACAGATATTAGTAAGAAGGAAAATACCTCTTACTTTCTCTATTACAAACTCAATATTATTTCAGTTACAGCAAAGCAACATTATGCCCATTCATATATTAGTCTTGAAAAATTTTAAGACACCACTTCAGAAGAATTGAGTCTTGAATAGTCTTGAATCCTTTCAACAATTAGAAGAAATTTATAAATAAAAATAATTCAAATATTATGTCAAATATCAGTTTTTTTACTTTAAAGACAGGGTCTTATACCTTTACAGAGTAGGCTTTAAAGATGTATAAATTATTAAACAGTACCATTGATTTTTAAATGAAAAGGTTAGAAAAAGTAACATTTGCATTACAGTAAGTCATCCAGCACATGAAAAGCATTTAAAAAAGCAAATTTTATTAAACATCTAGAGAGAAGACAGTTAGAATTCCTTAATAAATGATAGAAAGTATGCAATTTACAGAAATTGTTTGATTAATTCCAGCAGAGAATTCATTCCTTGATGACCACTAGCAAGAAAAGTAGTTTTAATAAGGAAATAAAGGGTTACTTAAATAACTTTTCAAATTTTTATTTAATGATAACAATCATCTTAGCAAACAAAAGAAAACTTGGCTTAGGAAGTGAAGAGAGTATGATCAATATGACTTTGTCATCACTGCCTGTCTTCATTTTTCTAAAAAAAACTAGTTTTAAGGTACTTAATATGACTTGGATTTTGACAATGGCTCATTAACAAGAACAAAATACCTGTAACAAAGTTGAAAGTAAATAAACCAAAATGCAAAACTAAAGTACTGCCTCTTAGAATAAGCTAAGACGTAAACACAAAGTTACTGTTAATAACTGTTTTATCCAAAATACAGGAATGCTTTCAAAATTTTTCTTTTAAAAATTAATGCCATTTTCAAGCAAATAATTTTCTGCAAATTCTATGAAGTTACCTATTAGTAATCTAAAGATAAAAATCCATTTCTTATAAAACAAATTTTCCTTATAGCATTCTTCCCTTGACAGAGTTTGCCCACTAATCTCTTTATCACTCTTTATAGTTTTTAACCAATAGATAAGGAAGTGGATGGGTGATTATCAGAAAAATAACATAAAGGCTGGGTTGAGCTGTATCACATGCCAGCTAATTATGGTGGTCTTTATAGTTAATTTTTCCTGCTTTTAGAGTAAAGTGTGCAGAGATAGCCAACCGAGGCTGATTTCCCTGAAAACTGATGCATTGGTTATTAGGAATATTGCTTGGTGCAGTTGTGGGGGCCCATCTGCAATAGAAATGGGCATATTACCAGAACAAAAACAGAAAACAGGCCTGAGAAAAAGGGAAGGGAAGTTTACATTTAGAATTCAAACAGTCTAAAAACAATTTCAAAATTTTCAATGAAAGTATGAAGTCTGTTCTAAATAGAGATAGAAATAAAAGAATACATTCAACTAAATGAATTTTTACTCTTTTGATGTTAAATATTTTTTCTAACTACACAATTCAGCAATTAATGAATGAGTCACGATATAAGTCTAAGAGGCAAATTAGTTATGTTAGAGGGTATAGTATTATACCTGTACGTTATACTGGCAGAATATTTGTATTATGGTTACATTATTTATAATGGTTATGCCCAAGAAGCTTTCCAAGTTAGAAATTATTTTGATTACTTACCAGTAGCTACAGTTCCTTATTATTGAGTCACCTCTGCAGATCCTTGATCTTTATCAGTATTCTAAACTTTCATTTATTTATTTATTCATTTTGACTACCCCTTGAAATACAGCAGAGCTGCTGAATCATTGAATTTCAGGTATGTAAGCGTGAGCACTAGCGCATGCATTGAGTGAGTCAAACTCCACTGTGTATCTGTGTATATATATAAGCATCGCACACCCCCTCAGTACTGTTGGTACAAACTATAAAAATCCAACAGTCCAGGGACATAAGAGAATAACAAATTTTACAAAGGAGAAAACTCAACAGGAGAATGCCTCTTAGAAGATGATGTTTTTCCTATTCTCCTAATTTGGCACATTCTTGGCACATTCTACCACTTTCTTGGACCACTTTTATAATATTATGAATTTTGATTCCAGGCAAAAGAGGGGCAAAAAGTTAAATGTTGTTACAGTATTACAAATTTTGGTGTCAAGGAAAAGAGGGACAACAAGTTAAAAAATGTTTCAGCATTTCATGTAATCTTTGGCATACTGAAGGAGAATATTTGAAACTGTGGTAGATCAGGAAAAAAAGTAGCTTAGCACGATGGCATATAGCGTGAATTGCCATAATTCATGAAAATCACGTTGCTTCATGAAAATGTTTTAAAGCTACCCAGGAGCCAAATTAATTGTATACTCACATACAACACACAAAGCACACACAAGTATAAAGAAGAAAATACATAGTTATCCAGTGGACAGACTCATTTTAGAGCACTTGGCTGCTTCCTTTGATATTTAATTCTATAATGCTAAAATAAAATTTATACTCAAATAACTCTAAAGCCTGTTTATACCAATTGCAAGAAGGAGACTTATATAATGGAGGCCCAGAAGAGGGGAAAAAACCCTTTACTCAAACAAGTTGGTAAAACTTTTCCTTTCAAGACAGGCAGGCTTCCTAGAACATGGTTCTGAAAGTGGAATCGCCAAAACCCTTTCAAAGGATCACTAAGTCAAAACTACTTTCAATAAATGACCAAGATTTTTTTTGCTTTTTTCACTCCATTAACATTTGCAATGATGGTGGAAAACAACAATGAGTAAAACTGCTGGAGCTTTAGTATGAACACAGTCAGTGGCACCAAACTGTACAAGTAGTCATTACATTCTTCACCAGCACTCATAGGAAAATAGAAGTTACTCTTACTATTTTTTAATTTTGGAAAGTTATTTTTCATAAAAATGTTATTTATGGTAACATATAGTGGGTTTTTGTTATTTTAAAATGCAATACTAAGTAATTTTAAAACATCTCCATTTTAATTTTTAATACAGTAAATATTGCTAGATATTACACATATATGTATAAATACAAAAAAGTGATAGATATTACATATACATAAAAACAAAAGTTCTTTGAAGTCTTTGGTAATTTTTAAGTGCCTGAAAGAGTCCAGAAACCAAGTTTAAAAACCACTGCCAAAGAATTATCTAATTTTTACAGGAGATTAACCAAAAAACAAACCAGAAAAAAATAAACCATGGAAAAGAGATTCTGAAATTCAATGATGTGCTTGGCATATGTGATAATAAAATAAATAAAAATAAAAAATATTCTAGGAATCCTAGATTTTGGTGCTCAGATATTTTGAGCAAGATTACACTAATTAAGTACCTAAACATCTCATTTTGCTTACTTGAGTAGAAACTCTACTTAAGTCTAGGAAAATATTCCATGATTTAGTCTGTTTGTTTATTTCAGTTACAACTTAGTATGCTATCAATAAATCTTTGGGGAGGGGGGTTGCTAAATAAGAGTTCTGTTTTTGTGGATTAAATTAGTATGAATTCTCATCACTGAAAACAAATGATTAAGTTCAGTCACTTTTTTTACTGCCCAAAGAGAGGACTTCAAAGGATTGTAGCTGACACTCATGCTATCATGAATGGTATCAGGAGTATGACTTTGAAGTGAAAACTAACTGAAAGAAATTCTTAGAACCAGAAATAGTTCACATTCTCTACATAACTGTGAGTGAGTCAGTAAACTAATGCATGACTGAGACTTTTTGTATCCCTCAGTGAATCAGCAACTCCAGGGGAATGTTTATTCAGAGCTCAACAAACACAATTCACAAAAATGCAACCCAGGCCCATATACAGCAAAAAGTTATGTGTGACTGTCTTTAGACAGCACAATGTCCTATAAACATCTGAAGACATTTTAAAATTGCTTGTGACACATATCACAGACACATAGTGACCAAAGTACAGAATCACACAACTACATAATATCACGATGGCACAGGCCCTACATGATCTATGGGGAGGGAGGGGAAGAAAGGCACTGAGGGGGTGCAATACAGATGCGTGTAAAAAGAGATATAAGGCAATCAATGCATGCGCTGGTGTGAACACTTACCTACCTACATTTGAATTTCAATGGTTCCAAGTTCTTCAGGTCACACTCATGGACACCCCAAAGAATGGAGATCTGGAGAGAAGATCTCAAGTTGAAGAACCTTTTCCCCCTGAGTTTTAAGTTTAATGTTTAAAAACAATTGTATAGATTATAGGTCCAGAAAAGTATGCCAAGAATTTCAGTAACTCAACTGATGTTAATCAATCACTAAAAAGAAAACATTTCTTAAGATTATAACACGTTTATCCCACCCCTAAGAAAGGACCCTTACAAAGTTATAAGACTATTAAACCTATTGGCAAATAAAACTTAAATGAATAAAGAAACTTAAAATAACACACACACGATTCAAAATACAGTCTCTACATTGGTAGGTACATATATAGTATATATATTATTCATAGTATAAAGAGTATTCTATTTACTATAGGCTTACATAAAAACCCTGCCTACAGTTAAGTGAATTATATACAGTTGAAACAATAAAAACAAGCAAATATAAATCTTGATAAGATGTTCTAGTACAAAATGGCTAAAAAACATTTGAGCCTAATAAGGACTGAAGAAAATTATCCTTAATAGCAAAGCTTTATTTCCAAGAAAAGATAAATTATGAGTTTAAAAGAGTTATAGCTCTATTATAACACTAAAAAGTAAACTGATGTAAATACAGCTACTAAGAGGGTGATTTCATGGTTAAAAAACTTATTTATACATACACAAGTGCAGGTTCAAATAAAGACTGCCTTTTCAGTTACTTATTACTGAGTATCTTTTCATTTACTGATAAGGAATATGAAGAGCTATTACTGTAAACTAGTGTTGAGCATATAAAAATTAAAAATATTTATGTGATTAAAATGAACTTCAAATCAATTATTTAGAAGCTCTGTTTACACAGAACATGCATTAGGTGTTTTGCACCAAAATCACCCCAGTAACTGAAGCCCCAAAGCATACATTTTAATGAGAGAAATTTCAAAGATAAAATAGAATCAAGATTTATTAGTATTGAGAATACTGAAAGTTTAAAAAATAATTCACTTATACATTTCTTGCTTTCTAAAAGTTAACAATAGAAAGTGGAAAAGAGAATTCATAAAGTTTTTTCTGGTTCTGAAAATTTCCCTCTTATAAAAGTTCTAGAGATAAAGAACAAGATTACATGAGTGAGTGTAACACAAAACAGCAGCAACAAGAAAAAACCCGAAAGCAAAAATCACAAGAGGAATAAAAAATGTTTTATTTTTCTTAAGAGGCATACCCATTTACTGTTCTCAATCTAATGACATTTAGAGTGATTATGTTTGAAGATAGTAGGCCATTTTTATTTTAGACTCACTCCAGGTTAAATTATTTACTACAGATCAACTCTTGTTATAATGAATACTGCTACAAAGGACATTTTTACAGATATATCTATCTGATTAAAAAAAAAACCCTGTACTTTCATCTCACAAAGAAATTAGTTTTTTTAGGTTAATACTAGATTTGTGTGCGTTGGTTTTAGAAGAGGAACAGCTGCCAGCTGTTGCTTAAGCAGCTCTTGCTGGGAGAAGTACGTAAATCCAGTCTCCACTCTCACATGGCACTGCCCAGAGAAAAGCAGTATCTACAGTAAATGTAAATGTAAACCTAAATTTTTGTATAGCAAATTAAGTTACAATCAGGTTAATTTACATACAACATGTGTAATCTACAAATGTGTTTAAAAACATAAAAATTGTTTTAAAAAAGGATTTACAGGCTTTTTTTAAAAAGCAAATATTACTAGTTACCTTAGAACATTAATTAAGTTTTACACTTTAAAATTACACAGAAGTTATTTAACAACACACAAACTGTATTACTAAGACATAACTATGTAACCAAAAATTTCTGATTTCTAGCCAATACCCATTTTCCAAACAGTATTTAATTAAAAACTTTTTCATAAATAAAATATAGGCAGTTTGATATCACCAGGATTTTACTTATAGTTAGAAAACAAGATTATTAATTTTTATACAAGTTAATTTACAATTGATACTATTCTGCCCTGACTTTCTCTCTAAATGGATATTTTAAGGGATTTAAATTAAAGATACATTGATATTTGGCCAAAATCCATGATTTGTCTCTGGCTTTAGTCAATACTCATATGCTTTGATATCATCATATTTCAACAGTGTAGTAACATCAATAATAAAAACATGGCCTGGCCTTTCAATTTTTTATGTTACTATCTATATATTAATTTTTAAATAAGCATTCTGTATACAAAGAAAATCTATGTACTTCATAGGTTGAAATCCTATCCATTGAAATGTAAATGTACACTTATGATGGCAAAAATATACAAATGTAAAAATTAAATGAGGGCAGAATAATTGAGATTAAATTATTCTCTAAAGAACTTACAACATGAAATAAAATAAATGTTAGGAACTGTTTTTAATTTTTAGTTACTTAATTCCATTTGGGCCTTTAATCTTTTAAGAAAAAGCCCAATTTGGGAATTCTCTACATCTTGTGAGGATGAATTAAAATCAAAACACCAACTGCCATCTCAAATATTCACTATGAGGAAAATCTCAAAAATAATATTCAGTAACATCTATGATTAATCATCTCTAGTTCAGACATAAAGCAAATTAAAAAAAGAAAAACATGTTAAGAGAATGAGGAGCCCCACACATATTTTGTTATTACACTTCCTCCGTTAAAACTGGTATCTATTTAATATCACAATGCTAATCGCCATCATACTCAGGAACAATGCTGAATGCATTGTCATGATCAGGAACCATTTAAAAGCTGATAATCTGAGAAAGTATTATTTCTGTAATATACTGCCAAACTTTAAGTCATTAAAAAGAACAAATCATTTCATATTTTTGTAATAAAATTTGATTCTTTTAATGGTCAAAACTGAGTATTAGTGTTGGAATTAAACCAAAATGTGCATATCTCTACTACAAACCAAGTTCTTATCCTGTCCATTAACAGTATTATTACAGTAATTGTTTAGGAGGATTCTAATGAAAAGCTCACCTTGTCTAGTATGTCAAATGAATAGGCAGAAGTAGCAGAAGGTATAGCAACTGACTTCACTGACCTTTAGTAAAACAATTTATTGAAAATGACATTTATAGCAGAATTTCATGAATGCAACCTGCTTCAGTAAATTCATTAGAAAGCTCAATTGGATGAACAATAAAAATTCAGAAACTTTTTACAAAAAAGAGTACAACAATTAAGTAAATAAAGAATTTTGCTTTATTTTTTAAAGCCTAAAAACTTTAGAGCTGCACAATCAGAATACTATACTTTAATTTGACAATCTGGGCTTCAAGGATGTGAATTTAGAAGTAAATCTCCAATGCCTTTATAAACAAAAAACAGTGAACTGAAAATAGTGTATTAGAAAATCAATACAATTTTTAAAAGATAATGAATTGCGAAGATAAAATTTTCAACTTTCAATTTTTTGTTTGTTTCCCTTAATGTCAGGTAAAATGTTTTTAGTATTTAGGAAATACATGAAATTATTAATCAGCTTACACCCATAGTATGTAACCTTTGGAAATAGTTCCCCACTCATGCAAAGCAAATTATCTTTTAAACATCTAACATCTAGGAAATGTTCTTTCTTACCTATAATAAAGTTATACCAAAACATAAGAATATACTCAGTGCCAAAGCACTTTTTAATTTTTAATCAAAACTATTTCTCTATATAATTATCCCTATATATAATTTTTATTCCTCCTATTTTAAGTGAAGAAAAAACAAATAAGCCAAGTTACTGGACTGAGTTCAGTAGGAAAATGAATTGTATGACTAGAAGTGTGAAACTGTGGCTATTGGTTGAAATGAAATTAATTACATATTAAGTGATCTTTAGAGGAGAGAAAATAATTTACAGGTCTATTTTCAACAACTGAATATAAGTATTGGGCTTATTATTTAAATTCAATTGTTATGCTCCAATAACAAATCCCATGAGCTGCATATCCTAAATTGCACAGATGGCTTCCTTTCAACCACAGTTCAGTTATCATTAAGTTCACACAGCAAATAAATGTAAGACTATTCATGAGAATGTCCTGGAGGTTTCAGGAACCACACATACACACAAAGAGAAATTCAGTAACAGGGAGTTATTAAGATATTACAGAAAAATCAGTTCTATTTGTAAAAATCATGTATGATATATACATGATATAGGTCACATGAAGAAACCAGTCATTGACTGTATAGATTATGTTACTCATTTTAGAAGGAAACTAATTTTTCCTTTCTTTATGGAACGTTTATTTCCCCTAGTCTTCTCTCTTATGGCATAGTTTATATAAAATAAGTAACTAGTCATTGCTTTAATGATTATCATTATTAATTTGCTTTAGAGTTATAGCAGACTTCACTCAGTATTTTGTGTCTCAATCTAATGTAGGTATATTAAGAAAAAGGGGATCTAAGATGGCGTCGGAGTAGGAAGGAGCAGATTTGGCTTTCCTCTGCTCAGGGGAGAGAGTCCTGACCGATCTTTGGAGTGGGAAGGCAAGCAACCAACATATTTCAGCATTTTTGAGAACGGAGGACCAAGGATTGTGGCAGAACCGAAAGAACAAAGAACAGATTGCTGCATCAAGAAGAACCAGCCTCAACACAACCTGCCCTCACCAGCACAACAAAATATAGAAGGTGGTGGACAGAGTGACCCACATTTAACCAGCTGGAGGGAAGGAACCATCAAAGAAAGACTCAACAACAATCAGAACCCAAAGGCAAACACAAAGCCAACTTAAACAACAGCCCAAGACCAGCGAGCTTGGGGGGTCAAGGAAACAGTACCACTGAAACTCACTGCTACTCTACTAAAGAAGTTCACATCATAAACCGAGGGAGCCAGAACAGATCAATATAAGAAGCTGAGGTGAACAAGAAGAGTCTCACAAACAATGGGAAGACAAAGAAATACTCCCCAAATGAAAGGAAAGGAGGAAGCCTCAAAAAGAATGCTAAATGAAACAGAGGCAATTCAACTATCAGATATTGAATTCAAAGCAGTGATTGTCAGGAAGCTCAATGAGCTCACAATGAGCTACGAGAAGCTACAGGGAAGCTACAATGAACTCAATGAAAACTACATCAGCATAAAAAAGGAAATAGAAACTCTCAACAAGGGCCAAGAGGAAATGAAGAATACAATCTCTGAAATGAAGAACACAGTAGAAGGAATGAAAAGCAGGATCGATGAAGCAGAAGATCGGATCAGCGAGCTAGAGGACAAAATAGAAGAAAACACCCAGAAAGAGCAAGAAAGGGAAAAGAGGCTCAGAAAGAATGAAGAGGGATTAAGAGAAATGCAAGACAATATGAAACGTAATAATATCCGTATAATAGGGATACCAGAAGGAGAAGAAGAAGAACAAGGGATAGAAAACCTAGTTGAACAAGTGATGATGGAAAACTTCCCTAATTTGATGAGACAAAAAGTCACACAAATACAGGAAACACAGAGAGTCCCAATCAAGAGGAACCCAAGGAGGCCCACCTCAAGACACATCATAATTAAAATGGCAAAATTTCAAGACAAAGAGAGAATCTTAAAGGCAGCAAGGGAGAAGAAGGAAGTAACATACAAGGGGGCTCCAATAAGGCTAACAGCTGACTTCTCAATGGAAACACTCCAAGCCAGAAGAGAATGGCAAGAAATAATCCAAGTAATGAGAACCAGAGGCCTGCAACCACGACTACTTTACCCAGCAAGGCTCTCAATTAAGATAGAAGGCCAAATAAGAAGCTTCTCAGACAAAAGAAGTCTAAAAGAATACACCTCCACTAAACCAACTCTGCAAGAGATGCTGAAGGGACTGCTTTAAGGAAAGAAAGGAAAAGAGAGAGTGAGAGAGGATCACACGTACATAAAAGGCAATGAATAAGTACCTATCAATAATAACCTTAAATGTAAATGGACTAAACGCTCCAATCAAAAGACATAGAATAGCTGATTGGATAAGAAAACATGACCCACACATATGCTGTCTACAAGAGACCCACCTCAGGATAAAAGATCTGCACAGGTTGAAAGTGAAGGGCTGGAAACAAATTTTCCAAGCAAATGGACAGGAGAAAAAAGCCGGGGTAGCAATACTCATATCTGACAAAATAGACTTCCAAAGAAGATCCATAAAGAGAGACCCAGAAGGTCATTTCATAATACTCAAGGGAAGAATTCACCAAGAAGACATAAACATAGTAAATATATATGCACCCAACATAGGAGCACCTAAATACATAAAGAAAATCTTAGAGGACTTCAAGAAAGATATGGACAGCAACACAATTATTGTGGGGGATTTTAACACCCCTCTATCAAAAATGGACAGATCTTCCAAACAAAACATCAACAAAGATATTGTGGCATTGAACAATACCCTAGACGAGCTGGGCTTTACTGATATTTACAGAACCCTCCATCCCAAAGAAGCTAAATACACATTTTTTTCAAATGTACATGGAACATTTTCAAAGATTGACTACATGATAGGACACAAAACAAGCCTCAACAATTTCAAAAAAATTGAAATCATACCAAGCAATTTCTCGGATCACAAGGGACTGAAACTAGAAACCAACCCCAAGGAAAAAAACCCAAAACACTCAAATTCGTAGAGATTAAACAGCATGCTATTAAACAATGAATGGGTCAAGAATGATATTAGGGAAGAAATCAAACGGTTTTTGGAAACAAATGAAAACGAACTCACAACAACCCAAAACTTATGGGACACAGCCAAGGCAGTCCTGAGAGGGAAGATCATAGCGATACAGGCCCACCTAAAAAAGTTAGAAACATTTCAAACAAACAACCTAACCCTACGTCTACAAGAACTCGAGGAACAACAACAAAGACAGCCCAGAGCAAGCAGAAGGAAGGAAATAACCAAGATCAGAGCAGAATTAAATGACATAGAGGCTAAAAGCACAATTCTAAAGATCAATGAATCCAAGAGTTGGTTCTTTGAAAAGATAAACAAAATCGACAAGCCTTTAAGCAGACTCATCAAGAAAAAAAGAGAGAAAACCCAAATAAACACAATCAGAAATGAAAGAGGAGAGATTACAACAGATACCACAGAAATACAAAGGATTGTAACAAATTACTACAAAGAGCTGTATGCCAAGAAATTTGAAAACCTAGATGAAATGGACAAATTTCTAGAAAAATATAACCTTCCAAAACTCAATAAAATGGAAGCAGAAAGCCTCAACAAACCAATAACAGCAAAAGAAATCGAAGCAGTAATCCAAAAACTCCCAACACACAAAAGCCCTGGACCAGATGGTTTCACAGGAGAATTCTACAAAGCATTTAAGGAAGAACTAACACCTATCCTTCACAGACTATTTCAAAAAATCCAAAAAGATGGAAGACTACCAAACTCTTTTTATGAGGCCAACATCATCTTAATCCCAAAACCAGATAAAGACACAACAAAGAAAGAAAACTACAGGCCAATATCGCTGATGAACATTGACGCTAAAATCCTCAACAAGATACTGGCAAACCGCATCCAACAGTACATTAAGAAGATCATACACCATGACCAAGTTGGATTCATTCCAGGTATGCAAGGATGGTACAATATACGCAAATCAGTAAATGTAATACATCACATAAACAAAAGCAAAGACAAAAACCACATGATCATATCGATAGATGCAGAAAAAGCATTTGATAAGGTACAGCACCCATTTATGATAAAAACACTCAGTAAAGTGGGAATAGAGGGAGCATTCCTCAACATAATAAAGGCCATATATGAGAAACCTACAGCCAACATTATACTCAATGGGCAAAAATTAAAATCTTTTCCACTAAGAACAGGAACAAGACAAGGATGTCCACTTTCACCACTTCTATTCAATATAGTACTGGAGGTTCTAGCCACAGCAATCAGACAAGAAAAAGAAATAAAAGGAATCCAAATCGGAAAGGAGGAAACAAAACTGTCACTGTTTGCAGATGACATGATAGTGTACATAGAAAATCCTATAGACTCCACCAAAAAACTGCTTGACCTAATAAATGAATTTGGTAAAACAGCGGGATACAAAGTCAATATCCAGAAATCAAAGGCATTTCTGTACACCAACAATGAAACAGCAGAAGCAGAAATCAAGAAAAAAATCCCATTTGAAATAGCAAAAAGGAAAATAAAATACCTAGGAATAAACCTAACCAAAGAGGTAAAAGACCTGTATGCAGAAAACTACATAACACTGAGGAGAGAAATCAAGGAGGACACAAACAAATGGAAACATATACCGTGTTCATGGATTGGAAGAATTAATATCATTAAAATGTCCATACTACCAAAAGCAATCTACACATTCAATGCAATACCGATTAAAGTACCAATGGCATATTTCACAGACATAGAACAAACACTTCAACAATTTATATGGAACCATAAACGACCCCGAATAGCTGCTGCAATTTTGAGAAAGAAGAGTAAAGTAGGAGGAATCACAATACCTGACATTAAACTATACTACAAGGCCACTGTAATCAAAACAGCCTGGTACTGGCATAAAAACAGGCACATGGACCAATGGAACAGAACAGAGAGCCCAGAAATAAACCCAAGCCTCTACGGTCAATTAATATTTGACAAAGGAAGCAGCAACATAAAATGGAATAAAAATAGCCTCTTCAACAAATGGTGTTGGGAGAACTGGACAGCTACGTGCAAAAAAATGAAACTCGAGCACCAACTTACACCTTATACAAAAATAGATTCAAGGTGGATAAAAGACTTAAATATAAAGCGTGACACCATTAAAGTCCTAGAAGAGAACGTAGGTAGGAAAATCTCAGATATTTCACGCAGAAACTTTTTTACTGACTTGTCTCCTAGAGCAAGGGACATAAAGGAAAGAATAAACAAATGGGACCTCATCAAAATTAAAAGCTTTTGCACAGCTAAGGAAAACAGTATCAAAATAAAAAGAGAACCAACTGTATGGGAAAACATATTTGCTAATGATACCTCAGACAAGGGTTTAATCTCCAAAATATATAAAGAACTTATGCGACTCCACTCTAAGAAGACAAGTAACCCAATTAAAAAATGGGCAAAGGACTTGAACAGACAATTCTCCAAGGAGGACATACAGAAAATCCAAAGACACATGAAGCGATGTTCAATATCGCTAGCCATCAGAGAGATGCAGATTAAAACCACAATGAGATACCACTTCACACCAGTCAGAATGGCCATAATAAACAAAGCAACAAATAACAAATGTTGGAGAGGTTGTGGAGAAAGGGGGTCCCTAGTGCACTGTTGGTGGGACTGCAGACTGGTACAACCATTATGGAAAGCAGTCTGGAACTTCCTCAGAAAACTAAAAATGGATCTGCCTTTTGACCCAGCAATTCCATTGCTGGGACTCTATCCTAAGAACACTAAAACACCAATACAAAAGAACCTTTGCACCCCGATGTTCATAGCAGCACAATTTACAATAGCTAGGTGCTGGAAGCAACCTAGATGCCCATCAGTAAATGAATGGATCAAAAAACTATGGTACATTTACACAATGGAATTCTATACAGCAGAAAGAAAGAAGGAGCTCATACCCTTTGCAACAGCATGGATGGAGCTGGAAAGCATTATGCTAAGTGAAACAAGCCAGGCAGTGAAAGACAAATACCACATGATATCACCTTTAACAGGAATCTAAACAACAAAACAAAACAAAACAAAAAACTAGCAAAATATAACCAAAGACACTGAAATAGGGGATAGTCTGACAGTGGCCAGAGGGGAGAGAAGAGGGAATTTCAGGGGGGAATGGGTAGGGATTACAGGAACAAATTTGGAGGACACATGGACAAAAACTAAGGGTGGGGGGTAATGGGGGGAAGGGAGGAGGGTTGGGTGGAGGGGCTGAAACGGGAGTAGGGGGCAGAAAACTGTACTTGAACAATGATTGAAATAAAAAAAAAAAAAAAAAAAAAAAAAAGAATGAACGAATGATCAGTGAGTGAATATCACACACATTCTCAAGAATACAATTGCTATATCACAAAATAAAAGTTGTCATAAGGAGAAGGTAAAAAAAAAAAAAAAAAAAAAAAGAAAAAGATTCAATTCTCAGTTACAGAATTTTTGAAAAGATATTTACTGATTAACAATGGTTACTTGTTAATACAATAAAAATGGTGACCACCAACATATTCCTGAACAGGATGTTAAATTATTCTGATGCTCTGCTTTAGATCAACGATTGCCAACCAATGTGCCACATGCCATGAGAATTTTTAAAACATGTAGTACCTGACTGTTTAGTCAGGGGCACTGACCTCTTTTCCCTTAGACAGGCAAATAAAAAAACAGTCAACACAACAATAGTCATCCAGTGTGAACGAATGAAAACTAAATCTATTTTTCTGTCAGACTGGCAAAAAATGTATTTTTTTGGTGTGTCACAAAATATTAGTAATCAGTTTATGTGTGCCAGGAGATGAAAAAGGTTGAAAATTGCTGCTTTAGATTACTGGTTTGTTTCTATTCAATTTGCAATTAACTTTCCAGAATACATCTGCAGATTTATCAAGTTTGTGAATTATCTATGGTAAATATTTAACCATAGATTTAGTACTGTTAACTATCAGCATGTTTTCAATGCCCTTTTCTGCTACTGCCATGTATATGAATATCAGCTAAATACAGTGGGCAAGAGTTTATAATGTTTCTAATTTACTTAATGAGAAAAAAGTATTCCAATAACATTTTTCTTCCAAGTTTTATTTTATTAATAAAAAAATTTTAGGCAACAGTAAGTGTCCAGAAAAGTCAATCAATAAATATTTTCTGAACTCCTACTATGTGCTAAAATGGGAATATATTCATAAGCATGAATATATGAACAAAATTTTCAGTCTTCCCTGCAGTGTTTTGGCATTGGGTGACCAAAGTTAGGAAATGAAGTTATTCAAGAAATTAATGAGATAAAAATATCTACCATAGGTTTTAATTCCTTCTTTATAAAATAACTAAAACTTTAAAGTTGTAACTAGATGAAAATACAGGAAATTCACTACATTTCCTCAACTTGGATGCCAGATTGTCAATATGCTTTTCTCTAACCACAGTTGTCAAAAACTCAGACTATTCTGAAGGGCCACAGTATTGAAGAGTACTTTTTTACCATGTGAAAAAGAAGTATGATTTCTTCCAAAAGGACAAATTTGAAATGATTTTTACTAAATAAAATGTTTTGTCTTATTCTATTTAAACATTTATACAACATGATTGATAAGACTTTTCTGGCTAAGCAATTATAATTTTTTCTATTCAGATACTCCACACTTACCTGTCTAAATATAAAAAGTCTTAATTGCTTCACCAACAAGGAAACAAATGAATATATTCAGCTCATAGCTTACAAGTATATAGTCTTGAGCTGGTTGAAATGTTTTAAAACTTGTGAACCTTGACTTTTATGCTATTTCACCAAAGGGTACAAAATGCCTTTACCAAGTAAGCATATTTATAATGTATGTCTTGCATGTGTATAGGAAACTTGTTTTATTACCTATTGGTGCATTTAAAAATTGGGTGTGATCCGGGTTGTCCACTATATAGACAGGAATCAATATAAACCAAGTCTCAGTTTGGTGTCAATACACTTTAAAAAATTTTTTTAAAGATTTTATTTATTTATTTTTAGAAAGAGGGGAAGGGAGGGAGAAAGAGAGAGAGAAACATCAATGTGTGGTTGCCTTTCACGTGGCCCCCACTGGGGACCTGGCCTACAACCCAGGCATGTGCCCTGACTGGGAATTGAACTGGCAACCCTTTTGTTTGCAGCCTGCGCTCAATCCACTGAGCTATACCAGCCAGGGCTCAATACACTTTTAAGGACTTAATAAACAATTTGAAAATGTTCTCAGAGAAACTATGTTGGTGGGTCTTTATGACTACTTCTGGTACTTATCTTTGCATTTAAAATATTTTATTTATGGGACTAAAGTGTAACTCTGTATAAATAAGGCTTAAGTTATTGGGTCCAAGGGTAGAGTTACTTTTTTCTGCTAGAGTAATAAGGAGGTATTCATCACCCAACTACTCTACTCAGAAAGTAACAGTGGAGGCCTGTATACTGAAATTTAATAGTAAATACACATAAAATGAACTTCATTTATTTTGTCTTTGCTAAGAAAACATGACTCCTGCATTTCAAAAAGTTCTATTGATTTTTGTTCCAGTGACTCATCTAGGTGGACAAGAGCGATACCAAATGATCTAAAGTTATCCAAGAAGACCTAGTATTTAAGTTGGAAATGCTTTAATCACCTATTTTTAAAGAAAAGATTAATAATTGACGCAGGAAAGAAAGATGCTTATTAATCATGCAAAACAAAAAAGGATAAAATGTAAGTTAAACAGTGCTATGGAGAAAAAGAATCACTTCATAAACTATGCTCCCTATGAAAGACAAATATAGAAGAAAGCAGAGGAAAGGAGATAGTTATAAGCTTGGCATTCATTCCTTTAAAATATGAGAATAACTTCTATTTCATCTAGTAAACTTTGAAAACTGCATTCAAATTGCAGCTTTTAGAATAATGAAACAAAAACACCACTGCTCCAATAATGTTCCAAGAAAAGCTAATCAGCTTTCCAAAATATCTACGTTATTTCTTGGGAATATTTGCTCACCAGGAAAAAACCCTACTCCCACAGAAGGGATACATTCCGCATCTGGACTGTGGGCTCTAATGTTTTTAATCATTATCTTCTCAGTGCACTTCTCTACACATTGTGAATTCCTATAACATAGGCTCAATCATAGTCCCTTTTGGATTAGAATTACTGGTGTTTCTGAAGACCATTTGTGAAGCCTGCATGTCAGTTTTTATGTTCATTCGATTAACAGCCAAATAGGCTCTCTGAAAATTATTGACATGTTATTTATTGCTAGGTTCCAAGAATGTTGTACACAAAAAAGAAACTTGTTTTTAAGTATTTGTTAAGTTTCTCAAATCTGTTATCTGTAATTGCTCTGAACTTTATAATGTCAGATTTTATTAAAAGTTTTACTTCAGCACTAAATCTAGTATTTAGATAAAATAATTTTACTTATAGACAGTATTTATGTTTTAAAGCTATTCCTGGTATTAATATAAAGTAATAAACATGAAGCTATTTTAATAGTTTATTTTTAAAATACTTATAGCAAGAAATCTTAAACCATACCATTACATTTTATTTTGTTTGTTTTGGGTATTGGTTAACATGGGCAACCCTTCGAAAACTAGTCCCATTTAACAGATTAGACCATTTTGTTTTCAAAATATTGTAATTTCATGTTGACTAATTATTGATTTTATATGTTACTTATGAATTCCTTGTTCATAATTTTTCCAAATATTTTTGATTTATACTACAGTAATGATGATTTTTAATTTTCCCCCAGAGATAAAGCAAGTTTTCAATTTTGTTTACCATTCTCATTGCTATAGTTCATCAGCATGCCACAAAAGACAGTCAAGAGCTTCTCATTGGCGGGATCTGTTATACTGCACAGTGACCTTAAATGGTCAATTACAATCTGTGCACCACCTGCTTGGTCAACTGCACTTCTGCCCTCATCTGTAAAACAAAGAGTTAAATTAAAAATAAAAGAAAAAAGAAATGTACCTTACAATTTCAAATACAAAACATAACAGTGTTATTCTTCATTTAGTGAGTAAATAGAAAATACACCTAAGACGGGCATTAAATATGGTTTTGGAAATACAAGGCAAAACAAATAAACATGGAAATGGGGGTGGGATGGGGAAAAGAGACAATCTCTTTCTAAAAGAAGAAACGATTATTTGCATTGGTATCATATAGGGGCTCAAAGAACTTCTTTGTGTCTTAGGAGTTCGTGAATGTAACATGAAAATTTTCCCCTCCTCTTTCACAAATTACAATTCAGTGTAAAAATAAAAATTAGGAACTAATATTTTATTGGAATTTTTTCTCACCTTGGAAAACACTACATACATCTTTGTATCATTGGTTTCACAGTTAAGACATTATCAAAAAAAGTTGTCTGTGGCACAGTATAATTCCAGATCACAATATATATAAGGCCTAAATATAGGACAAGGCTCTTTTTATTGCATTCTCTACAGTCCATAAGCATATTCCTTGTTTAGTTCTTGCTAGTTTGTGTTTCACTTTTCCTTATTCTCTACAATCTAGAACACACCAACATATTTCACTTACAGCCAGAGGTCAAATGATGGTCAAACATATATTCTGTTATATAAAGCAAATGTCACTTAACTGTTGGAACACATAAATAGCTTTAGAATACTTTCTAACTCCTGAGCGTAAGAATGGAAAGAGATGAAAAAAATACGTTGTTCTAAATCTGGCTTCCTTATATAAAATACAGTAGACTCTAGGAAAGTATTATCCAATAAAAATATGAGAGCCACAAATGCGAGCCATATATACAATTTAAATTTACCAGTAGCCACAATAAAAATATAAAAAGAAACAAGTGAAAAATTTTAGTAATATATTTTACTCAATCCAACATATCTAAAATACGATTATCCCAACATACAATCAACACACAAATTATTAATGAAATATTTTACAAGGGAATGAAATATTCCCTTCTTGTAGTAAATCTTTGAATTATGAGTGTATTTTACACATACATGTCAATTCAGACTAGACATATTTAATTGCTCAAAGAGCCAAATCTGGCTAGTGGCTTCTCAAACTGGACAGTGCAGCTATATAAGCGTAAATAAAGCATCAGTAAAAGAAATGGCTCACAAAGCAATTATAGCTCTAAAGTCAGAAAATAAAAGATTTTTATTTTTCTAATAAGAGAACTGAAATTAAGGTCATATCTTTATACAATCACTGCCAAATCATATCAGACAGTGAAACAATATATATCATTTCTTACAGTAAACACACAACTTCAATAGCAGTGCCTCATAAATACTTGCTTGATAATTTTGATTAATTTTAAGACAATCCATACTAAGATGAAAAGAGTTTTGTCTACTTAATTCATGTCCACTTAGCTTTACTGTATGCTAATCAGCTAATAATCACAGAAAATTCTTAATTGCCAGGGTAAACAGTCAGATGTGCTAGCCAAGATAGTTGATCATATTTCATTCAGAAATTTGATTTCCAAAGTTTTATTTTCTAATAACATAAATATAAATTATCTAAATTGTTGGACAATTTGTAATTGAATGATGTCAGAGAAAATTGAACATTAGGATTACAAATCTAAATGTTCAGACTTTCAAAAATATAAATGTACAGTATATCCCACCACTAAATTTCAAAGCTCAAATAGATGATTCTAATTGCTGAGTAAATATGGACTTTCAAAATATAAATTGTGAATGCTTTGGATTTAGAAATCTTAGAGGCTAATTAAGCCTTAATTTCATGTACTAGAAAACTAAGGCTTAGAAACTGTGTAGAGTCTATTTACTGTGAACGTTAAAAGCTAAACTGACTTCCTCTCAATACTTAGCTATTCAATATTTTAAAAACCACCTGAATAAATTAAATCAAATTTATTCAACAAATTTGATAATCTAATTTGATAATGCAATAAATGAGAATGTAACTACAATTAGAAGGCAAATTACCTATTTGTGTTTCAGAGCCAGTGTTTTTCTTACTTTCTTTGCTTCCTTCTTCCATTCCCTCCCTCCCTCCCTGCCCTGTCGGGATTGTCTACAACATGGCTCTTCACTCACGTGTTACTGAGAGTTGGTTGCTGAGAATAAACTCAAGCTCTGTATTAGAAATTACATTATTAAGAAATTAGAGAAGAAAAGCAAAGCAAAACACATAAAATAATAATAGATATTTGAGTTGAAAAAAATATTAACCACCACTACAGGAGGGTTTATACTCATCCTTCCTCTCACCTCCCCCCTTCTTTTGACCAATCAGCTGCGGAAATAAGATTAAAGAGAATTTTATTAAAATATGTTAAAGAATCTGAGGATGCAAAGAAATATATCAATGCCATGTTCTTTTTACTCTACCAAAATCAGCAAGAGTTAGTCTTTAAAAGCATCTTACAAATTATTTAAAATACATATTAAGACGTATGTCTTTGCACAAGTCCATAGAAATTGCTTTTCTATTCACTGTAGCTCTATAGATTTATCTTATTAAAATGAGTAGTATTATCGTTCACTTAAAGACAATTACCAAAAGGTTCCTTGCCCAAAAATTTCATATTCTTGAATGTAGGCTCACTTTGAACTCTTCTCATATGTAACTTCTAATTGTGAAGCATCCTAAATAGGCACCTCTAGAAATATAATTTATATCTTAACTTCCATAATTATGAGGTATCCAACCACTGCATAAAGTGTAGCCCACCACTCTTTAAGCCCTGCTATATTCTTTCTGATTTCCAGTACAAGTATGCTCTTTCTTTACAGTAGATAAGAGTAGGGCTTTAAATCTAAAGAGATGCAACACTTCCATTACTTTTCAGTAGCCAAAAGCAAGAAGTAATAAAACATTTATGCCATGGTTAGTATGTCTCACAAATTTATTATTTTTCCTTTTTTTATTTATCTATTACAGTTGTCCCAATTTCTTTTTTTCCCTTTTGCCTCCCTTCACACAGCCCACCCCTCTCACCCACAGTCAATCCCCTCTCCTTTAACTATGTCTCACAAATTTTACTCATGGGACTGTAAAGTGCAGTATGGGAAGTGGAGTAGCCACAGAACTTACACGCATGACACATGGACATGTGCAGCAGTGGGGAATTGTCTGAGTGGTTGGGGTGCTGGGTGGAGGGGAGCAAAGGGGGAAAAATCAGGACAACTGCATTAGCATAATCAATAAAATATGATTTAAAAAATATTACCAAGTTGGTATTGTGATGTATTATATAGCACAGGTGGCAAACACAAGGCCTGGGGGCCGAATCTGAGCCAGGTAGAAACCTAGCAGCAGCACCGAGCTCCTTGCCCCTCGTTAAGGAGTAGTTATATTTATATAGGCCTAAAATCATATTTGGCCCTTTGGAGGCAACTGTGAGGCTGATGTGGCCCCTGGTGAAAATGAGTTTGACACCCCTGTATTACAGTATACCCTAATTTCAAAATTACTGGCATGTTTCCCCAAATAGGCTGTCCCTCCTTACAGGCAAATGTCTAATACATAGTAGGCCTCAATACTTATTGAATGAAAGGGGCCTCTGGCTAGATTTTGGTAAATTAGCATTCACTTTGAGCATGAATGTGAACATGAATGTGTGTGTGCATGCGCTTTTTTCATGTTTTTACCACCAGAATATCATTTAGCTTTGTTATTTTTGAACTTTATTTCAGTAAAATCATGTTGTATTTATTTTTGTGTGTCTACCCTCTTATACCCAACATTTTTGTAAAATTCACCTACTGTCATATGGTTCCTTGCTGTACAATATTCACAGTATGAACACATCACAATTATTTGCCTGTTCTTTTGCTAATTATTATTTGGATTATTCCTAGTTTTGAGTTTTATTTGCAATGTATAAACAGTATTGTTGTTTCATACAATCTGCACATCCTTTACTTTCTAGATGACAAAGAGGTTTCCAAAGCCAGCACACATTTCCTCCAGCACTTGTGTGAGTTTCTGCACTCATCCCTTCACTACCACTTGGGCATTTTTGAATTTTAAAGTTTAGAAAATCTGATGGGTGAGGTTGAAACTATTCCAGAATATACAGGAGCAGGTCTTTGCTGACAGTCATTGCTCTATGTTCAGTAAGGCTGTTAATTTAATATCAAGAGTATACAGCATGTATATGAAAAAAAGAAACTCAGAACAGTTTAAGTTAAGGAGGGAGGGAGAGAAAGACAGAGATAAATGGATACATGCATTGATTTAGAATTTGAAAGAAAAAATGAAAAGATAGCCAAGTAGCTAGCAGAAATTGGCTACAAAACCTACGTAGTAGTATGACTGGAGCAAATTCTGGGACTTTTTAATATTCATGCTTACAGAAAAGCCTTATGATAACCTCAGCAAATATGTTTTTATCATTTCTATCATCCTGAGCTTTCCCATAAGAGAAGTTAAAAGGCTTCCATCTTCAAAAACACTGAGGAGGACAGGGGGGAGGCAGCATGGTGCTGGATGTAAAAGCAGCCCCTAATGTGCCATAGGAAATTTTACCTAATTTTTTTCAAAATACTAATTTATTTTTACAATTTAAAAGTCTCTAACTTTCATACTACTTTCCACTTTTGTGGTTTAAGCCTTTTAAATCTTTTGTGGTTTAAATGCTTTTGTGGTTTAAACCTATAAACCTTTTTCATATTTCTTTTCAGAAATTATCAGTTTAAAAAAATCTATTTAAAAATATGCCTACATACATATTTGATAATTAATTTCCCTCCCACGCTCTAATTACTTATATAGTAATAGGACCTTGGTTCTCTGTTTATCCATTTAAACTACTTATTTCCCACTAGAAGTAATAATCCTTTGTGACGTCAGGAATGGTTACTGTGGTGATAATTATGATGCAGCACATCAGAAAATTATGACTTCATGAGAGAAATAAACAGTAGGAACTGATCATACAAATAAGCTTTCTTCTAAATTTTGTTAAAAACTAATATTCAAAAATACCAGGTATTATTGAATAAATTATCTTTCATGTTTTCAAAGGTTTAGCAAATTAAAAGAGCTCACCTTTAGCATTATAAGGTGTCATGGGTTGTGCACTGCCTCTCCTTGTTTTCTATAAAAGCATCCTGCATGTAATGCTCTCAGTGTTAATTAATGGTGTTGGCTGTGCATAGACTGCACACATACACACGCGCTGCAGCAAGAGCTAGAGTGTTTGGCATAATTAAAGACTGCTTTTTAAGGTTACTGGTGGCTAAGGCACTTAGAGGACAGACACAAATGACTTTTACAGTATATGTACTTTAGAGATAATACTCTGATAAGTGAAATAAGATAACTTATAATAAACTACGCTTCTGTTTCCTTACACTTCAACTTAGGTTTTGTTTAAAGAAACTTTGATTAAATACCACCATTCTGAATTAAAACTTGGGAAACCTGAATTCTGATTCAATCTTCTCTCATTAAACACTAAAAATGGCATATTAAAATATCTTTGCCATTCAGTTCAGCAAAAACAATAGTGCATTCTTAGTATCAACTGAGATTTAATTTCTGAAGATTCATCTCTGAAAAGTTCTGTGGTATCTTTTCCCAAAAAATCTTAGTCATAGGGTATCCATATTAAGAGCAATCTACACAATAAGCTGTCCAAAATGCAACAGAAAGAAGTCAACAGACAAAATCTATTTCACGTATTATTGGGAAGGTTTTGGAGAGGCAAAGAACAATAACACAGTTTTCATATCCATATCAAAATTCACAGACTCACACACTCATTCATTGATATCCATTCTGAAAGTAAGAAATGTCTAAAACCCCTAGAGATGTGCTTTAAAGAACAATATTTAGAAGCTCTATAAAGAATGAACAAATTACACAATCTTTTGACCTTGTAAAATTATAGGCCTTATAAGCATGAACAAGTCCTAAAGTTGCGCTGAACAATCTTTTCACAGGTCCCTGGTCACACTGCCCATGATGATCCATCCAAATATTCTCAACTTATTCTATAAATTCTACCTAACCTCTGCATTGTTTGTTTTAATATTTTATTTATTTATTTTTAAAGAGAGGGTAAGGAGGGAGAAAAAGAGGAAGAAAAACAACATGTGCAAGTAGCAAATGTGTCATCAGATGCCTCTTGCCTCTCACACGCTCCCAACTGGGGGCCTGGCCAGCAACCCAGGCATGTGTCCTGACCAGGAATCAAACTGACACTCAGTCCACTGAGCCATACCAGCCAATCAACCTCTTCATTCTTTTTTTTTTTTTAGATTTTATTTATTTATTTTCAGAGAGGGAAGGGAGGGAGAAAGAGAGAGAGAAACATCAATGTGCAGTTGCTGGGGGTCATGGCCTGCAACCCAGGCATGTACCCTGACTGGGAATTGAACTTGTGACACTTTGGTTCACAGCCCACACTCAATCCACTGAGCTATGCCAGCCAGGGCAACCTCTGCATTCTTAAAAGTAACTATGATTCCTGCTTCAGAGAGAAAGAGAAGACATTTACAGAAGATAAAATCTTCCTCACTTTTTCACCCTCTCCACTATTAAATGTAGGATTATATATACCTTTTTCTAATCACTTTCAGTATCTCATATTGTAATTTAAGTTCAGTTATAGCTAATTAAGGGTAAAGAAAAGAAAGAGAGAATATTTGTTTCAACAGAAGGTAAGGCTTTTCTCTTCAAGTAAAGAAAGCTGTAAATATGCCATAAACTAAGGTCTCTAAAAACCTGAATGGTAAGAACATTTAATGATGAAATCCTAAGACTAGTCTTGGTTGTTGGAATGGGAATTAGAATTTGTTACCTAAAATTTGAAATGTTAACTTCAGAAATTCATAAGGTATAAGTTTGTAATACTATAAAAATTGTAGTATTATTGAAGTAATGACACAAAATAACTATAAAGTCTCAAAGTTTGGGGTTTTGTTAAGTTTGACCATAAGAAAGACTCTTAACCTCTGCTAATGTCAGTTTCCTGATCTAGAAAAGGGAAGAGAAGCACACAACTGCTGAATGTCCTTTAAGATCTGACACTCTTATTCATTTGTTTCTACTGTGTCCTTATACACACAGAAAGTAATATGCTGTGTGTGGAGTTTTTTTTTAACACATTATAATAAACCCTTGACTTTTTTCTGTTTTAGCTTTCCAATCATTAATCATTACAAACCAGGCACTTATTTTTATTTTTCCCAGCTATTATTACAGACTATAAAGACTAATGGCAAATAAGTCAGAAATTCTTTTTTTTAAAATGTTAATATTAAAGATTTTATTTATTTTTATAGAGAGGGGAGGGGGGGAGGAAGAGAGGGAGAGAAACATCGACTGGTTGACTCTTATAAGCCCCCAATCAGGGTTATGGCCCGCAACCCAGACATGTGCCCTGACTGGGAATCAAACTGGCGACCTTTCAGATCACAGGCCCATGCTCCATCCACTGAACCATACCAGCTAGGGCCAGAAATTCTTTTTATAAGCTAAGCTGTGAAGCTGAGTTGTACTTTCCTATTGAGTTTTGAAAAATTATACTATCTAGAAGTAATGATTATTGATGTGTTCTTTCTCAGTGAAGAGAAATGTATTTTAGAATAGGTGTTTAAAGTCAAAACAATTCTAACTTAAGTCCTTACTAGTATTAGTTTATAAAGAGTGACAGTATTACAAAGGTGCCATGATAAAATGTATTTTAATCAAGCTCCTATGGGTTTTCCTTTAGACCCTGCCACTTTTAACCTCTGAGAACATGACGTATTCTGGGCAAGAAGTTCAAAACATAAACTAGGCCTATTTTAAATGTAGGGTCACAAGTGCTACTCTGACTCTTTTTGGTCCATCAAACTATAACTGAGACTAGAATCCTAGATTTTAAACTTCAAAGAACTCATCAGTTTTAGTGTATGTTGGCCACATGTGTTAGAATTTCAGATGTCTTAGAAAGATAAATAAAAAATATTACTGAAAATCCCCAAACTATCCCATTGCTGAAAAAATCATCAAATTACTTAATTTTACCAGAATTCTATGTAATGCTCCAAATGAGCAGCAAACGAGGTGGAGTTTGCAAATGTTCTCATTAAAACGTGATTTTTTAAAAACGTTCATTGCTATACTTGAACTTACATGAATTAGAAAATACCAAAATTCTTCCTAAGAAGTTAAAATGCAAATTCATGATACAGATTTATTTATATATGGATTCTTAGCCTGTCTTTCAGAGTCAGTATTTAAATATCTTAATCTATTTGAAATATTATGCTTTTGAGACATTGACATTCCTGTTTATTACAGGTCAAATTTTGTCCCCTCTTCCCCCCAAATCTATGTTATAGTTCTAACCCCTACTACCTCAGAATGTGATCTTATTTGGAAATAAGGTCATTGTAGATGTGATCATAGTCATGTGCCACATAATTATGTTTCTGTCACAACCACATATATGACAATGGTCCCAGAAGATTATAATGGAGCTGAGCAATTCCTACCACCTAGTGATGTTGTAACATCACAGTGCAACACATTACTCATGTGTTTGTGATGATGCTGGTGTGAACAAACCTAATGTGTTGTTAATTGTATAAAAGTATAGCAGATACAATTACAGTAGTAGGCTACAACATCCAGGTTTGTGTGTACACTTCTATGATGCTAGCACAACAAAGATCACATAACAATGCACTTCCCAGAATGTGTTCCCATAATTAAGATGAGGTCATAATGGAGTTGGGTGGGTCCTTAAACCAACAGGACTGGTATCCTCATAAGAAGAGAGATGCAGAAAGAATGCTAGGTGAAGATGTAAAAACACAAAGGGGAGAATACAGCCATGTAAAGACAGAGGCAGAGATTAGAGTTGGCTGCCACAAGCCAAGGATCTCCTGAGATCATGAGAATCTAGAAAGAAGCAAAAACGGTTTCCTTGTCCATAGGAGGGAGCATGGCCCTGCTGACACCCTGATTATGGACTTACAGCCTCCACAACAGTAAAACAATAAGTTTCTGTTTTAAGTCACACAGTCTGTGGTACACTGTTATAGCATCCCAAAGAAACTAATACACTCCTTCACATAAACAGTGTGAAACATTGGAGCTTCATATTTTCAAAAATAAAAATGAGTATTTGGCATGTAAGTAAGCCTTTGCTGTATATTCAGATTTTATACATGTCACAGAAATTATGGACTTCGCTAACAATAACATATTTCAAAGATAATTAATAAGACTTCAATTATTTAATCAATATTTAATTATTTAATCAATCATATGTAGCAAACTGAAAAGGGCAAAACCAATGGAAAATTAGTTTCTTTTCTCATCACTTAGTCTAGTATCTTTAATTTTCTCTACTTAGGATCAAAATGTTTAGAAATGGTTTTCTGGTATACAGACTAATAGTAATAGTGATGGATTGTTTGCATGGCACTTGTCAACAGTGTTCTACTGCCAGGAAAGGAGCAAGAGTATGGAGAGAATCCACGTGTGCTATAGGTATGCATGGATGGTTAAAGGCTAAAGAGAAAGCAGGGACACTAAAAAAGAAGTCCACCGGCACCTCTTATTGTAAGCACAAAACAAGAACAGCCCAATACTAACAGATTAGGAAGACTATTGCATTGAAATAAAGTTAACAACAGCTAATGTAAACTCAACTCAACTTTTGACTAGGCTGACTGGACCTCCACCTCATACTACAGTATCTCCTGTTTTTGTCCACACAATGTTCAGCACTCAGTAGAAAAAACTATGAGGTGCATTTTAAAAAGAGATGAAAAAATAACCCACTGTCAAAACATAAACCATTCATCAGAATGATACTCATAAGCGACTCACATGTAAAAACTATCAGACTGGGACTTTAAAATGATAAATACATTAAATGATCCAAGTAAAAGGTGAATAATACCCATGAATAGATATTGGGAATTATGCAGAATAAAAGCTATAAATAATTAAATGGAGATGCTAGAAATAAAAACACAATGCCAAAGAAGAAAAATTATTTCAAGATGTTGAATAGTAAACTCAACAAAACCAAGTAAAGTCTCAGTGATCTTGTAGATCAATAAAAGTTATGAAAACTGAATGAAAAAATACAAAAGATTGAGGGGAAACCCCAAAGCCCTTAAGAGCTGAGAGAAAACAGTAAATGGTCTAACATAAGTGTAATTAGAATCACGGAAAAAAATGAAATAAAGAACAGGGCAAAAGAAGTATTTTAAAATAATGGCTGAGAATTTTCCAAAAATAATGACATACTTATTATTTGACTTGTTATTTCCAAAAATAATGACAGATCTATTATTTTAATAATAAATCTATATTTAGAGAACCCTAGCTAAAACAAAAAAACAAAAATACACAGCAAATAGTTAGGCTGCTAAAAATATATATATAAGAAAAAGAGAATCTCTTGAAGACAACCAGAGGAAAAAAAGAGAAATATTTATATTTGGAATAGCAAAAATAAGAATACAGCAGACTTCTTATCCAAAACCGTGCAAGCTGGTAGACAATGGAAGACTATCTTTGATGTGCCAAAAAGGGGGTGGGGGGAGGGACCAGTGAAAATACCTTTTAATAGTTAAGGTGAAGTAAAGAAATTTTCAAACAAATAAAAGCTGAGAGAATTCACTAACAGTAAATTTGTTACACAAAAAAATGTTTTAAAAAAGTCTTTCAGGCAGCATGTGTACAACACTAGACAAAAATGTTGATCTACCCAAAGAAATAAGACAATAATAAAAATGAAAGTAAATATTAAAAAGGTTTTTTTTACATATTTTAAAAGATAACTGATGGCATAAAGTGAAAATAGCAATATATTGCAGGATTTTTAAAGTATGTAAAAACAAAATATATTACAATACAAAAGTACCTTATTTCACTGTACTTTGCATTTTTGCACGGTGCAGATATTGCAGAAGGTCTGTGCCAACTCTGTGTTAATCAAGTCTTTTGGTACCATTTTTCAAATAGCATTTGCTTACTTCATGTCTGTGTCACATTTTGATAATTCCTGAAAAATTTCAACTTTTTACTTATTATTCTATTTCTTATAGTGATCTGTCATCAGCGACCTTTGAGGTTACTACTGTAATGTGTGTGTGTGGTGAACTTATTTGATAAATGTTGTGTATGTTCTACCTGCAAGGCAATAATTCAGATAAATGAGTGAAATAAAAACTACCCAATTTATTCAAAAGGCAGAAAAAGATGGGCAGAGAAACAAAGAATAATGTGGACAATCAGAAAATAACTAGTAAGATAGTAGATTTCAAGCCAACCACATAAAAGTCACATTAAATAATATGGCCTAAACCTCCCACTTAAAAGGTAGATATGGTCAGACTGGATAAATCAGCAAGATCAAACCATGCTATCTATAGGTAACCACTTTAAATATAAGGACATTCAAGTTAAAAATTTTTAAATGGCCCTGGCTGGCATAGCTCAGTGGATTGACCGCAGGCTGCGAACCAAAGCATTGCAGGTTCGATTCCCTGTCAGGACACATGCCTGGGTTGCAGGCCACGGCCCCCAGTAGGGGGGCGCTCAAGAGGCAACTGCACATTGATGTTTCTCTCTCTCTCTCTCCCCCTCCCCTCCCTTCCCTCTCTAAAAATACAATAAATAAAATCTTTAAAAATTTTTTTAATGGTAAAGGATATACCATATAAACATTAATCAAAGGAAAACTTGTGTGTCTATATTATCTAACACAGAAGGTGACAGAACAAGCAATATTATCTGGGATAAAAAGGGATATTACATGATGTTAGAAAGATAAAACATTCCTAAATGTGTTAAGCAGCCATCAACAGACCATGAAAATTTATGTAATAAACAGGGATATAAGAAGGTCTTATTTTCATAATTTTTATTCTAGTGAGGATGACAGAGTAGTAAACAGAATAAAAGCTTCAATACAGTTTTTTTTCCTTTAATGGTGTTACAAAAGGACAGAAAAGAGAATATACACCTTTTCTAGAAGAACAGATGGAGGAAAAAGGAGAAAGACAGTTTATTAAAAAACTTCACAGAAATTAAATGTTCATGATATACATAAGTATACTCACCTAAGATCCATAAATTATAAATCCCTAATAAGAGGTACATTTATGAAGCAAAATTAAAGTATTATCTTTAGCTCACCAAAGTTAAACCCTATTTAATAGAAATAATATTTCCTTAAATTACTGATTAATGACATACACTGTATAATCAGTTAGTCATGGTACTTAAGGCCTGTGACCAAATTAGCATTCATTCTCCTGCCTTTATTTATCAAACTTTTGCGAGCACCTACAATGTTTCACATACTGAGCTAGATGTGAAAAATAGATAACTAATGCACAGTTAAGGAGAGAAAAGTATGAAGGAAATACTTAAGCAATAAACACAATTAAGTTTTCAGAGTACAATAGAAGCACAAATAATTTTACCTAGAGGATTTAGAAAAAGATTCATGAACATATTTTCCAAAATAAGTTTGCACTTATTATATGTAAAAAAAAGTGTACTTTATTGTTTAGATTTTGGTGGGTTCCCTCATTAACTTTGTTGAAAAAAAACTTATGTAACACAAACCATATAAATTTAAGTGTAACCAAGTTTAACAGTCCTGTGTACCCCAGAAACCGCCAACACAATCAGGACACCAACCATTTTATCACAGGCCAGACTGCTCACATCCCCTTCTCTCCCCCTTCTCTCCCTTGTCTCCAGCCCCAGACAACCCATTGCTTCTGTCACTATAGATTAGTTTGACACCATATATATATGGATTCATACAGTATGTATTCTTTTTTGTCTAGCTTCTTTAACTTAGCCTAATGATTTTGAGATTCACAGATAAGATAGCATCAGGTATGTTAAGTGGTTTATTCTTCTTTATTACCAAGTAGTATTCCATTGTATGGGTTACATCACTATTTTTACTTTAAATTCATTCATATTTATAGGCATTTGGGATGTTTCTAGTTTGGAGCTATTTGAATATAGCCACTATAGAAAAATACCAGCCCCAGTTTATGAAGCTGATTTTAATGTATATCTTTTCTAATTAATTTTGCAATAAATAATCAACCAAATCACAAAATGAGAAAAAATTCCAGGCTAAAAGAAATAAGGTATGATAAGTAGTAAAATTTGGAAATGACCTATTAAGAAATTGTCATACTGATTCAGAACCATGAAGAGGAAAAAGGCAACTAGACCTTTATATAAGAATTATGAAATTGATCACACTCTCAGAAATCATTAAATATATTTACCTGAGGACTTGGCTGTTAGTTAATCAATTTTAACATCAAATTTCTTTTTTTAAAACTGTCTGATTTTAATTCAGTTATGTATTTCAAGCTTCCTGAAATACATACTAATAGAACAAAAATGATGTGGTATATTTCCATTTCTTTCTTTTACTATAAAGCACTACATATTATTTATCCAACAAAGTTTAGGTGTTACAAATAATGTATATTAAATGCTTATTAGCTGACTCATACTACATTATGTGGGAGAGGAAATTAAAAAAAATCATCTGGCGTTCACTCAAATGACAAGATGTACCAAGGGGAAAAAAACTGTTCTGTTATTTTAGCTTATCATTGCTTACTTAAGATGGTTTTTCAGGTCACTGAGGAAATGTTTTTGCTACTTATTTGTCACATCGCTATGGTTTCACTACTTTAAACCTCATTTATTTAAAGTCCAGTATGAGAAAGAAATTTATATTAGAGACCTACTAAAAGAAAAGCTCACTTTATTATATCAATAAATCAGAGAAATGTATATAGGATGTGTATAAATTCCTTTCTATTACTCTTCATCCCCAGAAAAAGTAGAATTGATTAAAGGCAATAGTAAGAACAGTACCATTTTAATTTTTATTATACTTTGTACACAGAAGAAATAGTACAAAGCAGTAGATATGTCTGAAAAATTGATACCTATGTTTGTTTAGGTGGTTTACTGAGAACATTAAAACTCAGTTTCTCATATGGATTTGCTTAGTTTTACTAGGAATCCTGATAAAATCAAAATAACCTTAATTTTCCTATAAACAAAAAGGTTAAGGAAGTATTTCATACACTCCTCTTCATTTAGAAAAAATGACAAGAATAAAGAGTCAAACATGGTAAAGCATGTTATACACACAAACTTTTTTACATAAAGTTTTCAAATTTGGAAATATAGAAAGGTTTTCTCTCATCACTTGGTTCTGCTCTATGTTCTTTCAATTACGTAAAGTTTATTTTTGTGATTTATAACAGATTAAATAAAATGTTGGTTTAGGATAAACTTTCAGGAAAATTACTAGGACATATTCCTGTATCCGCAACTCTAAGATGTAAACTATTAACATTAAAGCATAAATATATTTAATAAAGTATGTACTTATGAAAGTGTTAACTTCTTCAAATAATACATAGAGTGGACCAGAGACATAGATTTCAGTTCAACACTATCACCAATTTAGCTGTTGATCCTTAAAAGTCACTTGAACTCTCAGGCCTATTTCCTTATCTATAAAATTGGAAGGAGTGGATTAGAATATTTCTAAAAGTCCCCTGTATTTAAAAAACTTTACAACTTCTGGGTGGGTTTATTCTTTTAATCTTTCTAATTTCTCAAAGTTCCTTGAATCTACATAGCCTATCCAGGTCATATCTGAACATTTTGCTAAATATGAAAGTTAACAAACTTTTTCAGTGTTTATCCCCAAAATGTATTAACATAAAGATAAAGAAATTACCCACAAGCCATTTCCTCTTGCACATCTCAGAATTACTACTGCCCCCAGGAAAATAAAAGCAAGCAGCAACAATGAAACTCAGAAAACATAATAAAACAACCTGCCCTTTCCTAGATCAGTAAACTGCCCCATCCTCTGTCCAGCTGCTCAAGCCCCAATCTAGGAATCACTCTTGATTTCTCCCTTACCTACATCCCCCAGTCATCCACCTCTAGAAACGCTTCACAGACTCTTCTGATGCCCTCTATCCTCACTACCATTAACCCAATTCAAGTCACCAGTACCTCCTGTCCGGGACTACTGCAAGTCTTTTGCTTTCCGTGCTTCCATTCTAAGCTCTTAACTTCCATTCTCCTCAAGCCACTTCCCATGCAGCTCTGAGAGTGATGCTTTTAAAATCTGAATCAGATCCCTTTCAATGGCTACTCTTACTCTATGACAGTGATTTTCAACCTTTTCCATCTAATGGCACACATAATTACTAAAATTCTACAGCACACCAAAAAAAAATGTTTCTTACCAATCTGACAAAAAAGTAGGTATAATTCTAATTCGTTCACACCAGATGGCTACTGTTGTGTTGGCTGACGTCATTTTTTTTGGCAATCTAAGGAAAAAGAGTCAGTGTCCCTGATTAAAAAGTCAGGCACTGCATGTTTTAAAAATTCTTGCAGCACACTGGTTGAAAATCTCTGCTCTAGGATGACCCACAGGGCTCACTATGATCTAGGTCCTGTTTATTTCTTCCACTTTGTTGCTCAACACTCTCCCTGTTCACTGCATCCCATATACCTTGGTATCTTTTCTGTTCTTTAAACACACCAAATTCTTTCCTCATTCAGAACTTTGCAATTTCTACACTCCTATAAGGAATAAGGAATATTCTTCCCTTTCTGTTCAATAAGCTAAATTCTTCCCATTTTTTAGCCCTCAGATCAAGTAACACCCTCAGAGAGAATTTTCTTTGTCTTCAGATATGCTCCACTACATCACCTGTTTATTCCCTTGACATCAATGATCACAGCCTGTAAATATCTTTTTGGTAGTATTTACTTATGATCTGTCTTCTCCTATATAAGCCCCATAAGGACAGGGACTTGTTGCTCTTATTTTCTCTTATTATCCCCATCACCTGGCAAAGTGTCCTCAACACAATGGGCTCAATCAATATTTCTTGATTCAAGTATTCTGTGTATATCTACCTATCTAAGAATATGAAAGCACAGAATAAGAATTTCCTTACAATCAACATAGGAAAAGAAGAACATTCAAATCATATGACCCATGGTGTAGGTATTTAGACTTTCTATAGGCAAGAACATAAATACATATCTTCAATGACATATAGATATACAACTTTCTATAGATATGTTTCTAATTCTAACCTCACTTAGTAAATATTTTTTCCTATGTCACACAGAAGGCCTATTAAAAAGAAGATTCCACAGGTTAAATCTTTGTTAGTTTATTGTTTTACTATGGTGGCAGGTCTCTTTTGACTTTGATTTAAAATCCTCAACATCATAATGCTAGATTTAAAATAAATGTTCTACAAATGATAAAAATTTATCCTCCACTATAGAAATTCTAACCTTTGAATCTATGATATAAAATTTTCTTAAGCACAATTATTACTATATGTGAGCTACAGTTTCCAGGGGGTACAATTATTTTTGGTGTTAAAAAGAGGGTCTTACTATTCAAAAGAGTTGTAGCCTGCAAAAATTATATATAATCAAGTTTCTGTTGTGTGTGCATAAAAAAAGTTGGTAGCCAATGATCTAAAGAGTAGTGTCATATTTCTCTAAGTCAGATATATTGGCTATTCTAATGTGTATTATATGAATGGTTTTTTTGTATTCTTAAATATATTACCTTTTAATTTTGCCAGGTGTTATTTTTCTGGAACAAGGGAATGGTAAACAGACATACCTACTTGTTTTTCAAGATAAAGTCAAAAGATATTTATGAAATCTACTACAGAAAAAATTAAATTCTGATACTTACATTCCCCCCTATAATTCTGCCAAAATAGTGGATTTTTATTACATACCTTATATGTATTCAAATATGTTTTAAGCATTCAAATGAAAATTTTGAACCCATCAATATTTTTACTGAAACTCAAAATGCAACTTACTTATCATGATCCAAGTGCAGGTAAAATGCACAAAGGACTAGGTATACAAGTAAAAGCTATAAATATTACATCAGTGAAATTACAGACAGGTCATTCAGAAAAAAACACCATGACTTAAATACTCATATATCAAAAAGAAGCACGAAGTTGCAATTTTGTGGCATACTATTATATTCAGGTGTAAATTTTGCCTTGACACAAGAAAATTCCAAATATATTTACACTGATAATGCAGGACCAGGAGGAAAAACTACTAGTTCTACAGATGCAGTTTAAAATTAGGTCACTGCACGGTAGTTGACAGACACAGCTTAGGTGTACCTGCTGATAGTAGTATTAATTTCTGTAGTACAATAGATTTCTCTCACATCAGTAACCATTTGACAATTCTACTTTTTTCAAAAAGCCTTTATCTTAATAATGGAACACCCATAAATTACTGCACATTTGCTAAAGATGTCACTAAATTTACTCTATTTCTTATATTTTTCTATTATCATTTTATTAGCAGAAGACTGTGGTTATATATACAAATTATAAAATAACTTACTAAGATCAATTATTTCCATAAAATTACCTTACCTTAAATGACTTCTGGACAGCATTCAGGCAACAATGGAAATAATTTATTGCTCAAATTTATTAATCTAATTGCTCAAGATCAAAATTAAATTTTTTCCAGATATTTTAAATATAAAAGATGCTTCTGTATCATCCACTTAATAATTAAATCATGCCAGACTATGTGTATGGATGTGTGCATATACAGAGTTCTGATTTAGAATTTAACTTGAAGTGATAACAGTACAGTTTCTTAAGAGGAACAAACATTTATTCCACTATTTCTGCTATTTACATTATCCAGTTTTTAATGTAGACTCATTGATTCCTTCCCCTGATGCGGTATCTTCTTGGATTCTTACTTACACATTCCCCCCCTTCCTTTCTGTTCTCTTAAATTTGTTCTGCAAGTTTCAAAAAAAAAACCACAAAAAACTCTTAACTGGTTATTCTTCATTTAGTCACTGTTCAAAGCTTTTTAAGTAGGTAAGTACATCAGAATCATTTAGGGAGCTTTTTGCAGAATATACATGACAGGTTGGATTCTAACCTCAAAGATTCTGATTTAATGGTTCTAGGTTGTGGCCAAGAAAACATATTTTGAAAAAGTTCTCCAAGTGTTTCAGATGCGTACTACTAAGAATCACACTAACTGTTATGAATGTCTGCCTAGCTTATAATGTATATCTCTTTCAAATTAATATTTTTATGGTATCAATTTCAGCACTTAATTCTGTTCCTCGAATACCTGCAATGGCTCCCCACTGTTTAAGCCCTTCTCCAATACAGATTCCAGACTTATCTATCCAAGATTTTGTCTACCTTTTAAAATGCTTCTCTGTGCTCCTGAAAAATCTTTCTCTACAGGTCCAAATCCTATTCAGACTAAATGTTTCATTCTCCATAAATATCACTGGATGAGCTCAAATGCAAATTAGCTCCCTCTAAAAACTTACTGTGTATTCTCTTACAGCATTTATCACATGGTGTATGATTTTTAATTTACTGATATACATGCTTCATTCCCTTCAATTCACAATAACTTTCTTAAGCGGTTTTATTACATATATAAAATAACAATTATATATGTGGTATTTTAAAACACTCATTTTCATGCAAATCAAAGATTAGCATATTTTTCAGTCTCAGAAAATACAACTTGAAAACATTATACAACACAAAAATTAAGCAGGTATAATGAGTGCAAAACAACTGTTTGGTTTTAAAATAAACTAGGAAATATATAAAGTTGAAAATTCTTTTAAGTTTTTAAGTTGTATGTTTGAAGCAAGTTCCACTACCAAAACAACAGATTTGAATTATATTGCCCAAATAGTGCTACCTTCACTAAAGTAATCAGTATTACTTCTTGGATTCTGTTGAAGATTTGTACAAGAAACATTCATATGGAGAATATCTGGGTAATTTTTGCCGAGCTATTATTGAAGACACTGTCTTTAATGCCTATCTTTGTATATTTCTTTGCATATTTTAAGAGGGATGTGTCCAGAATCATCTAAGGAGGTAGTGATATCCTTATGATAAATCTCTTCTAGCATTTGTCACAACAGGTCTTTTTAGTTCAACTGAAAACTAGAATATTTCTACTTAGCACAAAGTAAAAATTACATAGCACATCAAGTTTTTTATTTTCTTAACCTAGGCTGCTTAGAGGCACAAATTAAATTACTGCTCAATATAAAAACTATATTATCCCTGACTTGTACTAGATTTTCTTTGCCTCTCCTTATATGGCTTCTGGCCTTTATATATTTATTTTACATAGCTTACAAAGTTAGTGTATGCATTACATTATTGTTATAGCATACTTTTTAGAAGTAATAATGTTATGGACTGAATGTATCCCTCCCAAATTCATTTGCTTATATCTTAACTCCTGTTGTAATGGTATTAGGAGGTAATTAGATCATGCAGGTAGAACCTTCATGAAAGGGATTAATGCCTTTATAAGAAGAGAACCAAGAGGAGCTTGCTTCCGCTCTCTCTTTCTGCTATGTGAGGATGCAATGAAAACGCAAACCAGAAAGGGCGCCCCTACCAGATTATGTAATCTGCTGGTGCCTTTTGATCTTGGTTGGATTTCCCAGCCTCCAGAACTGTGAGAAACAAATGGTGGTTTAAGAAACCAAACTGACCAGGACAAATGACCATATATAAATGCTATGTATTTCCTTTCCACAGCGGTTAATAATTATATTGTGCATCTATATATAAACCTTTATTTAATTCATACAAGCTCACTTTACCACGGAAGACACTAAAATTGAGAAAGATTAAATGACAATTTAGTAAATGGCAGAACTAGAAATCCTATCAATCTGCAATATTTCCAGGATACACATTAAAATTTCATTATTTATATTAATTTTAAAATGAACTATATTTCTTCAATAAACAATGTACTTATTTGCTTATTTTTTAAAAAATGGTTCCAAGTATTATTCTCATTGTTTGTTTATTTTTATTCTGACTTACTGTGTACTCTATAATTGTTCACGAGTTGTGTTTCTTTGTATATTTTATTTTCTCCACCATATTAAGAACTTTTTATTGACATGAACCTTTTTTTACGGCTTATGACTGTGTTATACAACAACATCTATCCCCAACTATGTACAATATGTTGGATATCTTTACTATGGAGTATTTTCATATAATAATAGCAATAATTACTGTCTCTAAGAGTAGCAGTTTCATGTAGCTATTTATTCTTACATATACATGTACTTTGATAATAAACCCATTCATAAAATGCAACAGATCAGACAACTGTAACTGAACAATAAAGTAATTAAAAAAATAAAAAAACAAGTAAGATGCAACAGATAAACTGATAAGAGTTGAAGAACCTTGTTTTTACACTTACTGGCTGGTAATTCTAAAATTGAATACCCTACTAGTATTCAATTGGGAAGTAGGGTAAATATATAGACCTGCGAAACTCTTTAATATAATTAATCAAATGCTTAACCTATTTTATATCGCTGATATAAATATTTATTTTAAATGCCAGACATAAATAGTTCCCTGTGGACTATAACCGCTATAAACATACTTTGATTACTTCAGCAATTTCAAAGCTTGCCTATATTATATTAATTCATACTTAACAAACCAAATTACATTTCAAAATACTGTAGAATTATTGCTAATTCTTTTTCAGCATTTATAGTCAGACAACGAAGTCTTTCTTCATGTATTACATAAGCATAATGTAGCATAGTTAGAATCACTAATACACAAATAAGTCCATGCATGTATTTGGGCATCCTTTCCATTTACATTTGAAGTCAATGAAATAAACAATACTTAGTTCACTTAATAAATATTGGGTTTGGCAAACCTTAATATCATATCATTTTGAATATATACTCAGCAGTAAGCAAGAATCTAAGTTTCTTTGTATCATGTATGATAGCATTTCATATAAATTTCTTAAGTATACATCTTTCCAACAGTAAAACTAATTATATAATAGCAAGCATTAATTTTATTTCTGTAAAGATGTATATTTATTTAACATGATTAATTTGAATTGTATATTATACTTTCTCTGGTGTAGAAAAAGGCACATACTTAATTTCATGTAATCATTTATGTCTAGCTTCTACTACAGAAATTTTAACTAGTATATCCTGTATCAATTATTTCCTAACCTCAAGCAGTAACATATGCAAATAGAGAAAACTCCAACAATCAATTTATCCCTATGAATTATAAATAGTGGGTACAAATTTAATATGAAGCTCTTCAATATTATAAGGACATTTAAGTATATCAGCAATTTTAAATGTGCACAATGCTGTAGACAAAGCTAATCATCAAAAAGAAAGGGATTACACAATTGCACAAAAGATGGCTATATAAGAAGAAAAAAAAGAATTCATTTTTACCACTTTTGAAAGAAATGTGTAAAGAGGACAAAGGTATTTACCTATGAAATTTAATACTTTTCTTTATTTAAAATCACATTCCCTAGAAAATCCATCAGTTTGCTGATTTCTTTCTAAATTGAAATACAATTTTTTCTCTTCTTTGATCTAAAACATATCAAACTTCTCCTAAGTTATTTTGCCAGAGTTAGAGAGCAAAATAGTTTTAAAATGTGGCTTATGTCAGAAATCTGCACACTTCTAAAGAGGAATCCATAGCTGAAGTGCCTTGAAGGCTCTCTGGAAAAAGAGGAAAAAGGCCAGGTACTTTAAATGTTCCTACCCAGTGATTCTTTCATATCACTATGCAAGAGACAGACTGGAACTTAATAAATTCATCAGCAACAAAGCCTCACTCTGTCCTGCTTGGCAGCTGTTATCAGTGTGTTACCTGATGTTAAGATTATATAAGACCATTTCCTTCCATTAGAAGAGTTCCTAAAATGGGCACTATCAAAGCTAGTAAAATTGAAATCTGACCTACTTTTTTCAAAAGATTACCATGGATTTAGCTGAAATATGCTAGCAAACACTTCACTTTTTAAGTGTCAAAATGAAAATCTGCAAAATGTGCACACACTGCTCAAATATTTAGCTCTAATAATGAATTCATCTTATTTTCTATGTACACTGGCTTTTACTATCTATTGCGAACCTAGTATTATTCTGAATAAACTTACATTAAAAATTATTCATTTGGAGTACATTTATAAAATGTTAAGTAAACTGATTATTCCAATGAATAAGTTTAATAAAACACAAATGTGAACTGGAAAACATGTTATTTGTAAGAAAAAGATTTCTTGTTTTACAAAGTTGTCATGTATAGTTTTCTATCATCCTTTTAAGAATGAAGCATTACATTCTCAAGAGGGAAGAAGATTAATTAATTAAAATAGAAGCCATTCAATACTTTTTAAAAAGAGAAATCTAATTGCTGTGTTCTTTCAAACTCCCAATTGTCATAAAATATAATAAGAAATGCATTTCAAGTAAATTCACAAATCAACTACACAGTATCACATTTATAGACTTTTATATTATTGTTGTAATTCAAATATAGGTGCTGTACTTTTCCTACAATTATTTGGAGAAATCACTAAGAAGTTCACAGAGTTTAAAAGGGTAAGAAAGCATACAGTCCTATGGAAATTACATGCATAAGCAGGACAAATGAACACATTTCATTTCATAACTTATAGTTATAAATCTCTTCTTATACTAATTCATTTTTAAGACTACTAACTTCATTTTTCTTAAACAAGGATTAAAACTATAAAAAATAGCTCACATTCACTATGCTTAATTTTCCACTTAACTATAATTTCCATTGAATTAAATGAGAATGAAGTGTTATAAATATTTATGGATAAATGAAATAAAAAATTAACTCATAGCCTAAGAATTTTATACTGTACACTTTGTAAGAACAGAGTAAATGGATATGATAAACACTATAATAATGGACTGTAGTTTTATCAAAATAATAATCACATTAACTAGACATTTATTACCTTAACTTCAAGATTCTTTAGTACACAGGAAATAAAATTACTATGTGCCCGTAAAAACCAGAGCAAGATGAAATAATAAATCACTATAGGTGCTTCTTCTATTTTACCAATATTAAGTAAAACTCAAAGCCAAAATATGCAAAACAGATATTTCCTATATTCAAGCAATGCATAATTCAAGAATAACTAAACTGAACAAGGATTAAAAAATTTCAACAGCCTTAAATTCTAGTAATAAACACGGAAGAATAGGAATAAAAACAGTAATGATCAATGCTGTCTAGGTACATGCCATCAATCTTTGATGGTTACTCAGAGGGAGTCTTTATAATACATACTGTTAAACTTAATCATATAAAATACACATAAATGGTTCATTCTTGAACACTAATACTATAAGGTATGCTGTTTAATAAAAATCATAAATATGAAAATGCAAAGTCATAAACATAAAGCACTAGAATTTTATAAATAAAGTTAATAAGCTAGGATAAAAATAACTGGAATGAAGAAACAGACAGGTAAATTTATAAGCAGTAATGGGGACTGGAAACTGTAAGTTAAAATTCATAGTACACCATCCATGTCCTCAGATATAATATTTAATGTTCCAAAAAGAGAGGAGAATAAATGAGGCTAGCCTTACCACCACTGCTACAGATAAGTTATAACCGAAAGCTATAGTTTCAATCTTTTTTCTTTTATCATAAATAAATATGTTTATGACCTTATATAATATGTGGCTTATGTACACAAATCACTACTGGAAGCATTGCCTATTATAAAAGGGCTTTGTCTTCTTTGTTTATAACAAAATGTAACTCACTCAAAAGGAGAATTATAAACTCAATGGGGAAAATAAGCAATGAAAGTTATCCCAGTTATAAAATATATGTTTTTGGCTCAAAATATAGAAATCTAAGGAAAAGCAGGATAAGCCTAATTAAATTAAATATACTCAAGATTTTTCTGCACATATGTGGGAAGGAAAAGCAGAAAATCTATAATTTTTGCAATATACCCATACTCTTTGCCTCATAAAACAGCGTGTTATAGAAAGTGATGAGGATGGCAATGACACTATGACAAATAGGAATGAAGTCAATGCAAATGTAGTAGGCCAATCTAGCTTTTAAGAAGATTATGAATTTTATGAATGGTTTTACTGAATTGTAAATAATTAAAAATGTACTTGGAGACTTTGAAACTTTAAAAAACTGTGTTCATAAGCATTCACATTCAGAGATGATACTTTAATAAAACCTTACTGAAAAGATATATATATATATTTAATTTAAAACCCAATTACTTAGGAATTGACTTACTTTCCTCTGAAAATATAATTTGTGAAGCAGAGGAAAAGAGCTCACTTTTTATAACTTCTTACTTAAGAATTATTATGGTCCAAATCTCTAACAGACCTGCTAAATAAGCAGAGCTGTCATACTGGCCCATGTTAGTGTCTTAGCCTAGAAAAGTCAGTGCTAACACTAAAAGGGAAATTAGTTTGAAATCATAACACTTAAACAAAAGTTTATAAGTGTATTACTGATATTTCAACACTTACGGCTATCATAACATATGTTTCCTAGAGCCCTGCCCGTTTGAAGCAGCACTTCCTGGTCTTTGCTATTTAGTAGTTGCACCAGTGGTGAAATCAATCCAGCATCCACACAAGGAATTCGCATAAATTCTGAAAACAAGAGACATATTTAATTAAAAATCTAAAGATTCACAATTTCCACAAATCATGCCCCTAAATAAAATAAATACCTACTATTAAAATGTCCAAAGTACTTACTATTTGAAGAGTACATTTCTGTTCAAAAGTACCATTACAATACAACCCTATTACATACTTCATGAAATAACTACACAAAAATGTGTGGGGTTGTAATTTTCCTTTGTTGACAGTCTGCCATAAACTAAAAGGGTTTTTAACTTTCTTTATACCTAACTTATCACTATGTTCTCATAATAACTGAATGTGCTTAGGAAGCAACGTGTAATGATAGAAATATTGGTAATGGTCTTTCCATGAGCCCGATCATTAAAGTACAGCAGGTCCTCAAACAAGCTGTTCCATTCAATGTTGTTTTGTTATAATGTTGATGAGATGCAGCAGAAACCTAATTCTTGTTTATATCAAATTAGCCTATGGTAAAATTGGTTTTGTCATACAGTGTTTCACCACAGTTCCAAGACCTATCAATGACACTAAGTGAGAACGTAATGTACTACGGTTATAAACTAAGCCATCAAATTGTAGAATTTTCACTCTATGTTCTCTAAAAAGCTAAAATATAAGACTTTTAAAAAAGGTTCAAGTGAATCATTAAAAATAGGTCCTTTCCAACTGGTAAGACTCAACAAAAACACCTATTATTTATCTTCATTTCTGTTCTTTATTAAAATCCATTTTATAGATCACTCATATCTGTTGTTGTACCCATGTATTTGGTCTAAAGCACCAAATGTTGTTTTCTTACACTTCAAACTTTTTTCCTTAGCTTCACAATATACTATTCTAAATTTATTAACTTCCAATGATACCATTATAGTTACAATTAGACACACTTTTTTACAGTGTCAGGAAAGCCTATTACAAAATTTAAGGATAATAAAGATACCTAATTGGTGAAAGCTCTAATAACCAATATCACAATCATCATTTTGGATATTAGGACTTACTATAAGAATGTTCTTGTCAATAAAGATCTAATTCTTGAATCTATACTCCATCCTACTACATAAAAATTACTTTTCACTCTTGCTTTCAAAGGGCATCCACTCCTTAATTTGTTCCACAAGTTCTCTCATAAGCAATCTCTCCCTCTTTCTTTTCATTTTCAAATTCTTAGAGCACATTGCCCTCGCAGGGGTGGCTCAGTTGGTTGGAACATATAGTCACAGTGTAACCAAAAGGTTCTGGGTTTGATTCCCAGTCTGGGCATGTATGATCTCCAGTCTGGGCACATATGGGGCAACCTACTGATGCTTTTCTCTCGTATCAATATTTCTCTTCCTCCCTCCCTCTCTAAAAAGCAATAATAAAAAATGTCCTCTGGTGAGGATAAAAACAAAGAAACATACATTTTAAAAAAATTCTTAGAGTGCATCATATAGGGCTGTTACCTCTATAACAACTTCTTTTCCCCCTAAGATAGCTATAAATTACAAAGGAATTCCTCTTTACCTAAATAAATAATTGCATTTCTATCTTACCTCTTACCTACCTTTATACAACTGAAAAAGCTCTCCAACTTAAACTTCCAAGAGTAAGAGTACTCCCCTACTTCTAAAGCTTTTGGTTTACTGTTGAAGTTTTGGGAGTTTTTTTAAAACTCAGTAGTGTAAGATATTCCATTACCTACTGGGAAAATGAATTATACTACATTCTTCCATGAATTCAATGACTATAGGAGATGACACATCAATCTACTTATCTACCTCTTAAATTAATAGTTACTTTAGAATCTTTATAGATTTCAAATCTTAAAATAACTTGTCACCAATTCAAATTAATTAAATTAAAGGCAGATATCCCTTTCACCTCTTGCCACGCCTAGTTTCTGTCAAGGACATCATTTAAATGACTACTAAAATAAAAAATTTGGGAAAAGTCTGATTTGCATTCATTTCACAAATGGAGTCTGTTGTTGTATCTTATTGTTTTGCTTATTTGTTTTGTTGTTGCTATCCTTCAGGCAATGGCAGCATCGATGAATTACTATTTTCCTTTGCTTTTAGGTTCTAATTGTCTATGTGGCACCAACCTATCTTTCACATTTTTGATGCTTCAATCAATATTTGGTATTCTTGAAATGATAGAAGGTAAATAATTATAGGAAAATTGGGAATCAAACTATTCTAAACATTTTTTTATTCAAATGCATATAAAGATTACCTGAAACATATACAATGTTAAATGTCAATTATAACTCAGGTATTTTCTTAAAAAGATATAAAGATAAAACAAAACTAGTATATTTCTCAGCTTTCAGTCAATGTAAAAGCAATACTGCCTGGAAAAAGTAAACTCCTTCTAAAACCTTTTGCTTCTCAGACAATTTACTTTTCAAGTGAGGCGTACAGCTCTTCCTTAGCTAGCTTTGAAAACACGAACTCACCTACTTTGGATGGATATATGTGAAAATATACCAGGAACTTACCAGAAATATGTTTATAAAATATATATTATTTATCTATATATAAGTATATATAATACTGGAGAGGTCACAGACTGGCTGTGATTGTCATCCTTGTTCAAACGGTTCCCACACATATATGCCTGGTTTCTAGAAATCTATGTTGTGATTCTAATGAGATTAAATATAAACCACTTTATCTTAAAAATCGAGCTGCTTTGAATCTAAGATTCAGATAGTGGTTTTGATCTAGGTTAACAAAGCATGTCTGAAGGGGTTCCATTTTCTAACTAAATCTGCTTCAGGAGCTCTTTGTTGTCCCAAGGTATTCACTACCTATTCAGAGTAATTCAAGTCTGCTTTAAGTACATTAAACATTCCAAGATCTCTGAACATTTATGACCACCTCATATCCAAACCACTGTATAGTGATAATACAAACAGTAGAAGGCCAGTTTGCAGTTAATAACCCCCCAAAATGATTTACCAATATAGAAAACTTTACTGAAACCTGAAAGACATTTTGAAAACCTCTAAACAAATGGACAAAAACTCACAGTAATTTTCTTTTTGGTAAAACACTTATGAACAGGTTGTTTTACTAGGCCACCTACTATACTGACTACACAAATAAGGCCAGAATTTTTAAATGTGTTCTCTTAAAAGTAAAACAAATGAAACTTACTAAAATAAAAGGCCTACAAATAATATCAAACACACAAACTGAGACTCACTAAAGGTATTACATTTAGTATGGCCTTCCCTTATGAATAAAAACTGCTTTAAGAAGTCAGGGTTTTCTCAAACTGACTGAATTAAAATCATGTGCAAATATTTCTGCTATAATAAATCCTTCCAAGGAATGTCTCATTAGATATAAATTATACATAATGGGATGAATTGGCTATGATCTAATCTAAGTTCTGCTGTCATTATTATTTTTCCAGAGTATTTAAAAAATAAATGTTTCCCAAGAAGGTGAATGCAGAAAACAACATACATTCCCACTGCTCTTTGGCTGTCACATGCCAATGTCAGGAGGATAGGCCAAACTAAAAATAAACAGTTTAAACCTAGGTATAACACAAACTGATATACACATTGAAAAAGGAAAGCTCTCTGTGACAATAAAGGTAAATGACTCAGTGGCAAGTTCAAGAATCCCATAAATGAAGTAGTAAATGGTACAGGTACAGAAAGGACGAGCAGTGCTTCCCTTTACTTCTCTGGAAGATTGGAATAGCAAATGGGAAATGTATAAAAAAATGACTATGACTATAACAATAGTCATTTTTAACAATTACATGAAAAAAGTCAAAGAAAAGAAATAGAAAAAACATAAAAAATGTCTAATCTACAAAATTAAAACATAAGTTAATAAAACATACTGACAAGTAAGGTGTAAAACTGAAGATGTTCCCAGCAGAAAAGTTCTTGAGGAAAACCTCACCATTTTTGGCTACTTCTGCTATGATGTTAGCTATTTTGGCTGAGCAGGAAGACTGTGGAATCAAGAGACTTGCAAACAGTTGAAGTATTCCACTTCCTTGGATTTTTTCACTTGTTTCCATATCTGCAAGAGATATATACAGAGAGCTTCAATGAAAATCTTCAACACTAACACTGACAACTTTAAACATTATACATTCAAGAATTTTCACCATCCAAATAAAAATTTGTTCAGTATACATTCAAATATATGTATTTATTTATGTAAATAATTACCTTCAGTTCTACAACCTGCTTTTTTTTTTATCTGCACAAAACACTTCATAATACAATCTTTTGCCTATCTACAGTCAGATTATAAAGGAATAGTTTCTGAATATACCATTTGCATGCTAAACTTATTTTTCAATGTTAGTTCCAATCCTGTATATACAGAATAGGAATGCCTTTTTTTCTACTTCCCTTCTGCATTCTATAACAATATATTATTTTATATACACATATATGTATTCATTCTATGGTTTCCTATACGCTGTCACAATTTTAAAAAAGTAAATGGCAAGTAAATGAGCAAAAACTTCACCTTACATCATTTTATATGGAGTGACAGAGGAAACTATATAGTTTCATATGACCACTATGTTTTCCATACGACTCTTCAAACCACCACTAATGAAGACAGGAAATAGTTAACAGTGATAAGGCCACTATATTTAGAACTTGATTTGGTAATGTAGAAATTCAAGAGTCCCTTGCTTCTTTTCTTTCTTTCTTATATATATATATATATATATAAAGTTAAAATATATATAAAGAACCTTTTGATGAAACCAAGCCACTTAATGTATCTGTTATTAAAGCACAGACTATTAAAAAAAGATAACAGGAACACCTGTAGTAATGATGGACTTAAGACAAGCTCAAGAAAATAAAACGAAATTACTATTTGGTTCTAAATAATAAAGAGGCATGGGTATATGTTTAAAGATAGTTATGCAGTTCATTAAAACATTCAATTTAAATTTGTTTTTGTGTATAGAGGCTCTATATCCTTTGCATCCTTTGGCTATACATACAAACAAGAGAGAACACTAAATTTAGGTTTCTTGTTAAGTGAATAGTAGCCGATGTGACCAATAGAGTAAGAAAATAACTTTTAATAGAATAATTTGAGAAAGTCTCCAAAAAATAAATGTATTTGTTTACAGTAAGTGCAGAACAGTGCAGTGTTTTTCAAACTGTGGGTACTGATCCATCAGAAATTCTGAAACACATTTGGCCAACAAGAACCAGCAATTTCTTAAAAAGAGAATAAAATTAATATGTACAACAACAAAAGAACAGGAAAAATTTTGCTCAGAATGAGGGGAAAATTTCACTGTTAGTGAAACTGTTTGAATTATGTATATGCACCTGCATATGTAACTATATGCATGCCTACTGTACGTGAAATGTATTTCTAACCGTAGGTTCTGGTCAAGAAGTTAAAAACCACGGCTCTGTACACAGCTTGTCTACCCAGGGTGACAGAACCATCACACTCTCTTAACATCACGAGAAGCTAGAGTTGTCAAATGGCTGAAGCAATAGAAAAGTATATGGGTAATTATACTTCTATGTATTTATTATCTTTAAAAAAGTAATCAGTAATTAGTTTATATATATGTATGTATGTATGTATGTATATCTATGACACACTGGTAGGTACAGATCAAATAACCAAGATTATTCAATGATGAAACTCTACTCATGCATTTCCTTTCTACCACAAGCACAGTGCATTGTCACATAGCTAGTACTACTTCAGCTTGTCACATTTTTTAAAGATTTTAATTATTTATTTTTAGAGAGAGGGGAAGGGAGGGAAAAGAGAGGGGGAGAAGCATTAATGTGTGGTTGCCTCTCCCGTGCCTCCTACTGGGGACCTGGCCTGCAACCAAGGCATATGCCCTGACAGGGAATCGAACCTGCGAACCAGGCTGGCACTCAATCCACACTAGCCAGGGCTCAGCTTCTAACATTTTATGTACTATAATAAAAAAGACACTTTGGAGATACTTTGAAAGTCTTATTTAGTAGCCCAGAAAGATGAAGTAAACCTGTCTAATGTCACCAATCATACTAATCACAGAGCATAAACAGCAACTTCAGATTCTATTAAGCCAACAAGCTGACATCTCTATCACCTGGCAACCTGTGGTATTTTTTTAGAACAGAAAACAAGCATAAATAGATGAAACCTGTCCTTTTGTACGCTGTCACTTACTAGGTTTCATGCAATTCAGATGATCACGAATGTAATGTACATGTGATGGGGACATAAAGGTGTCTTTTCAGCAGGTCCATTTATAACATATAAAATGTCTTTGCTTTTTGCTTCTTTGTGGATTAAAAAATAAGTTTTTAAGGTACCACCTGAAAACTTGATACCAAATTTCCATTAATTATTTTTTAAACAAGAAGCCAAAAAGAACTCAAGCCAATTTCCCATATTAAAATCCTTCCTTTTCTGACCATTGCTACCAGAAGATGTACAACCTTAGAACAACAGTGAGACAGACTGCCCCAGGGGTCTTGTCCCACCATCTGTTGGTACTGGGACAAAAGAGCAAGAGTATGGCATAAGGCATAAATCACAATTAGATGTGAAGCCGAGGCATTTGTGTGCATGGAGACTAGTGGTTAACTGCAAATCACCCATGCATGCCTCATTTTTACTGTAATTGAAAGAATGGCTTAACTTCAGAGCTGAATGTGAGGGGCAAAAGGAAAAATTAATACAAAATTGTTGTACTCTGCTCAGACTTTCCATAGATTATAATCCAAGGAATTCGAAGAATAGTCATACTAACCTGAATCAAGAGTCTGGGAATAGTATTTTTTAAGCTACTGTCCGAGAGATAAATGGAATAAATATAATCTGGTTTCTAATATAAATCTGAATTTAGAAAAATCTAACAGGAATTCCATTTATCTGTTAGCATGCAGATTTCTATGTAGGTTTAGAATTTAAATTAAACAACTGGGAATTATCTTCTTTCCTGTGACATAAAAACATAAAGAACCAAATATTGCTTATCACTAAAAAAAAAGTCCTTAAATAATTACAAAATTTCAGCCTCATTTCACATATACTTTCTGCACTAGCATTCTACTGCATTTCCAACACATAGTTATCTGTGAAACTAAAAAGTGTTCTCAGATATCAGCACCCTTGAAATGATTTTAAAAGAGCATTAAGAAGTAGTCAGCAGTTCGTGTTTGCAGGTCTAAATGAAGAAGAGCTACTTACAAAAAAAAATCATGCACTGGGCTCAGGAGTTGTAAGAAAAGGTAGGATTTCCATTACTTTAGCCAGAATACAATAGACATTTTAACTACACTCCTTTCAAATGTTTGTAGGAATCAATTTAATATATTTGTCCCCCTTCACATGTAGCTGTGATCATAAAAAGTGTCTTGAGTATGCCTACAAATTGCAGGTGGCTGGCAACCCTTGAATGTTAAAGGACCCATACACGAGGGGGGATGCACCCAAGGCCCAGAATTATCTTCTGGAGAACAAGAACCTGTAGTGCTGGCTTCCCCCACTAGGTGTGTGCTCTAGGAGCCCATCTGTATAAGTGTATTAATTGGCATTGTTGTGAGAGGCTGCATCAGCTTCAGAGAAATTTTTTTTGAAGACTCAATACATTTGCTCATTTCATCATGGGTGATTTAGGGGAGCACCTGCCCACACTGCCCTGAGTATTCAGCAGTTTTTGACCAAAATGGCCTGACCCCCATGCCCACCCTTCCTATTCACCCAATCCTGCCCCAAGTAACTTTATTTTCTTTCCCCAGATGGAAAAAGTCCTCAAAGGGAAATGTTTTGCTGGTGTGGAAGAGGTGAAACAAAAAAATGGCAGAACCACTAAAAGGCATCGAAACTGTTAAGTTCAAAAACTGTTTTGAGCAGTGGAAAAAAGAAATCTCAATAGGTGTATTTCATCAAATGGAGAGTACTTGAAGGTGACTGAAGTTTAAACATGTAAAAATACGCACTTTTTTATAAATAAATTCCGGGGGTTTTTTGGGTCCCCCTTGTATGATAGGCAACTGCAAGTCTAAAATAACATCTGTAGGAGGACCTCCTGCAGGACTCACAGCCATCACAGTAGCTCTAGGAGTGCTGAAAGCGCTCGTTCTGTCCTTGCAGTCCTAGGTCCACGGTCCTGGCCCCCTGATGGCAACAGGCAGTTTAGTTATGAAACTGCCAGTGACAGAAAAAGAAAACTGGGCAATCAGGTCAGAGAAACTTGAAAGAAGAGTAAATCAAGAAGCTAGGCCACAATGTATTATGGGGAGGAGAGGTTAAAGCACAACTCATAGAACTTCTCAAGGCCAATAACCTGGTGGAACAGAGGAAACAGGCAGAGTGAGAATAACTCATAATTTAAGGCTGAAGTTCCCAACAAAATTGCCAAATAAATACATTAAAATAACTGGCTTCATGGTTAAATACCAAGATGGGGTTTTCAAATATGCTACTACAATAAGCTGAACTTATGATGTTATGTTAGCATATAGGCTTTGTGAGGATAAATTAATAAAAAGCAGTCGATAATCAACTTATAGTAAACTCCAAGTTAGAAAAACAAAACTAATGACTGCTATTACTATGATCCTTAGAATAAAAATGTATTTGGATAGACTGATAGTATTTTTAAAGTAATAAAACAATATTTAAAGTTTAAAGTTTCACTTAGAGTAAAGTTTCACTTAAAGTAAAGAACTGGTATCTTTATATTCCATGTCCAAGGAAACCTGACAACAGATTGTGAAAAGGAGACTTGGAGTTGGGATGGACTGCAACAATCAGGAATATGACTCAAGGGCTGTGCGTATCCTTATTTCTGGGAACTATGTATTTCTCAAGGGGTAAATTTTTAGAACATTGTGTAACAAGTGATGTAGCCTTGTGCTCAGACAACCTGATCGAAATTCATAACTTCATTTACTACCACATGAACAAGCCCCAAATCTTCTCTCCTTTTATCCAACTGAAAACAAAGGGAGTGTGCATGCATGTGTGCGTACACGTGTGTGTGTATCTCATAAACACATTTCACATTCACCAAATAGAACTTTACTTTTAAAGCCATCCTAGTTTCTATTTCAGTAACAGGCAGGGACTCCATCAAAGCCAAAAATCCTAGAGGGCTACAAATTTTTCTCATTTAGCAAATGCCTTTCTACCACCCACATGTAATCAGAATGGAGGTTCCACAGATTCCACCTCATTAGCATCTTGTACATCTACCTTCCCTTTCTACATTCCTGTTATATCAGGTTCTCAGTTCTGACCATTATTAAATGCAATGGCCTCCTCAAGAGTCTCCCTAACTCCAGCCTTCCCACTGCCCTGATCAGTTATCCATAAAGATATCAGAATAAACTTCAGAAAATGCAAATTTTATATCCTTTCTTTTTTACATCTTTAAATGATTCTCCATAACTTTTTAAAAATTATCTTATTCTTTTTTGTATTGTTCCATTACCATTTATTCCTCTCTCCCACAATCACTACACTGTTGTCCATGTCCAAGAGTCCTTTTTCCTTTTTGCTCAATCCCTCCACCTGCTAACTGCCCCACCCACCACTGAGCTGTCAGCTTGCTCTCTGTCTATGAGTCTGTCTCTAGCTTGTTAGATCAGTTTGTTCACAAGACTCCAAATATGTGTGAAATCATCTGGTATTTGTCTGACCAGCTTATTTCACATAGCATATTATTCTCCAGGTCCATCCACGCTGTAGCAAGGGATAAAATTTTTCTTCTTTTTTAGGGCCGAATAGTATTTCATTGTGTAAATGTCCCACAGTTGTTTCATCTACTAATCTGCTGATGGACACTTGGGCTGCTTCCACATCTTGGCAACTGTAAATAACACTGTAATGAACATAGGGGTGCTTATGTTTTTTTAATGTGTTTCAGGTTTCTTCAGATAATAGTCCAGAAGTGGAATCACTGGGTCATAAGGCACTTACATTTTTAATTTTTTGAGGTATCTCCATAGTGCTCTCCAGAGTGGCTGTACCAGTCTGCATTCCCACCAACAGTGCAAAAGGTTTCTCTTTTCTGCACATCCTCATGAGCACTTGTTGTTTGATTTATTGATGAGCCATTCTGATGGGTATGAGGATATATCTCATTGTGGTTTTAATTTGCATTTCTCAGATAATGGTGACATTGAGTATCTTTTCATATGTCTATTGGCCACCTATATGTCCCCTTTTGAGAAGTGTCTATTCAGGTTCTTTGCCATTTTTTAATTGGATTGTTTGTTCTTTTGGTGTAAGTTTTATAACTTATTTATAGAGTTTGGATATTGACCCCTTATCAGATATATCGGAATATATCCTCCCATTCTGTGGTTTGTCTTTTTATGGTTTCCTTTGCTGCGCAAAGACTTTTTAGTTTGATGTAGTCCTGTTTTTTTTATTTTTTCTTTTGTTTCCTTTCCTGAGGAGATATATTAGATAAAATATTACTACGAGAAATGCCTCAGATTTTACTGCCTAGAAGAATTTTCTTCTAGGATCTTTGTGGTTTTGAGCCTCATATTTAAGAGTTTAATCCATTTTGAATCTATTCTTGTATGTGCTGTAAGAAGGCGGTCAGGTCTATTTTCCTTTTTCTGCACACATCTGTCCAATTTTCCCAACACCATTTATTGAATAAACTATCTGTAGTCCATTGTATGTGCTTGCTTCCTCTGTTGATGTTACTTGACTATAAAGGTGTGGGTTTGTTTCTGGGCTCTCTATTCTATTCCATCGATCTGTGTGTCTGATTTTATGTCAGTACCCTGCTGTTTTAATTACTATGACCTTATAGCATAGTTTCATATTAGGAAGTTTGATTCCTCCAACTTTGTTTTTCTTTCTCAAGATCACAGATGGTATGTGGGGCCTTTTGTGGTTCCATATAAATTTTTGAAATATATGTTCCAATTCTGTGAAATACATCATTGGTATCTTGATAGGAATTGCACTGAATCCATAGATTGCTTTGGGTAGTATGGACATTTTAATGATGTTAATTCTTCCAATCCATGAACACAGTATGTGTTTCCACTTACAATATTTGTACCTTCTTCAATTTCTTTCTTCAGTGTCTTATTATAATTTTCCAAGTACAATTCAGTTACATCCCTAGTTAAATTTATTTCTAGGTATTTTATTATTTTTGAAACATTTGTGAATGGGATTGTTTTTTTTTTCTACACATCACTGCTTTTTTGAAAATATTTATTCACTTTTAGAGAGGGGAGGGAGGGAGGGGGCAGAGAGAGAGAGAGAGGGAGAGAGAGAGGGGGAGAGAGAGAGAGAGAGAGAGAGAGAGAGAGAGAGAGAGAGAGAGAGAGAGAGAGAGAGAGAGAGAAAGACACATCAATGTGCGGTTGCTGGGGGTTATGGCCTGCAACCCAAGCATGTACCCGGGCTGGGAATCGAACCTGCGGCACTTTGGTTCGCAGCCCGCGCTCAATCCACTGAGCTACGCCAGCCAGGGCCCGGATTGTTTTCTTAATCCCCCTTTCTCTTAGTTCATTATTGGCATATAAAAATGCAACTGATTTCTGGATGTTAATTTTGTATCCTACTACTTTGCTGAATTTACTTACCAGTTCTAGTAGTATCTTGGTGGAATCTCTGGGGTTCTGTGTGTAGAATATCATGTGCTTTGCAAATAAAGACAGTATTACTTCTTCCTTTCCATTTTGGATGCTTTTTATTTCTTCTTCTTGTCTGATTGTTGTGGCTAGGACTTCCAACACTATGTTGAATAAGAGAGGTGAAAGTGGAAATCCCTGTCTTGTTCCCACTTTTACAGGGGACAATTGCAGTTTTGGGCCATTAAATATGATGCTGGTGATAAGTCTGTCATATACAGACTTTATTATGTTTACGTATCTTCCCTCTATTCCCACTGTGCTGGGAGTTCTTATCATAGATGGGTGCTGGATTTTATCAAATGGTTTTCCTTCATCTATTGACATGATCATAAGGTTTTTATCCTTTATCTTGCTTATGTGGTATCACATTTATTGATTTGCAGATGTTGCATTCCCAGAATAAATCCCACTGGATAATGGTGTGTGACCTTTTTGATGTATTGCTGTATTCCAGGTGCTAATATTTTGTTGAGGGTTATGTTGATCAGGAATATTAGCCTATAATTTTCTTTCTTTGTAGTGTCTTTATCTGGTTTTGGAATCAGGATAATACTGGCCCCATGAAATGAGCTTGGAAGTCTTCCTCTTGAATTTTATGTAATAGTTTGAGAAAGGGAGGTGTTGTTCTTCTTGGAATGTTTGGTAAAATTCACTTGAGAAGAACCATCTGGTCAAGGGCTTTTGTTTGTTGGGAGTTTTCTGATTATTGTTTCAATTTCAATGGGTGTGATCAATCTATTCAAATTCTCTGATTCTTCCTGATTTAGTTTTGGAAGATTGTACACTTCTAGAAACTTATCCATTTTGTCCAGGTTGTCTAGTTTGTTGACATATAGTTGTTTATAATATTTTCTTACAACCCTTTATATTTCTTTGGTGTCAGTTGTCATTTCTCCTCTTTCATTTATGATTTTGTTTATTTAGGTCCTTTCTCTTTTTTGTGTGATTAGTATGGTTAAAGGTTTGTCAATTTTATTTATTTTTTCCTGGCTGGCGTAGCTCAGTGGATTGAGCGCAGGCTGTGAACCAAAATGTCGCAGGTTCGATTACCAGCCAGGGTACATGCCTGGGTTGCAGGCTATAACCCCCAGCAACCACACATTGATGTTTCTCTCTCTCTCTCTCTCTCTCCTTCCCTTCCCACTCTAAAAATAAATAAATAAATCTTTTTTAAAATTTTATTTATCTTTTAAAAGATCCCACTGTCGTATTCATTGATCTTTCATATCTTATTTTAGACTCTATTTCATTTTCTGCTCTGATCTTTATTATTCTTTCCTCTACTCACTTTGGACTTTGTTGTTCTTTTTTCAACTTCCTTTAGGTATAAAGTTAGATTGTTTATTTGATTTTTTTGTTTTGTTTTTGAGATAGGCCTATATTGCTATGAATTTCCCTACTAGAATTGCTTTCCCTGGGTCCTGCAGATTTTGAGTTGTTGTGTTCTCATTTTCATTTGATTCAAGGTATCTTGATTTCTTCCTTGATCTCAATGATGACCCATTCATTGTTTATTAACAAATTTTTTTAGCTTGTATATCTTTGTATATTTTTCAGATTTCTTCTTCTGATTGATTTCTAGTTCCAGAGAAGATGCTAGTTATGATTTCATCCTTGAGACATGTTTTGTGTCCTAACATACGGTCTATCCTAGAAAATGTTCCATGGGAACTTGAAAAGAATGTGTATTCTGCTGCTTTGAGATGAAATGCTCTGTAGAAATCAATTAAATCCATTTGTTCTAGTGTGTCCTTCAAGGCCGCTGTCTTCCTGTTGATTCTCTGTCTGGAAGATCTATTCATCAAAGTCAAAGGGGTGTTAAAATCCCCTACTATGACTGTTACTTCTGTTGATCTCTCCCTTTATGTCCATCAAAATTTGCCATATATATTTAGGTCCTCCTATGTTAGGTGTATAAATGTTTATTAAGGTTATATCCTCTTGGATTGTTCCCTTTATCATTATGCAGTGTTTTTCTTTGACTTTTACTATTGGCCTTGGTTTTAAAGTCTTCTGTCAGATATATGTACTACTACCCCAGCTTATTTTGTCCTTTCCACTTGCATGAAATATCTTTTTCTGTCACTTTCCTTTTGGTCTCTATTTTCATTCTGAGGTGGGTCTCTTGAGGACAGCATATATGTGGGTCTTGTTTTCTTACCCACTGAGCTACCCTATGTCTTTTGATTAGAGTATTTAAACCATTCACATTTAAAGTGGTTATTGATAGATAGTTATTGCCATTTTATTTTTTAACTATTTTCTTCTGTTTTTCTCTCTTTCTTTTTCTTAAAGCAAGACCTTTAACATTGGTACTGGTTTGGTGATAACTTCCTTTTGCTTTTTCTGTCAGGAAAGCTCTATTTCTCCTTCAATTTTAAATGATAGCCTTATGGGTAAAGTAGTCTTGGTTAAGGTGCTTGATGTTCATCACCTTGAGTATTTCATGTCAATCCCTTCTGGCTTCAAATGTTTTTGTTGTGATATCAGATGACAGTCTAATGTGACCTCCCTTGTAAGCAACTAACTGCTTTTGTCTTGCAGCTCTTTAAATTCTCTTGTCTTTAATCTTTGACATTTAATTATGATGTGTCTAGGAGTGGGACTCTCTGAGATTCTTGGACTTCTGTGTCTTTTTCCTTTACTAAGTTAGGGAAGTTTCCAGTCAGTATTTCTTCAAATAGTTCTCAATCTTTTGTTTACTCACTCTCTTCTCCTTCTAGCGTTCCCATGACAAAGATGTTATGCTTCATGTTTGTCCCAGAAGTTTCTTAAACTTTCCTCATTTCTTTAATTCTTTTTGCTTCTCTGCTTGGGTGTTTTTTCCTACCTTGTCTTCCAAATCACTGATTTGATCCTCTGCTTCCTCTAACCTACTGTTTATTCTTTCCAGTGCATCATTTATTTCAGATATTGCAGTCTTTATTTTTGACTGGTCCCTTTTTATGGTTTCTATGTCTTTTTTCATGTGATTGAGCATCCTTAAAATCATTACTCTAAATTCTCTGATAAATGGCACGCCTTCATTTCATTTAGTTCTCCTTCAGGGAATTCTCTTGTTCTTCTTTTGGGGGCCTGTTTCTTTGTCTTCCTATTTTGCCTGCCTCTTTGTGTTTGTTTCTACACATAATGTAGATCTGCAAAGACTCCAGTTCAGGCCTGTGTCAGATGTTGCTTGTGACTGGCCCTGAACCACCTATTTGGAACTAGCAGTGATCCACAGCTTGTGGCTCCCTTGCTGGGCCTGAGCGTGTACAGAAAGAACAAAGTAGTGCACAAGGTCAGCTTTTACTAGCACTGTCTGTGGGAAAGTCCACCAAAGTCTCAGACCTCCCAGAGACTTATCTTCACCTGTAGGCTTTCTGTTAGGTTTAATCACCTCTAGCTGAAATAACCTCTAGCTGTACTCCTCAGCAGTTAGGCTTAAGCTCTACAGGGTGGGGCAAACGGTATTTCTGCAGAAGGAGCTATTGCTTTTCCCCAAGCTGATGTCACGTGGAGGGGACTGCTCTGCCCAAGAAAGATGGCCTCTGCACTATAGGGAATGACTCAGCACAGGGATCCTGAATGCTGACCCTTCCTTTCATTCTCTAGACTCTCCTCACCTGTCTCAATTTCACCTTGCCCTCCCCTCTGCTGGCACCCAGGGTAAGTGGATGCAAATGAAATTTTGTGTGTCAATCATTTAACAGGCTTACTGTGTCTCTAACCACCTCTCCCAGGTGGACACAGCCCCACTGCTTTTCACAGCAAGATGTTTCTTGGGTTCCTTTCCTGACTCTGGTGCTATAGGCTGGGGAGTCCAGCTTGGGGTTTAGACCCCACACTTCTCAGGGGGACCCACCTAGCCACTGAATATTCTTCTCGTACTTCAGCTGCCTTCCATCGGGGCCCAGCCAGCCCTCTCTCACCTCCATATTTGCTGCCAGTCTCGTTGTGGTAGTGTGTGGTTTCTTCCAGAAGTCCTTGGCTATAAGGCTTCTCTCCAGCTAGTGTTCAGTTGGTTACTCAGGATTTAGTTGTAATGCCAGTTTGTTCCTGGGAGGAGGTTAATGTAGCTTCCTCCTTCTCAGCCTCCATCTGGCCTCTCTCCATAACTTTTAATTAAACACTCAGGCATATCCATAATATTTCCCAACCCTATCTCCTGATATTCCTCTTTGGACAACCTATACTTTAGCCACACTAAAATACTTAGAGTAATTTAAATTCCTCATCTTATTTTGTACTTCCTTACTATAAATGTTCTGCATCTGAAATGCCACCCCCACCCACCACTTTAGCTAATTCCTATTTAGATTCAGTGTCATCATTTAAAGGTATCTGACTGATATTTGCCTACCATAAAATCTCTATCTTAAATTTATATCAAAAGCATTTTTAAAAATTTTCAAAACAGTTTCAAACATATTATCTCTTCATTTTTGAAACAGGTCATGTGAGGCAAACATGATAATTCATGCTTTCCTCATATCACAAATAAGGGCATAAGATTATACTGGGGAAAAAAACAAGAATCTAGCTTTCCTGATTACTAGTCCACTGCTTTTCCTACCATAACTGTTATTTAGAAGATATACGGTGATGAGAATACCTTGATCCAATTTGCCAAGTTATGCTGTGAAAAAGATCTATACAACATATTCTGCAGAAGTAGGAACTACAGAGAGGCAAATGGGTAATAAAGAGATGTATAGTATTTTGTGATAGGTAAATTGAGGCAGTGATTGAAGAAGAGAATAGGAAATGAGTACAAAGACTGTGAAGCAGGTTTAAAATAGATTTATAACACATAAGAAAAATATTCCGGGTATACGATTAAAATAAGGGCAAGACAAATGAAAAATTAATGTTTCTAGAAAAAAATTGAAGTATATAAAAATGGGCAGGGGAGATAAATAAAATGTTTCTGTCACTTGAGATCCTTTTTCATCCCCAACAAGGATTTTAAGCAAATAAAAGGAACATAACTTGCAGAGGGGAAAAGGATTGTATGCAGGTATGAAAATAAAGAGGGCAGAACAAGAACCCAATTTACACAATGATACACTATCAGAAACAGGTCTTACTAAAAGATTAAGTTATGAGAGTCATTTCATAAAATTACAAGTGATTCTGATAGCCTTGCAGTCATTTCAATTCCAGGGATAATGTAAGCTGTGGGAGTCGGAGAAGTTATGTGCTTGGAAATCATAACTAGAATAAGCAATGGGATCTGCTAGTTTGACTATTTTCTTTGAAATTATCAGTAACTAGGCCATAAAGTCTTATTAAAAAATGAAGATCTATATGGTCAAAAAAATAAAGGAAAGATATTTACTAAGAAAATAAGCACCAGGAGGAACTGTGTTAATGATTGTGGTAAAAGACAAGTATATAACTAGAATTGTTCACCTAGAAGTTCAAAGTAATTACTGAGAATTTCTATAGTAAATATGGATTTCTTCACTTCATACCAAAAGAATGAGAATACCGTAAAACACAGTGAAGGAGTATTTTCAGGAAAAGACCCATCTCCATCCTACTGTGAAATAACTTGGGGTAAAAATATGAAGTAAACAAAGCTACAGAGACATGGCACTAGAATTCAGCAGGATTCTTTGAAGACCTTAATTTATTTATGTTTACTATAAGCCTACAGGAATATATACTGTTTCTCAAATAAACAAATTATTTCCCAATGGAGCACCTTTAAAAAAGGAGTGATTCAGGGAACCCATTTAAGGAAATAAATAACTCTACGTAAAAAAGTCAATGTGATACAAAACTTACTTTTTCCAGGAAAACAAAAGGGTACACAGACAAAAAAAGAGAAAGTAGTTACTTAAAATTGACACTACTGTAAGCCTGGCAAAAAGAAACAGTTAAATAGCTTACAGTATCACTGGAACCTACAATTTATAGACCACTGGACAAAGGACAAGTAACAGCAGGAGCTTGTGATGGCATCTCACATGGGGGCAGAAGCAGTCTTGCGGGGCTGAACTTTGGCCTGTGGAATTTGATGCTGTCTTTGGGCACACAGTGTCAGAATTAAGTTGAATTGTAGGGACACCCACCTAGTGTCCAGAGCATTGCTTATTGTTGGTGTGAGGAAATCCCCCTCCTCCTACACATTGGAATTGTGTCTAGGAACCTAAAAGAACTGGCAAAATGACCTTGACCCCCCAATTTAGAGATGTTTGGAGATGTTAGATAGGTATAATGCCCTATACAGACTGCAGAATAGTAATATATAAGACCAGAGAGGAGAGGGGAGGGAATTTTAGGGGAAGGGTTTAAAGGAACTAGTATAAAGGACACAAGGACAATAACAAGGGGGTGGTTGGAGACAGGAGGGAGGTGGGAAAGGCTGGAGGGTGGGCTTGGATGGGGGTAAAGGGCAGAAAACTGTACTTAAAAATTAAAATTAAAAAAATAGAAAATAAACAAAACAATTGAAAAAAAGAATGATAATATGTAGCACCCTAAAATGCTGAATGCTGAAAGGTTTTCAAATTGGTCCTAGATTTACAAAATATAATGGTACTAGAGCAATAGCTTAGGTCTCCATGTAATACCTAAGACAAATACCAAATTTAAATTCTACAAAACCAACAGGGGGAAAGGTAAGTGAGAAAGCAGGGTTTCACAGAAATGATAAGGAAAAAAGTGTGAAGGAGGTTCTGTTAACAGTACCTACTTCAGGAGAATAGAGAAAATATTAGTCAAAAAAGAATTCATTCTCTTAAGAAGAGAGGATGAGAAAAGATCATAAGTGAGAATATAGATCATAATCTCCCAAGCCGTACAGACAAATCGGAACAAGAATAACTGTGAGCTGGTCAGTTAAAGAACTTTCCCATCCGTTGGTACCCTCCCTAGACCTAGTTGTGAACACCTTTTTACTGCGCCCGTTGGATCTCTAAACTACTGTAAACAAATGCCAGCCACTCCCAAAACTCTATCTTCCTCCTTGCACTGCTCTCAAACAGCACTCAGCTCTCTCTTCTTTACCTTCTACCCCCAAGACACAGAGCTTGGAGCTTGGGTTGGTATTTTCTTAGCTGAAAATATGTTTTGTAAACCATTTGTCCTTTGGCTTCACTCAAGAACAATTTCTCATTTCCCTACCATCAGGTGACATTCTATTTGCCCCATTCTCATCACTAGTATTCTAACAACCATCAAAATAGACTGGAGCTTGCTCTCAAGTTTTCCCTCCCCTCCAACACTTGCTATCAACCTGAATTATGAATCTACACAAAGTGGTTAATAACTTGGCCTCACATTCCCTGACTTTTAATAAATAATTCTCTACTGTCCTCTAATAATCCAATACACAATCATGCCAGGGCCCCATGATCATGCAGAACTGCTCCATGGTCAAAAGCTTAAATTTGGAAATTACTTTCTGACCAGTTTTCTATCATATATTTTATTTCTTTATTATTGAACAATTTTTAACCTCATTGAAACCTCTAGTCTTTCAACTTCTTCCTTCTCAGTCTATTAGCCTTCTCCATGATTCATTTCATCCCTACCTACTCTGAATAAAATGATCACTGATTTCAGCAAGCTTCCTAAAACCCTGAGTCACGTTGTCACTCAGTCCCTGACAGTGGATGAATCCAGGTGCATATTTAGTCTTGTTTTCTAATTTTAAAATATTTTGTTATTAAATATGTTAGCTAATACCACAATAAATTCACATTTTACAATCTTAACTGGACCTTCTCCAATGTTCAGTAATGTTTCATTTAACTCTAGTCATTTCCCTGTCACATTTCCTAAGCCAGTTATTCTAAACATTAACTACTCTCTATATATGCCATATTCTCCATCATTGTCAACAGATACCCTTTCCTGATCTCAGAGTGCAAATATTTTGCTCCTTCATTCTTAAACTTAACTATGATGTAAACTATCCTTAACTCCTGTCTCTTAGAAAAAGATGTCCTCTTTTTTAATTCTTATTGGCTATCCTCCAACCCTTCTTTAAATCTGCTACCATAGATCTCTCTTAAAAATAAAAACCTGATTTTCATTTGCTTTCAATGGCTCCCCTTAGCATGGTGCTAGAGTGAATGTTTGTGCCTCCCCAATTCATATGTTGAAATCTAATTCTCAATGTGATACTATTAGGAGGTGGGGCCTTAGGGAAGTGAGCAGGTCATAAGGACAGAGTTCTCATGCATGGGATTAGTGGACTTACAAAAAGAGATCTCAAAGAGTTGTGTCGGTTCTTGCACCATGTGAGGTTCCAGCAAAAAACCAGCTATCTATGAATCAGGAAGCAGACCTCACCAGATATCAAATCATCAGGTACTTTGATCTTGGACTTTCCAGTTTCCATAACTGTTAGAAATGCCATCCAATCTAGGCTTTTTGTTATAGCAGCCCAAGTGGACTAAGACACATGGCATAAGTCTTTCATAATTTGACCTCACTCCCCTTTCCAGGTATCATCTTCCCTTAACACACCTTTTCTTTTTTCTTTTTCACTAGGCATACCACACTTTTCAGTTTCTAATAAAACTAGGTTTTCTCCCACCACTGTGACTTTGTATATGTTGCTTCCAATGCTTGAACGTTCTTCCCACAATCCCTGGGTCCTCACATTATGAAGTATACTATGCTTTCAAAATCCAGTATTCTCTGATCCTGCTCATCAAAATCACCCCCTCCCCAATATTCAAACACAATGTTGTAATTGTGTGCCAGTTATTAGAACCTATTTAGCAGCTGAAAATTTGGGAGTGGATAAGATCACACACAAAAAATGTATTTGTACTGTGTCCCTACTATGCTGGGAATATAAGATAAAGGGGATATAAATCAGATCCTCAGAGAGTTGTCTAGTATAAAACAGACTTTAATAAATGATCACAATTCAGTGTGACTGATATGACCATGGAGGTTATATATAGCTCCATGAAGATCACGGAAATCTTCATTAACAAGGTAATACTGGAACTAAAGTTTAAAAGATAGCAAAGCATATTGTAATAAGCAGTAAAGGAAAAATATATATTCCACAAAGAAGGAATATGTAAAAGCATTTAAAAACTGAGGCCAGATACCCCAAATTTGTAATAGGCACATTCTATACTACTGTTTGATGATGATGATGATGATTATAATTTTTTGCCAACAGCTGAAAGCTATCAGAATTGAGATGTGCAAAACAGATGGTGGGTATTATTGAAAGTTTGAAGAAAAGACAGGCAATAGTATGCTTGCAAAACACCTATTTTATCCATCAGGAACTGGGTGAAGTATCAGTCCCTCTAGGACACTTTGAGACACTCTTACAACTATGAGTTGAATCCAGCTCTGTTTCTCTGACATTTTGGTATCAGCTCTATTATACAATGTATTATACTCTATTAAAATTTATCTATTACTTGTCTATCCAAACTTTCAACGGCAAGGTACCAAATACACGGTAGTGTCCAATTATTGCTAGTTCAGTAGAATTACCCTGCCCTTAAGGAGTTTATAACTGAATAGATGAATAAGGATATACGAATATATACTACAATAAGTCAAACAGAGGAATGTATAAACTGTTATAAAATACTAAAGAGGGAGCAACTCAATTACATCTATTGATGTTGTGGTAGTTGTAATCACTTTTAACAAGAAAAAAACCTGAGCTTATAAGACTGTCTTATATTTTAAGAATTCTCTCAAGAATGAAAGTCTTTTCATAGAAATACCTACCAATAACTAGCTCATGAAGAGACTAAACTTTTCACTTTTCATTAAGCTAATCAAGACCTAGATTATATTTTTTCAAGAGCAAACATATGCAAAAATGTTCCATAAACCTTCAGAAATCATTTTAGAAAATTGCCTTGCCTTTTATGTTATCCCTCCCACAGGCACACATCAGAAAGAAAAGATGAGCAACCATAACTAAGTTATAATGAGCCAAATCAAAACATTCTGTTTACTCCTTTAGCACAATGAGAAAAGATTTGTAACACATAACCATGGGAAGAAAAAATCACAAGCATCTGAAAAAATGAACTCACCTCACACAATTTATTGGGCTGGCAAAAAAATCTGTTTAGTTTTTTTCATACAATGGCTCTAGTAGCACTTAGCTGCCTTAACATCACTCGAAACAATTTTGTTAGATTGTATTGTGACAGCTGTCATATCAGCATGCATTTTTAAAACGTCAAAATTGGTGAATTTTTGTGCAGCCATTTTAATATTGAAAATGGAAGAAAATGCACATTTTTGGTGTATTAGGCTTTATTATTTGGAGAAAGGTAAAAACACAACTAAAACACAGAAAAGATTTGTACAGTGTATGAAGAAGGTGCTGTGGCTGATCCAGTGTGTCAGAAGTGGTTTGTGAAGTTTCTTGGTACTATTGATATTTTGGCCAAATAATGCTTTGCTCTTGGGCTATGTTATACATTGGAAGCTGTTTAGCAGCACCCCTGGCCTCCACCCACTGGAAGCCAATAGCAGGAGAGAGCCGACATACTGAAAATATCCAAAGTAATAAAGTTATTGGTGAAAATGAAAAATGTGTCTCTTATTTTATGGAAATAATTAAATGGACTTTCTGGCCAACCCAATACATTATTTTTTGTTTGCTCTACAATAAGATCTTGATGGAAAACATGAAGACCAAACATATTATTTGCCATATTTTTAGTCACATGTGGTTCACACTGTCATTTTACTCTTTATAACAAATAACTAATAACTGATGAAATGTGAATATTTCATGTTTTTAGTAGGGTAAAATTTAGGTATAATTTTTTAGGGTAATATTTATATAATGGGCTATTATAACAGAGAATCCTTTTTCTCTGTTTAAAAAAAGTTAATAATTTTCAGTGCCTTTTGTTGTCAGATACATTCACTTGGAAATTTGGGCTATTTCAGCACTACTGGCAAAACAAAAAACACATCTGTATATTTCCTTGAGATTTAAGATAGCTGGCACATTTAGGTGGAGTGAAAGTCATTTTTTCCCCCAACTCTGTAGCTACTGTACAAGGCTGCTGGAGCATAGTAGAGAATACTGTGGGACATTTCATGATCCTGCACATTAAATACTCATGTCTAGAGTTAGAAAAAAAAGTCCACTTACTAAATGTACATGGACTCATTAGAAAGTTTTTAGAGTATTCAACTGAGTTCATACTGCCATGATATGTCATAGTGCTTTGGTTAAATGTTAAATACCTAGTTTAAAGTTAGATTTGGAACATTTCATGCTCTCATGCCATACTTTGACAAGGTGAAGGTTTGGAATGCACATCTCTCCATCTTGAGGTCTCATTTATTTATATATTCAACACTGAGCATTTATTCAGTATGTCCCATACACTGGATGCTATGTCCTCATGATGACAGAAATTTAGCCCCTGTCCTCAGAGCTCATTACTTTATGTTGGAGACTGATAAATAAGTGTAAAATATAATTTATCATAAGTACTGTAATAGATGTATGTTCAATGTCTGATAGGAGTGCACATATTTGATTTATTGTCAAATTAAAAAGGAATAATCATAAAAGAGTAAAAGGCAATAAGAAATGGTCTGACTTGAGTACTTCATTAGGCTTTTTAAAACAATCAACTCTTCAATTGTTCACTGAATTTTTAAAAAAAATTATAGTTGCCATACAATATTAGGTTTACTGTACAACATGGTGATTAGACATTTACACACTTTATGAAGTGATCACCACAGTAAATCTAGTAACCAGTACACAGTTATTATGATATTATTGCATATATACATTGTATCCCCGTGACTTATTTTGTAACTGGCAGTTTGTATTTCTTAATCCCCTTCACCCTTTCTTTAAAACAAAAACTGTTTTAGAAGACACTAGAAGTAATTACTTTACATGAAACAAACTGAACTAATTTATACTGCGTTGTGCTCTGAGTAACTCTAATAATATGCATGTTGATTGTTTTTGTTCATGAACCACTCTGGCATGGCTCTAAACCTATGCTATCCAGTACAGTATCCACTAACCACATGTGGCTACTGAACACTTGAAATGTGACTAGCTGGAATTGAGATAAGCTATAACCTCAAAGACTTAGTATGAAAAAGAAGAATGTAAAATGACTCAATTTTTATGTTGATAACATGTTGAAATGATAATATGTAAGTAAATGTTTATTAAACTTATTTTGTTTCTTTTTTACCCTTTTAAAAAGTATTTTATTTATTTTTCAGAGAGAGGGAAAGGGAGGTAGAAAGAGGGGGAAAGAAACATTGATCAGTTGCCTCTCACATGCCCCTAACTGGGGACCTGGCCTGCAACCCAGGTATGTGCCCTGACTAGGAATCAAACTAGTGACCTTTTGCTTTGTGGGATGATGCCCAAATCCACTGAGCCAAGGGGAGCAGGGCTCTTTTTACCTTTTTAAACTTGACTGCTAGAAGATTTTAAATTATGGTATGTGGCTCACATATTTCCACTAGATATCACTGTCTCAGACCAATGTTTTATAAACTAGGATTCATAAAAATTATTTAGAGGGATTGCTAAAACTCAAATACTCAAATAAGAACCTCTGGGTATAGGACCCTATACTCAGAGGTTCTTATTCAGTAGTTTTAGGTGGAACCCAAGACTTTAGATTTCTAATAAGTTCCCAGAGGATGCTGATGTACTAAGCTGTGGATCACACTTTAACAAGGTTCTCATGTAGGCAGTATCTTTTCAGTGTTTTGAAAAGAATGTCTTGGTTGAATCAAAGTCCCTATCAATGTTCACACAATCTTTCTTGGTCTAATCCATAATATATATCTGTATGACATGTATGTGTACTTACTTGGAAATATTTGTTAAAAAGGATAAGGGATCCTCTTTTCTAGGAGTAGTAGTATATTGGGGTTGTCAAGAGAAATGGAACCAATAAGGTATATAGACAATAGATCAATTGCTATCTCTAGATTGGTAATTTTCAACCTTTTCATCTCATGGCACACATAAACTCACTACTAAAATTCTGTGGCACACCAAAAAAACACATTATTTTCTTTGTGCCAATCTGACAAAAAACACAGGTATAATTTTAATTCATTCACACTGGATGACTATTATTGTGTTGGCTGTTGTCATTTTTTTCATTTGACGATCTAAGGGAAAAGAAGTCAGTGCCCCTCATTAAATAGGTATTGCAGGGTTTAAGAATTCTTGAGGCACATGGGTTGAAAATCACAGTAGATAGACATAAAGACAGAGACAGACAGATACACACACATACATGAGACATTTTAAAAAACTGGCTCCCTCAGTTATGCAGCCTGGCAAATCAAAAATCTGGAGGGAGAGTGGCAGGATGGAAAACCAGGGAAGAGCTGATGATGCTGTCAAATCTGAAGGTTGTATGCTGACAGAATTACCTCTTGCTCTTGTATTGGGGTGAGTGTGAGGGAGGAGATGTGGTTTGTTAAGATCAGTCTTTTGTTCTATTCAGGCCTTCAACTGACTGGATGAGGTCCACCTACATCAGAGAGGGCAATCTCCTTTACTCAGACATGATGGATTTAAATGTTAATCTCATCTAAAAACAGCCTCACAAAAATATTCAGAATAATGTTTGACCAACTATATGGGCACCATGGCCTGGCCAAGTTGACACATAAAAGTAACCATCACAAATGGAATATGCATTTCACTAAGATATCAAAATGGATTGTGTAACATAATAGTTATATGTTGGGATAACTGCTAGTGAGGAATGACGCCATTAGTATATATTAGAATCTGCTACACAGGAATCTATAATTGATTTTAACTGAGGTTCTTCATGACCTACTTTTTAATATTCACTGTGTTAAACCCCAGAATGAGCCTATAAAAGGCAGAGTAATAGTTTTTTTGTTTGTTTTGTTTTGTTTTTAATTTAAGAGATGTATGGATTCAGTCTAGGTCTTAGCACACAATGTTCTATTGGTTTGGCCAAAAAGTCCATTTTGTTTTTTTCATAAAAGAAAAGACACATTTTTCATTTTCACCAATAACTTTATTACTTTGGATATTTTCAGTATGTCGGCTCTCTCCTGCTATTGGCTTTTAGTGGGTGGAGGTCAGGGGTGCTGCTAAACAGCTTCCAATGTATAACATAGCCCAAGAGCAAAGCATCATTTGGCCAAAATATCAATAGTACCAAGAAACTTCACAAACCACTTCTGACACACTGGATCAGCCACAGCACCTTCTTCATACACTGTACAAATCTTTTTCTGTGTTTCAGTTGTGTTTTTACCTTTCTCCAAATAATAAAGCCTAATATACCAAAAATGTGCATTTTCTTCCATTTTCAATATTAAAATGGCTGCACAAAAATTCACCAATTTTGACGTTTTAAAAATGCATGCTGATATGACAGCTGTCACAATACAATCTAACAAAATAGTTTCGAGTGATGTTAAAGACAGCTAAGTGCTACTAGAACCATCGTATGGAAAAGACGAACTTTTTGGCCAACCTCATAATATCTTATATTCAGTTAACATGATATATTTCTGACTTGGAGTACGTTTCTTCAACATCTTTTTAATGTGCTTCTAGAAAGTGTTTCTTAATTTAGAACCTTTTCTATTTCCTAGCTATTGTTCCCTTACTTTGATTGCTTCAAGTAAAGAACAACCTTTTACTCCATATTTTGTCTTTAATATTATGAATGTTTTTCCTATTTTGACAGTTTTGCAGATGGTCATTAATATTCACAGACATTCATAACTCAAAAATGAAAATTATAGTAATAATAATAAAAATAAAATAATTGTGCTTTTATTTATTAATTCAGTGTAAAACACATTCCCATATAACATCTCTTCTAGTTTTAAAATAATAGCTAAACTACAGATTTGTGTTAACCAAGATTCAAACAAAGTCAAATCTGCAAAAGGAGAAAAATTTAATTACCAACTTTGTTGGCTAGTATCTTTTCTTTCCCTAGTCTCCTGTCCAAGTACTAACCAGACCTGACCCTGCTTAGCTTCCGAGATCAGACAAGATCGGGCATGTTCAGGGTGGTATGGTCACAGATTCTTTCCCCAAAGTCAAAAGTTACAAACTTTTTTTAAAGATTTTATTTATTTATTTTTAGAGAGGGAAGGGAGGGAGGTAGAGAGAGAGAGAGAGAAACATCAATGTGCGGTTGCTGGGGGTTATGGCCTGCAACCCAGGCATGTGCCCTGACTGGGAATCACACCTGCGACACTTTGGTTTGCAGCCCGCGCTCAATCCACTGAGCTACGCCAGCCAGGGCTAAAAGTTACAAACTTTTAAAATGGTCTTTAATACCAAGTAGTTCAAACAATTTTAATTTATAAAGTAATTTATATTCATCTTTCACTAAATCTTGAAATGCCAAAATTCATATGACATCACGAATTCACTAAAAGGAATCCATGTAAAGCTGCATTAAAATGAAATAAAGAAATCATAAGCAATCAAGTTCATATTTTCAGGGTTAAATAATATAGACAAACTAACAAAAACTCTTTGAATTATAGCTATAGATATAATTCAAAGGGTAATATAGTATGACCTTGTAATTGTAAATAAACAATTCTCTGGTAGAAAAAATAGTGCTTTACTAACTGTAGTTTTGAAGCTATGGGGGCTACATATTACTAAATTAAGACATTTCCTATGTTGTTTATCAGAACACTTAATACTCATTCATTCTAAAATATCTAATTCATATTATTAATTTTAGTTATTTTTAGGTATTAATTCTCATTAAATATTTGTCCCTGAATAACACAAAAGTGGACACAAATTATACTGAATCTAACTAATATATTAAGTGACCTTTGACTCTGAGACTGAGTAACTGTTATACTTTCCATTCTTAAAAAAGTTCCTCTACAGGCTTACAGTGACCACAGGGGAGAGAAGAGGGAATTTCAGGGCACAGTGGGAAGGGTTCACAGGAACAAATTTAAAGGACAAATGGACAAAAATTAGGGGGAGGGTGGCAATGGGAGGGAATTGGGGAGGGTTGGGAGGGAGGGCTGGTTTGGGAGTAAAAGGGAGAAAACTGTACTTGAACAATGATTAAAAAAAGTTCCTCTATTATTAATGCTCCCAACAAATAATGTTATTATAAACAAACCTCAAAATAATAAAAATGGTGGATATTTACTTTTCAAAATATTAATTGATTAGGCTGAGGATTTACGGTTTAAAGATACCTCCTCCTGTTTTTTAAAATCATTATTTAATTAAGACTATTTTCTTGACACAAAAAAGGACTTAGATATTAAATCAAGAGGTCTTATACTGAATCAGTAAAGCATTACAAGGGCTGCCATTAATATCAGAAACCAAAATGAGATACTATTCATATCACTTTTATTTACTATTGTGCCAGGAGTTTAAGCCAGCACAATAAGTCAACAACAGTCATGGAGGTAAGAGGAAACAAAAACAGTACTTTGTATGTGGTCTGACTTCAAAACCCAAGAGAGCTAGCTAAAGTTTTATTTTAACTAGTAAGTGAGTTCAGAAGGGAGTTAGATACAAATAAAAATATTAAAAAAATCAATACAGCTTTTCAAATGATCTCCAAAAATATCCACTTAAAAGTTACAATGGGAAAAATCCATTTGTAACCAAAAAAATGTAAAATACATAAGAATACTTTATATAAGATATGCATGAAACAAACTACACAATGTAATTGAGGCATAAAAGAAGACAAATAGAAGAAACTAAAATATATGTTCTTAGGTTGATGGACAAAATATTGAGAAGTTTTTGTTTCTTTCCAAATTAATGTATAGCTTATTGCAATTCCAACAGGATTTTTTAGCAATGTGACAAATATTTCCAATATTTCTCTGATATAATAAACCCATGAAAATAAAAATTTTTGAGATAGATTTATAAAGAGAAATGTCCTCCATAAAGCTACCATAATTAAACAGCATGGCTACAATACAATAATAGACTGATTAACAGAATAAAATAAAACCCCCAAACTCACCCCATTATATTAAATAGTTATTATGTGATAAAAGTATTATCGACCAATAAAGAATAGATGAAATGATCACATGGTACTGGGAAACTGGCTGTAGAAAAAATATAATTAGACTTTCATCATATACTATATATCAATTAATTACTGAACATAATAAAATCAAATAGTTATAACAAGAATAGACGTTATTTTACATACAAGATTCTAGTGGAAAAAAAACAATTCACTGACTTTTTATTTTTCCCCCAAATGTCTCATTTATAGATTCCAAAGCTACCTAATGGTGAAATTTTAATATTTCTTTTGTAATGCAAAATGGGCACGCAAGAAATCTGAATTATAAGAAGTAAAAGTGGAAGCATTGGACCATGTTTAAAAAAGTTTTCTTGAGGAAACACAATGGTCATGAACTATTGAGTACAATGGAAGATAAAGAGAAGTGTGATGCTGCCCACACTTTTAATATCAGGTTCAAACATCTATAATCACAGCAAAGATACTGAAAACAGGTTAATTTAACCAATCTACTTATTACTTATACCATTCTTCTTTACATATCAAATTATACCTTTTTGTTGAAAATAAAAATTTTATTCAAATGCTAATATTAATTCACTTCCAATTTGCTATTCCAATTAAAAGTCCAACTTGCTGGCGTAGCTCAGTGGACTGAGCACGGGCTGGGAACCAAAGTGTCCCAGGTTCGATTCCCAGCCAGGGTACAAGCCTGGGTTGCAGGCCATAACCCCCAGCAACCGCACATTGATGTTTGTCTCTCTCTCTCTCTCTCTCTCCCTCCCTTCCCTCTCTAAAAATAAATAAATAAAATCTTTAAAAAAAAAAAGTCCAACTTGCATGGCTCATATTCTTTGACACATTCAGCACACTGGGATAGTGCTTATTTGTTTAGATAACCAGTTAACATCAATCAAGTAGACGGCCACAAAAGACTCACAGCTAGCTACAGAAGCAGTTACATGGAACCCTGCTGAAAAAGAATGTTAGAAAGACACATCAACACAAATCAATCACTTCTCCCTCAACAATTGCTTGAAGTGTACTATTTAGTGACAATAAGTCAGTATTGGTACTATAAATGTTGATGGTGGTAGATTTTTTTTAAAATCTTCACCCAAGGGTATGTTTTATTGATTTTAGAAAGAGAAGAAGGGAGAGAGAAAGAAGAAGAGAGAAGCATGAATGAGAGAAACATGGGTGTGAGAAAGAAACATCAATTGGTTGCCTTCTGTAAGTGCTGACTGGGACTCAACCCACCAACCCTTGGTGTATGGGGCCACGCTCCAACCAACTGAGCCACCCAGCTAGGACAGAGGATGGTAGATCTTTTTCAGTATATATTTGGCATATAGCATCAATTCAAATCACATTTTTCTTATTTATTTTACTCTCTGTTAGGCACATAAGTTTTTTTTTTTAAATTTAGCAAACTTAAAAGCATACATAGTAACATGTATCAGCTAACGTCAGAAAATCCAGATCATCTCCCAATGCTTCAATCACAACTACAAATACCAGTGGAGGCTTATCTCCTTTTGGAGAATGCACATGAGAACTTTTTGGGGGAGGGGGCTCTTATGAAGTATAGTGCTTCAAAGCACGTTGGTGCTCACTTGGGCAGCACATACACTAAAACTGGAATGACCGAAGATTAGCAAGGCACCTGCACATGAATGACATAGAAGTTTGTGAAGCGTTCCATATATACATTTTTTTAAAGCATATTAGAGGGCAAACAGCACCCAGTATGACAGTTGTATTCTTGCTTCTGTTTATTAATCTTGTGACCTATGAGAGATTTACAGATGGCCTTTCTCGCCCTTCCAATCAGATTCAATAATTTCCATGATCCCTTTTCTATAAACTCATGGTATGGATATATTTGGATATACACTCTTCTTTCTGATTTTCACTAAGCACACAGAATATATGCTATTTCTTACTTAGAATTTAACCCTAGAACAATAATCTTAATGTTCATTATTTTAAATGTCCTCTCCTACACGAAATAAGCCAATTGTATTTTATTTATGATGATAATGAATTTGTTTCTAAGCTGCATTTTCCATCCTATTATACTGGCTGGCACAACACTTAAACTTATTTTGATCAGCCACTGCCCACACTAGGAGAAATCAAGCATTTATAAATACTTTACAAAATTTAAAAAATGAAATTCTGTATGTAATCAATATTTTAAATACTGTTAATGAGATATTTTACTTTTTTTGGTACTTAATCTTTGAAATCTAGTATGTACAGGGTCAGGCAGAAGTAATATCACTGAGTGTGGTTGGGAGGGTACATGAATGTCTCGCAGGAGATGGACAACAATTTAAACATTTCATCTAAAATGTCATATGGTCTGAGTGTGATATTGTTACATTACAGAATTACATGCTTATGATTTTATAACAAAATATTTTTATGTAATAAAAAAGGGGTGTTATCTGTGCCAGACCCTGTATTTTTATGCTTAAAGCATATCTAGATTCAGACTAGCCTCATTTCATATGCTTACAGTCATGTCAGAGAATGGATGCTGCACTGGACAGCATGAGTTTAGCAGACTCCTCTGTAACACGGGTCCCCCACCCCCGGGCCATGGATCCTATGTGGAACCAGGCCACACAGCAGAAGATGAGCAGCAAGCAAGCTAGTGAAGCTTCATCTGTATTCACAGCCGCTCCCCATCACTCTCATTACCACCTGAGCTCCACCTCCTGTCACATCATCAGTGGCATTAGATTCTCATAGCAGTGTGAACCCTACTATGAACTGCTCATGTGAGGGATCTAGACTGCACGCTTCTTAAGAGAATCTAATGCCTGATGATCTGAGATGGCGCTGAGGCGGTGATGCTGGGGATCGGCTGCAAATACTGATTATCATTAGCAGAGAGCTCTGACTGCACAGAGACCATAAGAAATCAATTGCTTGCAGACTCATATCAAAACCGTATCAATGAGTGGCAAGTGACAATTAAGCTGCATCTGGTGGCAGGCTTTAAGTGCGAATCCAACAGTTATTTTAGCCCACGTGTGACCTGCCCCCTATTTTATTTACCACTTCCATCTGTGCCTCTTTTCCACACTGTGCACTTGTCTCTGTCAGTTTCAGTAAGTCCTCATGCTAACAATAGGCAAAATGATAAAAACAAAAAACAACAAATGTTGCTGGAGAGCTTCTTTGAAAAGGGGGAAAGACTCAATGATGAGACAGTGGAAGACTCTAAGACTGCCAACAAAAAGAAAGCTGCACTTAAAAGAAAATACCAAGAGTCCTACTTAAATTATGGGCTCATTGCAACAGGTGATTCACATTCTCCAAGCCCACTTTGTATAACACATGGTGACCAGGTATCCAACTAAGCCATGAAAACTTCAAAACTGCCTCACTGCATGAAGACCAAGCATCCTCCATTAAAAGACAAACCTTTGGAGTTTTTCAAAAGAAAAAAAAATGTGAACACAAAGAACAGAAGCAATTTTTGAAGGCCACCACCTCACCAAATGTGTCTGCACTAGGACCATAATTCTTAGTGGCTAACCACAAAGCTAAGAAGCCCCATACCGTTGGTGGAGTTGATCCTGCCTGCTGTGAAGGACATTTGTCGTGAACTTTTAGGAGACGCTGCAGTTCAAAAGGTGGCACGTGTTCCTCTTTCAGCTAGCACCATAACTAGACGAACTGATGAAACAGCAGAGGATATCGAGGCACAATTGTTAGAGAGGACTAATGAGTCACTGTGGTACGCAATCCAGGTTGACAAGTCTACCAATGTTGACAACAGGGCAATGCTTGTTTTTGTGACATATATTTTTAGAAGGATCGTGAGGATGTATTACGTGCACTTTTGTTGCCAACCAAGACCACAGCTGCAGAACTGGTCAAGTCTTTGAATGATCAGTTATCAGGAAAACTGAATGGGTCATTTTGTGTCAGTACATGCACAGATGGAGCAGCCGCAATGACTGGATGGCTCTCTGATTACAGTACTTGGGTCAGGGTGGTCGGTTCTGAACATGAGTCTACACACCTTGTCATCCATAGAGAAATGCCTGGCCGAAAAATGTCACCTGAACTTAACATTTTATAGGATGTGACCAAAATTATCAACCACATTTAAAAAGTACATGCCCTTAACTCCCATCTGTTCATGTAGCTCTGTGAAGAGATGGACGCAGAGCACACACATCTTCTCTAACACACAGAAATGAGATGTTTCTAAAGGTAGATCACTGACCAGAGTTCTTGAGTTTCAAAAGCCAGTGCAGAGATTTCTTTCAGAAAAAAAACAGTCACCACTGGCAGCACATCAGGGACACAGAATGGGTCACAAAATGTACTTGTTTGTGTGGCATATTCAACCTGCTCAATGAACTCAATCTGTCACTTCAGGGGAGAAGGACAACTGTGTTCAAGTTGGCAGATAAACTGGCTGCATTCAAAGCCAAACTGTAATTATGGGGCAATGAGTGAACACTGGGATTTTTGACATGTTTCAAACATTACCAGAGATTCTGAAAGAGACTGAGCCGGGGCCTCCTTTCTCCCAGCTGGTGCATGGTCACCTATCTTGGCTTTCGAAACAATTTGAGCATTACCTCCCAACCACAAAAGACCCCTAACTGGGAAGGAATGGACCTTTGACTAAGTTATAAACAAGCCAGATGAATCCACTTTGTCCATGCTAGAAGATGATCAACTGCTTGAGACTGCAAACGACAGTGGTCTAAAAGTGTGTTTGAGACAGCTTCAAATCTCCATACGTTGGGCTAAAATCAAGGTGGAATATCCTGAGATTGCCACAAAAACACTGGAAAGCCTGCTTCCATTTTCAACATCCTATCTTTGTGAAGCAGGGTGTTGTTTTTGTTTTTGTTTTTTTTTGCAGTGACAGCAACTAAAACAAGATTATGGAGTAGACTGGACATAAGTAACACACTTCAGGTGTCACTGTCTCCCATCACCCCCAGATGGGACCATCTATTTGCAGGAAAACAAAGTCAGGGCTCCCACTGATTCTGTACTATGGTGAGCTGTATAATTATTTCATTACATATTACAGTGTAATAATAATAAAAATAAAGTGCACAATAAATGTAATGCACTTCAACTACCCCAAAACTACCCCATGGCTGTCCATGGGAAAATTATCTTCCATGAAACCAGTCCCTGGTGCTAAAAAGTTTGGGGACTACTTCTGTAAGGCTAATGAGTAGTATTCCCCAGGTTCTTCCACAGTGTTTTTTAGGTTTTAAAAGTATATTTTATTGATTATGCTATTGCAGTTGTCCCATTTTTTCTCCCCTTTATTCCCCTGTGCTCCATACCCCCCTCCAACATCTCCCTCCCACTTTAGTTCATGTCCATGGGTCGTACATATAAGTTCTTTGGCTTCTCCACTTTCTACACTATTCTTAACCTCCTCCTGTCTATTTTGTACCTACCAATTATGCTTCTTATTCCCTGTACCTTTTCCCCCATCCTCCTTCCTCACCATGCCTGCTGATAACCCTCCATGTGATCTCCATTTCTGTGATTCTGTTCCCATTCTAGTTGTTTGCTTAGTTTGCTTTTTTTTTAGTTTCAGTCGTTGAGAGTTGTGAATTTGTTGTCATTTTACTGTCCATACTTTTGATTTTCTTCTTTTTCTTAGATATGACCCAAGACCCTTTAACATTTTATATAGTAAGGGTTTGGTGATGAACTTTAACTTGACCTTATCTGGGAAGTGCTTTATCTGCCCTTCTATTCCAAATGACAGCTTTGCTGGATAGAGTAATCTTGGATGTTGGTCCTTGCTTTTCATGACTTTGAATACTTCTTTCCAGTCCCTTCTTGCCTGTAATGCACTGAGACAAAGAAATAATGTCCCAAATGAAAGAAGAGATCAAAACTCCAGAGAAAGAACTAAGTGATGAGGAGATAGCCAACTTATCAGATGCAGAGTTCAAACCAATGATTATCAGGATGCTTACAGAAATGATTGAGTATAGATACAAAATAAAGAAGTAAAGACTATACAAAATGAGATAAAGAAAAATATACAGGGAACCAACAGTGAAGGGAAGGAAACCAGGACACAAATCAATCATTTGGAACATAAGTAATAAAAGAAATATTTAACCAGAACAGAAGGAAGAAACAAGAATTCAAAAATTGAAGACAGGCTTAGGAACTTCTGGGACAAGTTTAAACGTTCCAACACCTGAATAAGGCATGCCAGAAGAAGAAGAGGAAGAGCCAGAAATTGAAAACTTACTTGAATAAATAATGAAAGAAAACTTCCCCAGTCTGGTGAAGGAAATAGACATACAAGTCCAGGAAGCTCAGAGAGTCCCAAAGAGGCTGGACCCAAACAGGAACACACTGAGATACATCATAATTATATTACTCAAGATTAAAGATAAAGAGAGAATCTTAAAAGCAACAAGAGAAAAGGAGATAGTTATGTACAAAGGAGTTCTCATAAGACTATCAGCTGATTACTTGAAAGAAACCTTACAGGTAGTCTTGATATTTACTGAGCACCTTGGCTCAATGTGAAATTTCTTATTCCATGAATTTCATGAAAACACTACTTCAATATTGAATTGCTTTATATACTGCTAGTGAGAAGTCTGATACCAATCTGATTTTTTTTCCTTTTAAATAATGATCTTTTTGCATGGAGATCCTGAGAATTTCCCTTTGGGCTTATTTTTACCTATAAATCTAAGTTTAACTAGACTATTCGTTTGAGTTAATCATTGTGGGTCAATTTTCCCATGTACATGGTGAGCCCTTTCAATAGGCAGATTGCAGTCTTTCTTTACTTTAGAAAAGTTCATAGATTTAAATATTAGCTGTTCCATTGCTTTTTTTCCTCCTTAAGGACTCCAGCTGCATGTATGTTGGATCTTTCTGCCTATTATCTATACCACTCACTTGCTCACTGATGCTTTATTCTGTCTTCATTCTTCTGCCAATTTTCTTCAATGTTACACATTAAATTTTCAGTTACCACTATTCTTCCTTGGTACCTTGTAATTTAGTCCTAATTTCTAAAATAATCCTGTCTTTTTCTTAAATTTCTCCTGGTCAAGTCTCAGTTCACATCTTCCTGGTATTTATCCATTTGGATTCCAAGTTTCTGAATTTGTTACTTGAGGTTTCTTCTTTTCATATCTGCAAAGGCTTAAGGATGTTTAATATAGGTCATAATGTTCTGTTACTGATAACTGCTTCATGGTTGGTTTAAGAGGAAAATTTTAACAACTAAATGTTTTGATTCTTATTTTCTGCTTTATTCCTTGTAGCGTTTTTGTATGTGTATCATCTGCAATTCCCTATTCAGTGCACAGTCTTTATTTTCCTTAACTAGTAATAAAAGATGCACACAGTAAAAGTAAAGATTTGAATGAATACCTAGGTTTCTTAGCCCAAAAGTTCCCTCTTTTGAACTTAAACCAAAGGGAGTTATTTTATGGTTTTCTTATTTATACCAAACACTTAGTTTCTCCTTCTTGCTTCCTTCTTTACCTTCACCACCAACTTATAAAGGCGAGTGGTTTCATCCACAAAAGTGGCACTCTCCTGATCTGTTGCCTAGCGTATGTGTTCTTTATATATCTCCTTCTCTTGATTTCCCACCAGCCAGTGCTCTAATAGAATCTAAGGCCAGTTATTAGTATTTTCCCACCAAAGTAGGACTTTTTTCTTTCTAAAGGCAATTTTGATCATGTACTATATTACCCCTGGGTTCATGGTTCAACCCATTCCCCTTTCACCTTTTCCATGTTAGTCTCTGCAGCCTTCACTGAACACTCTCAAAATGGGCTCTGAAGCTGACTAGGCTATATTTGTATACTTATTTCTCTCTGAGATAATATGTAGTTATTACTCTGTCTCCTAGTTATGCTGGAGGAATAGGTTATGGTTAGTTGGTTTTATTTGATCTCTTTGTTGATCTGTATGAATTTTTAGAGGATGTGTGGAAAAAAATTCAGATTTAGGTTGCTGTCACTATTATAGAATAATGGCAATCCAGGAGTATCAGTTCATCAGGAATTGTCAATGTCTTCTTAGTTGACCATTTTATCTAGTTTCATCTCCTCTGTTCTTCAAATACCATGAGGTGGGCAAAAGTAGGTTTACAGTTATATGTGAAACAGTTAATAAAGCTATAGCCTGCATGTCTTTTTCCATACGAACAACTGTAAACCTATTGTAAGTCTACTTTTTCTCACTCTTGTATTTATTTAGGAAAAACTGATCTTTTGATAATTTATGATTAGCACCAACCATAAGCCCTCATGAACAATAAACACAGTAACTAAAAGAGCCAGATGATACAAAAATATGTGAAGGAAGTAAAGAACATAATGAATTGGCATGCAAAGGAAACGTATCTTTTCTGTGGTGTATTTGATAACTTAGGGTAAAAAAGTGAAATCTAGTTATTACTACAAAAGAATTAAGTAAAATAATTTTTCATTTCTACTAAAACAGCAGCAATCCTTCATATTCAATAACTGCATGTTTAACATGGCTATTGAAAAACAGTTGACTATAAGTTTTAAAGTCCCTAACTTAATAAATAATATTGGTACCTGACAGTAAACCTGTTCATAAATATAAAAGGCACAAAGCAGGCCAAAAACAAATGACAACAGAAAGTTCTTACTGTTAGAGAGGATTCAGAGTAACCTACATTAGCAGCTTGTGTACATAATTTGATATACTTAGGATTATATTCTAGAAGAGAGCCAAAAATCAATATAAGGGCTAAGAAATAACCTAAGAATTCAATAGGTATACAAGTACTATGATACAAAGTTAGGAATGTGGAGCTAGACGGTAAATACTTTTTTCTTTAAAGAAAAGTAAATGTGTTCTGACAGGGTCGTTGTTTTTATTTAAGTTTTTAATTTTTTTTAAAGATTTTGTTTATTTATTCTTAGAGAGAGGGGAAGGGAGGGAGAAAGAGAGGGAGAGAAACATCAATGTGTGGTTGCCTCTCACATGCTCCCCTACTGGGACCTGGCCAGTAATCCAGGCATGTACCCTGACTGGAATTGAACCAGCAATCCTTTGGTTTGCAGACCAGTGCTCAACCCACTGAGCTATACCAGCCAGGGTTCACAGGGTTGTTCTACAGAAAATAAACAATTATGTAACTTTTGTATGAAACAGAAATTGTCATCAGGCAATTAACTAAACAAAGTTAAAGCACTTTAAGGTAAATGAGGCAATGAGACAGAGGAAAACAGCCTAATCCTACAGGAAAATAATTTAAAGCTATGTTGGTTATCATGCTGGCATTGTTTTTTTGTTCCCCAATAATGTAACATAGTCCCCATGCTCTTACTATGGAACAGAATTTTTATAATGAATGGACTGTTAATTTTTCTTGTTTTCGGGCCTTTGATTTATGATAGTTTGTCTTGCAAGGTGATTAAGATGTCATACTCTCTAAAGACAATTTCTATCTTAATGTTCAGCGATGAAAATAGGTGCCATATTGTTTTGATTTTCAAAAAAGGACAAAGTAATCATACTACAATTCAGCAAGCATTTATTGAGAATCTTCTAACAAGTTTCTGAATCAAAGGAGACAAGAATAAACAGAAGCTGATTTCTTGGCTGGTAGCCTTCATATATTTACTAAAAACATTTTAAAACTGAGATCTGAGGTATTTATATAAGAAAATGAATACTTCTATATTAATTTAGATCAGAGATTTACACAAACTGCTTGCGTAACAAAATGTTCTCCATAAAATCTAGTAAGTACTAAAATTTTCTCTTATCTCTTAAGATTCTAACATATATACTGTATTTAATATTATCAAACAAAAATGAAAATCACTCTAAAGTCATACATCAAAGTAAAAGTTCTAATTTCAGATTATGATCATTTGTAAAATGCAATTCAAATATACTAAATTCCCACAGTGTAAATTTTAGAAGTGTAATTTCTTTCCTTTCAAAACTGCCCTTTCCAGTGACAGGGTTGCAGACTATAAATAAAACTTAAGTTTAGATTCCCATTACACACATTACCATCTTACCATCCTACCATCTACCATTTGAACAAAAAGGAGAAATCATTCTTTCTCAATCAGGTGCAATGCTGGTGCAAACAGTGATATTTTTAGTTAAAGCACCTGACACTAAGAATTATGAAACTAGAAGGTCTCTGTTTTATATATAACACTACAGATTCACTTAAGTTAGATGTTTTATAATTTTACCTTTAAGAAGACAGTAGTAATAGAATCATCATTTTATTCAGGGAAGTAGAAACAACTGTAGAAAGTAAACATCTTACTGGTATTTTTACTTTTTCTTATTTAAAAAGCAGTTGTTAATTTTATAAAATATAACAATAAATACCTATAAAAGTACCAGTCTACAGCTCAAGTGAAAAAAAAGGTTATACATTGCCTTTTCTCTTAAATAACAATTTGAAATTAATTTTTAAAAAAATAAGTATTTAAGGCATATTAAAACCTAGCTTATGCAAACAATTTCACATTCTGTAAACTCAGCAAAAAGCTGCACTTTACTCAGAATATAATTTTTTTATTTTGTAAACTAAGAGTTTCAATCCAAACTGATTCTGCCAGAGCAAAGCAAGTAACACTACAGGGTTAGTTTCCATTACCTTTTAAATGATGATAATAGTACCTCCTCAAGAGCTACAGTGCCGAGTCTCGTGCTGAGCACATGGTAGGTGCTCAGTTGTTGACAGAAATCAGTCTTTAAGTCAAAGACCAGATATCTGCATGAACTCCCTTTTCCTATGTCAAATTATTTTGTGTTCAAAGTATGCTGAGTGAAAGAAGCCAAATAAAAAGGAATCATATGGGCATGATTCCGTTTATATAAAAATCTAGGAAATGCAGACTTCTGGCCAAGATGGAGGCATAGGTAGACACACTGTTCCTCCTCACACAACCAAGATAGGGACAACAACAATTTAAAAACAGAATAACAACCAGAACTGACATAAAACTGAACTGTATGGAGGTTGGACAACCAAGAAGTTAAAATAGACACATTCATCCAGACCGGTAGGAGGGGCAGAGTCGGGTGGCCGTGTGTGTGTTGCAGAGCAGAGAGCGTTGGGACTGGGTGTGCAAGGAATCCAGGGTGCGCAAGACCGTAGCAGGTGGACCCTGAGCGCGCAAGTGGCAGCTGGCAGACCCCAGCCGAGGGGTGGCAACCAGCAGGCCCAGCAAGGTGGCGATTGTGAAGCAAGGCACTGCACACAATCCAGGATCACAGTGCTGGGAAATAGAGCCTTGGGGCACTGATTGAAACCACCTCTGGGGGTTGAGGTGCAGGGGGAGACTCCCAGCCTCACAGGAGAGGTCGCTGGAGTCCCACAGGGTGCACAAGCCCACCCACATGGGAACTGGCACCAGAGGGGCCCAGTTTGCTTGGGGGAAGTGGTGGAAGGGATTGAGGTCCAACGGAGAACGGAGCAAACGCCATTGTTCCCTCTCAGACCCTGCCCCCACAAACAAAGTCACAGCCCAGGGACTGGGGTGCCCCACCCTGGTGAACACCTAAGGCTCCACCCCTCATATGTTACAGGCGCAACCAGACCAAAGGAAAAACAAAAAAGATTGCTCAAACAGAATTGAAAGCCCCACAACCAGTACTTTTAAGCAACCGAGAGATAGCCAACCTATCAGATGCACAGTTCAAAGCACTGGTGATCAGGATGCTCACACATATTGGTTGATTTTGGTCACAAATTAGATGAAAAAATGAAGGCTACAATAAGTGAAATGAAGAAAAATGCACAGGGAACCAATAGTGATGAAATGAAAGCTGGCTCTCACATCAATGGAGTGGACCAGAAGGAAGGAAAAAACATACAATCAGAAAAGAATAAAGAAATAAGAATTCAAAAAAATGAGGAGAGGCTTAGGAACCTCCAGGACACCTTTAAACATTCCAACATCTGAATTATAGGGATATCAGAAGGAGAAGAGGAAGAGCAACGAGTGGACAAGTTATTTGGACAAATAATAAAGGAGAACTTCCCCATTCTGGCAAAGGAAATAGAATTCCAGGAAGTCCAGGAAGCTCAGTCCCAAAGAAGTTGGACCCAAGAAGGAACACACCAAGGCACATCATAATTACATTACTCAAGGTAAAAATGGAGAGAATCCTAGAAGCAGCAAGAGATAAGGAGACAGTAACCTACAAAGGAGTTCCCATCAGACTGTCAGCTGATTTCTCAAAAGAGACCTTGCAGGCAAGAAGGGGCTGAAAAGAAGTATTCCAAGTCATGAAAGGCAATGGCTTACATCCAAGATTGCTTTATCCAGCTAAGTTTTCATTTAGAATGGAAGAGCAGATAATGTGCTTTTCAGATAAGGTCAAGTTAAAGGAGTTCATTATCACCAAGCCCTTATTTAATGAAATGTTAAAGGGACTTATCTAAGAAAAAGAAGGTAAAAAACATGTATAGTAAATGGACAGCAAACTCACAATTATTAACAACCACACCTAAAGCAAAAAGAAAAACAAAGTAAGCAAACAACTAGAACAGGAACACAAACACCGAAGTGGAGATCACATGGAGGGTTAGCAACAGGGGAGTGGGAGGAGGAGAGAGGGGAAAAGGTACGGAGAATAAGTAGCATAGATGGTAGGTAGAAAATAGACAGGGGGAGGGCAAGAATAGTATGGGAAATGTAGAAGCTAAAGAACTTATGACTCATGGACATGAACTAAAGTGGGGGGAATGGAGTGAGAGAGGGTGTGCAGGATGGAGGGGAATGAAGGGGGGGTAATAGGACAACTGTAATAGCATAATCAAAAAAAAATCTAGGAAATGCAAATTAATGTGTAGTTACCACAGATTAGTAGTAGCCTGGGAAGGGGTAAAGGAAGGGACTGTGAAGATACAAAACGAAAATTTAAGAATGAGAAATCCATTCATTATTTTGATGGTATCCAATTGGATGTTAGACACTAATAAAGCTGCTTTAGAGGTAAAGCAAAAACAAAATTCTTTTGTGTCAATATCTTAGATATGAGGGCATCAATTTTAATACAGCTGCTACGAAAGACATTTCTTTTGTTCCCTTCCTGGAGAGTCAATAGTTTAAACAGTAGAGTTTATTGGTTTTTATTAACACCTTGTGGTTATTTGACTTTAACATTTGATGACAGACAAATTCAAGAGCATTTTCAATAAATGGATTCCATGAATAAGCCTCTAATTCTGAAATTTAATCCAATAATTATATATAATTATCAATATTTCTTGAATCTGTTCTTTAAAAAGTTATAAACTTTTGCTTCCTTTTTTAATTTTTCTCCATCTCTTTACCAGTCTTTACAGAAGGACTAAGCAACCCTCCACACACAACAAATGACATCACCTCCATGTCCTTCAGTTCCTGAACAAATGATTCATTTAAATAATTTTATGCTTTTCTAGAACAGAGAAAAAACTGGGCCATTGAAAACAAAGGGTTATAATAAAACAACTCTTCAAAAAAATGAACTTGAAATACTCAATTTACTTAGACTACTAACATGATTATATAAATCTGCTTATATAGGCAATTGTGAAAATCAGGCCATCACATGATTTTTCTAGTCCTCTAGACCAGTATTATCCAAAATAACTTTGTGATAACGGAAATGATTTGTATTTGTGATGCCCAAGAAGGCAGTCGCTCGCCAAGCTGGGCTACTGAAAAATAAGACTAAGTAACTTAATTTTTAATTTAATTATTAGATTTAAATAGCCACATGTATCTACTACATGTATCTCTTTTCCTTTACCATCGTGAGTCTTATCCAGATGCTCTTACTAAAGTCCTTATGTTATATGCTTTTTCTGTTATGTCTAATATCAAAAGAAAAAGAATTATGGAAAAAGAATTTTCAAAGCTAGCTTTAAAACGTGCTTTTTGATGAAGAGTGCTAAAATCAATTATTTTAAATTTTCTAATCAGTTTACTAAAAAATGAATTAAAAGAAGTGACACATATATCTGAGTGCTTGAAACTGAAACTTATAACAATATATACTCTCTCCCCTAAATTCTTTGTCAGCTACATAATTAGTTCTAGGATAAGATAATGGCATAATTACAAACAAGCACAGTGCAACCCGTAGCACAACCAAACAAAATGAAATTCATTCTGCACCTATCTCTTCACTGTGAGAATAGAGAAATTAATGCATAGAAATATGATGGATCAAATGCAACCATATAATGTGTTTGTCAACGAACAGCTATATAAATTTCACCTGTAACATTATTTACCACCATACTACCAAAATCTTACCTCAATTTTAAGGGAGGTGGGGATAAGTACTAATGGTTCTTTTCAATTAAATCTAAACATACACATTTTTTAAGTAAAATTATTAAAAGTGTGGCCATGAGATCTCAGAAAAAATACTTAGGTATTTTACGGTTCCTCTGTTTCTCCTCCCTAGTCTCCCCACATACAAACACAGTCTTTTTTTTTTTTTAAAGAACAAATGTGTAAAGAAGAAAAACAACTACGGTGCTTATCTGTAATGAATAAAATAATGGCTTCTCTCTGAGAATGGTATTAATGTCATCATCACCATCTGTCAATTCCCCCTTTCTTCTATTAACTTGGCTTTTAGAACTTTGTAGGTGGAGAAGTGGGGTAGGAGGGTGGAATATGTAAAACAACCTCAGTATTTAGAGATAGGATTCAAAAGAATTCAAGTTATGTGAGTGCAAGTTATATGATAAACTACATACCAATGACTGCTGATCTTTTTGTTTGGCATTTGAGTAAACATAATGAAACTTACTATTTTGAGCCAAGGCTTGAAGCAGACAATCCAAGCATCCTTCTAAACTATCCTCAGTTCTGTCAACAGCTGTTATCTTCAGCTTCTTCAAGGTATCACTGAGATTATCTGCTTATAGAAAAAAAAAATCAGAAACCTCATTAACCATACGGCCATCTCATGCTACATAACAGTTACCACTAATAGGCAATGGGCTCTCATTAGAGTAAATTAACACCCACTTGCATTCCAAAAATGGCAATGGACTGTACTATTTCAAACTTTTTAAGTAAAATTTTACCCATTTAAGTCAAATATAAAACATTCATCCTGTATATGTAAAATACCAGGCATATACAAATTGTCACAGAACACCTTTTTCAGCATTCTTATACCTTATTTTTTAGCTTGTTTAGGAAATGAGTCATAGTTAAACAACAAACAAAAACCAAAACTTTAGTTCCATAGAAAAAATTATATTGTTTCATTTTATGCTTCCTCTGCTATATTTTAAGGACATAAAAAGATGCAAGTTTAGAAATGTTTCAAAATAATAATGACTTAAACTAATACCAAGTCTGATGACCATATAACCTATTTTAACACTTCTATGTGAAAAACACTTCAAATCAAAATATCATTTTAAGCCAAAACATGTACATTTTGGATCGCCTCTTAACTATGCTCACCTCTTAAATTATATATGGATTCCAACAGGGGTGTCAGATCCGTGGCCCTCAGGCCACATGCGGCTCAGGATGGCTATGAATGTGGCCCAACACAAAATCATAAATTTACTTAAAACATTATGAGACTTTTTTGGGATTATGTGTTGCAATGTATTTAATGTGTGGTCCAAGACAACTCTTCTTCCAGTGTGGCCCAGAGACACCAAAAGGTTGGACACCCCTGTGTCTAGGCCATAGATTATCAAAATCTCTTTACACTATTAAAATTATTCAGAATCTCTAATAGTGTTTTACATCAATTAATTCTACTGATATTTAACATACTAAAAATTAAAACCGAGACTTAAGATTTTAATTTAAATCTGACACTTATACAACTACTGTTACATAATTAATATTTTAATGAAAAATACCTATATTTGAAAGATAAAAACTTAATGAAAAAGATGGTATTTAAAAAATTATTAAATTTACTGGGCTGACATTGGTTAATGAAATTATATAGGTTTCAAGTGTATAACTCTGTAATAAATCATCTGTATACTGCACTGTGCTCCCCACCCAAAGTCATCTCCCTCTGTCACCATATATTTGAGTTCCTTTACCTGTTTCTGCGTCAACTCTCCTTTCCCTCTAGTAACCACCATACTGTTGTCGGTGTCTATGAGTTTCTATGTGTCATCTTTGTTTGTTTGTTGCTTTCAGTTTTCTAGCCAAGGTATGAGTGAAATCATATGGTTATTGACTTCTCCCATGTGATTTATTTCACTTAGCATGATATTCTCAAGATCCATTCATGTTGTTGCAAATGGCAGTATTTCATCTTTTTCTTATGGCTGAGTAATATTCCATTGTATTTATGTACCACATTGAAAGAGGTGGTATTTTTTCTACAAATCACCATAATGTCTGCCTTAATAGAAGACAGTAGGTTCTCATATCTGCTTCTGTACTCAATCTTTTGTAATTTGTTGTTTTGGTTGAGTAGATGAAGAAAATTCAGCCTCATTACACATATACATAGTTGAAAAACAGGAGTGGAGTCTAATGGCCTTTTTGGATAATCATGGATATTCTTTGATACCACACCAAAACATAACAGGTGATAGTTTTTTAAAGGTTAGTTGCCATGTGGAATCTGAAACAATATTAATGAGCCTTTCCAACTCTTACATTAAAATCCACTGGTCTCTTGCACTTTAAATCTGTTATGCATGCAAGATATTTATCATCAATACATTGGGTCATTAAAATTGAGGTCAGAGTTATACATACCTTTCAAATAGTGACACATTTTATTGAGCTATTTTAAAATACCACATTTGTTAATGTCACCAATCTCATTAAAAGACTCCTTCAGTACTGAGAACTAGTCAAGCTCAAGGTGATATAAGTTTTCCAAATCACTAATTTTTTCTTCAAAACTCCACTTTTATCACTGGCAACAAATATGGTCAGCTGTTTTCCTTAAAGAGCAAATTAACCTCATTCATTTATGAGAAAATGTCTGTCAAATATGAAAAATCAGTTTGTCAGTTCTTTCAAATAAAAAATGTTATTCTATGACAAAAAAAGTATCTTGGTCAGTTCACAACTCAACCACAAGTGCTATTTCTTCAAAATAACCACCAGACTTTTCAATGTAATGAAAGTGTTATGTATGTACTTCTCACTTCATCAGATAGCATAGTTTTAATGTGTACACAAAGGTTGAGGGTTTTTAAAAAAATTTTATTTATGTATTTTCAGAGAGAGAGGAAGAGAGAGAGAAAGGGTAAGAAACATCAATGTGAGAGAAACATCAGGCAGTTGTCTCTCATATGCACCTTACCGGGTACAAACTTGCAACCTAGGCATGTGTCCTCAGCAGGAATTGAACCAGCAACCCTTCACTTTGCAGGACAATACCCAACCAACTAAGCCATACTGGTCAGGGCAAGGTTGAGATTTTTTAAAAGACTTTTTTCCTGCTTTGTTACAGGCATTCTTAAATGAACTGCTATTAATTACTTCAAGAATATGAAGGTAAATAAAGAATACTGTAACTACTAGTACAGTTTGGTGCTATTATTATCCTGGTTCACACAGACTAAAGCACTGGCAGTTTTTTACTCACGACTGCTTTGTCACCATTATTAGTGCAAATGTCAACACAATGAAAAAGACAAATGATATCTTGATGATACTTTGCAAAGAATTTCTACCTGATGGAAAGCTCTAGTAGGATACCCAGGACCACACCCCTACCTGGACTGTTGTTCTCATATTAGAATTTCAGGCATTTTCTTACTTCAAAGAAAGGTATACATTATATCAGACTTCTGTGCATTGCCATTCATGACAGAATCTAAAAACATCATGGAATCCTCTGTTATAAAATAAGAAATAATTTATGTTCCATGTCAACCCAGGAAAAAGCAGCCTTAAAAATGTATATCAATAACATTAACATGCTCTAGTGATGCCTGGTACAACCAGTGACTAATTTAGTAAACCTAAACCTACACTTTATTAAAAATCCTAGGATATCATTCATAATGAAGGTTAATGTTTATTTCCTTAGGAGGGGCTTGGTAGTTTCAAGAAATTGATTTTTTTCTACAGAAAAAAAAACTATAAGTATCTCTTCTATAAACTAAAAAGAAGTTGTAGGGCATCATATCTCAGATATACTTGTTTAATCTTACTAAATGGAGAGTAAGTTGATCTTTTTTGAAATAAAGTATAAGTAATGTATAACATCTAGGTTCTCTTATAATTAAAATAAAAAGTAACACAATGCTGTGGAACAAATAAGACGTAACATTAGTCGAATTATAGTAATTCACCAAAACTACCTGTCAATAAGTAATAAAAGCAGTTAAGACTTATATGGCACCACCCTGGTCTCTTAAAACTTCTTCCTTTTACCCCAACCCCAGTGCTCCTTGCTTGCTACCCTTCTTCATCAAGTCTCAACCTAGACGTCACCACCCCAGAGACCATTTTTGCACATTCTAAATCTCTTCTTTGTTACCCTCCTAGATCACTCTCCATCACTGCATCCAACCTTCACAGCACCAGTCACAATTTCTATTATTTTTTGCATAATTTTTAATATATGCTCCCTCACAGTATTGTATGGGGCACCTTATTAGTTCTAGAAGTCCCTTGCTTATCTGTAGTTTCACTTTTCACAGTTTCAGTTACTTGTGGTCAACTGTGGACCAAAAATATTAAACAGAAAATTCCAAAAATACACCATCCATAAGTTTTAAATTGTATCCTGTTCCGAGTATCTGAGTAGCAGAATGAAGTCTTGTGCCTTCCCATTCAGTCCCACCCTGGACGTGAATCTTCCTTTTGTCCAGCTACCCATACTGTATGCTCCCCGTCTATTAGTCACTTAGTAACCATCTCAGTTATAAGATTGACTGTCATGGCACCACAGTGCTTGTTTCCAGGAACCATTATTTTATTTAATAATGCCCCCAAAGCACACGAATACTGGTGCTGGAAATTTATATGTGCCGAAGAGAAGCTGTAAAGTGCTTCCTTTAAGAGAAAAGGTAAGTATCATATAATAAGATACTTTGAAAGAGATACTACATTCATATAATTTTTATGAGTATATTGTTATAACTGTTTATTATTATTGTTGTTGTGTGTGCCTAATTTTTAAATTAAACTTTATCACAGATATGTATGTATAGGAAAAACATCGTGTGTGTGTGTGTGTGTGTGTGTGTGTGTATTTCAGTACTATCCTGAGTTTCAGGTATCCGCTGGGAGGTCTTAGAACATATCCCCCTCAGATGTATACTGTTTAGTCATTTCATTATACCTATCACTTGGCACATAAGAGGTACCCAGTAAACATCTGTTTGATTAACTGACTGGATAAGGGAATGAATTTCTCATTTAGAGAGCTGTTTGGCTATCTTCATTTATAATGGAAGAAAAAACTTAGTAAACATTTATTCAAAAGGTAGTTCCCACTTTGATGAGTTTTTAATAGTAACCTGTTTTCTTAGTGAGACAATGTATCTTTCAGGTTTTATATCCTTTCCAACCATTATTGTTAGATAACTAGCCACCCCAAACTTACTGACTTAAAACAAAAGCCATTTTATTGTGCTCACAGATTCTCTGAACCAGAAATTCACAAAGGACAGATTGAGGATGGTTTATCTCTGCTCCAGCAGGACTGGAGGCTTGAAGCAGAGTCTCAAAGTCTAGGGATGTCTCTGGGAGTAATTCAATGGCAGAGGCTGGCATCATCTGAATCATCTGACAGTGCATTCACTCATATGTCTGGTGACTAGCCTGGAAGTAGATGAAGGCTAGGACTGACCACATGAGATCTTAGGCCTCTCCACATGGCTTGGTTTCCTCAGCGCATGGCAGCTTCAGGGTCTTGACTTCTCAGTGCTCCAAGGAGGTCAGTGTTCAAACAAACACAGTGGAAGAAGCACTGCTTTTTAAGATTGAGCTTAAGAAATCATACAGTGTCACTTCTGAAGCATTCTACTGGTTACCAGTCATAAGTGTGCTCAAATCCCACAGAAGAGAACTCCCCAATTCTCAATGAGGAGTAGCAAGTTCTAAAAGAGTATGTGGGGTTAGAGATATTGTTTGTAGTTATCTTTGGAAAATATAGACCCTGGTTGGGTAGCTGAGTTGGTTAGAATGTTGTCCTGATAACCAAGGTTGTGAGTTCCCTCCCTGGTTGGGGGATTTGCAAGAATCAAGCAATGAATACATACACAAATGGAACAACAAATCAATGTCTGTCTATTCATCTCTTTCAAATTAATTTTATAAAAAAGTATAATCTGCTCCAATAACTTTATACTCACTGAATGATTTTGTTAAAATAGTAAGTAATACTATATCCTTTGATTGGTTTAAACCTCAATTAAAATAGTGTTTCCTCAAAATGACTGTATTTTCAGCCATGGAAATAGAAATTAAATTTTAATATTTAAAATTACCTTGTGAAATAGGCGTTACTATTATCTATATTTTAATACTTGAAAAAGCTGAATTCAGAAGCTGCATATTTTGCCTAAAAAAGATAAGTGACAAAGTTGGGATAAATCCAGACACATGTGTCTTCAAAGTCCCGGCTTTTTCCACTGAACAGGCGGTCTGCACAGTAACATCTTAAACAAAACCCATGCAGATCTCATGTATATCAGAACTGTGCAAAGCAAGGACTATCTGTATCTTGCTTTATATAGATGTAAGCTCTTCAAGAATGAATTTATTACCCAACCATGTTAGACAGCTGTACTAGCTAACAACTGTTTACAGATCTGAATTATGTTACAAAAACAAAAAAAATAATCACAATGAAATGTACCAGGAAGCACTCTCTGCCATAGTATCTCAAGAATGGTACAGTGCTAGATGCATACTCTAGCTTTCAGTGTTTAACAGATGAAGTAAATGAATTCTAGGCAACATTTCCAGATTGTTTTAAGTAATAAGCACTTGTATATTGCAGAGAAGCTGTACTAGATGCTAAAAAGGCAACATGATCTAACCTCTCATTTAAATTCTTATACTTTTCTGCTTCTCTTTTCAGAATTATGGCCTTATCTGTATCTACTATTCATTTCTTTTATTATTCTTTATCTATCAGTTAGAAGTGAAGCTTTTAAAAAGCAGAAAATGTGGTTACTTGCACTACTTATTTTTTCACTTTCCATAATGCCTAACATTATAGTCTTGAGTTTCTGATTTGACTGATAGTATTATATACAAACCATACCAAAGCCAGAAATATGACACACTGGACAGCTATTCTTTCTTGGAGCTTTTCACTATCCTCCCCAGAAGTGCATTCTACCAATGAAAAGGATATTAATTTAATCGGCTCATGTAAATTTTCTGCATTTGTTCTAAATAATTTTATTTTTGAGGCCAAATATCTTATAACTTTAAAGATAAACATCTGTATTTCTGTAGAGAATAAATACACATATATCAATGTAAGTTTTGCTTTTTTATAATGATCTATCTTATATTTTATGCTAATATTACTTAAAGAATCTTCAAAGGGGAATATTTTCCCTACGAGTTAAAGACATTTTTTATTAAAGTAAAATGATTCCTGGTTTGTGTTTTCTGGCTCTGGAAAACAAAACTTCCCTTCATAAATTGTGGAACTTCTTAGTTATTTTAAATTATTTTATAAATGTTACATAATTTCTTCTTATATATTTTAAAAAATAACTTAAAAATAATAGGATTTCATGTAATTCTTTTATATAAATATTTTAATAATTTTATATAATACTTAATGTTGGAAAATGCTTTTAATATATAAGAAAATAATATTTTGTACAAATAATCCAGCAGTCCAGCATTTCGATGACTTTTTAAAATGCCATGCTATCATTTTTCCTTAAAAGTATATTTAAACTCAAGGGCCAAAATATTAAAAAAATGGAACAAAATAATAAAACAGACCTTGGTTCCAGGACTGGTACATCTTTATTAGGTAACTAAGCTTGAAGGCTTCCATAATTTCTATTAGTTTCCTAAGAAATGGGCTCCCCTCTACTTTCTTATTTTCCACTTCACTTGAAATCTATTCCTTTGTTCTTATTCAATAATAATAATAACAATGTGTTAAAAACATATGAAATGGGGATTTAAAGAGGTTAAATAACTTGCCAAAGTCTATTATACTGCACAAGAAAATTATGGAAAACAGAGATACTATCCTCCATCTCTTTGATTTCTTATATCATTCTGGTCAATTGAAAATGCAGTTTAAAGATGACTGATGACTATATATATCCTATGTATCACTAATTAATACTCCATCTGGTTTTAGGAGGTATTTGATTTTGCAGTTTCTGAGATTTCTCTTATAGCTTTTGAATTACTAAAGAGTTAATTGTATTCAAAATTGTGGTAAAATTAAACATACCACTTTTTGAAAATTAACACATTTATTCTAAACTTAGGAGATAGTTATGAAAATTAAATCACACAACTAGTGGATAGAAATCATTCCTTTATGTATTGTCTATAGCTGTCTCCACATTATCATGACAGTTGAGTAGCTAAGGCAGAAACATATGTGGCACTCTCACTGTCATACACTGTTGCTTAATGCATTACAAATCGCAGCTATGACTGTCCAGTGTTCCAAGTACCTGTCTATTGTCATACCACATTTCATTTTCACCATGGTGTCAAAACAAAAAAAGTGTCCCTCAAATGTCATGAATTTAAAGTGGTATATGGATTATCTTATTACTAAATTAGATGAAAAACTACTATATCATGCAATGACACTGCAGCTATGCTAGAAAAATACAACATACACCTACATTACCAGACTAAGCATCCATCATACTCACAATTCATAGGAAAGTAATCATCAGAGAAATAGGAAATATAAAACAAAGTATCTCATCACAGCAGAATTTCATCACGAGGGAGAAGAGAAGAGAAGAGAAGAGAAGAGAAGAGAAGAGAAGAGAAGAGAGAAAACTGCAAAGTATGTTTCTGTGTGGCTCATTTTTTAGTCAAGCAAGAAAACGTGCTTACTCATGGTGAGTTAATTAAACTGTATTTTAACTACAGCAACCAAAGAAATATTTGGGGCAGGGGGACTTCTTTAAGAATAGCCTTCAGTGAAAACAGCTACTTGCAGAAGTGAGGACATGGGGCAATATTAATAATCAACTTAAAAAAAGGGTAAACGAATTTGAGAGGTTTCTTGGTTCTTGATGAGCTGACAGATATGTGCGATATTGCTTAGGGTTGTTATTTTTGATAAGTCAATGTTGAGCATGAAGTGACTAAACAACTGGCCTCTATAAAAAGTCTGCATAAAACAACAATATGCAAGAACATTTTCTGAGCTGAAAAAACATAAATGCAGCACAACCTGAAGTGGAATCTGCTATGTTACAACTAATGATGGTGAAAATATGTGAGGAAGAGAAAAAGGCTTAATTGAGTAAACCTACAAAGTTTGTGAAAATGTAAGATGATTAAAGCCTATATTACAAAAAATTGTGTTGAATTTTGTATTTTGAATTTCAGCAATAAAAAATTTTGAGGATAGTTACTGTTTTCTGTCATCATATATATTTTCTTTTATCTATGTAACATCTTTGATTTTGCCTCTTGGCCTGCATAAAGCCTAAAATGCTTATTATCTGGTCCTTAAGTAAAAAGTCTGCATACTTTTGCTCTATAGTGGGGTGCTATTCAAAGCACAGCAGCATTTGGGAATGTCTTGACAATGAAAATTTTTGACCCACCCCCACACCTACTGAAACAGAACCTCTGAGGTTGGGCCCAGTAATTTTTTTCCCCCAATAAGCTCTCCAGGTGATTCTTCTACAAGCTGAAGTTTGAGAACCACTGCTCTTAAAACAGGATTTTGGAGATGAATTGTGTCCCCTTGGATAAATTATTTAATCCTCTGAGTCAATAAAATGGGGATAGTGTCACCCACCTCACAGAACTGTTGACAGGATTAAAATTAAATTATAAAAACATTTTTAAAAGCAGTAAAGCTAAATATAACTGATATTAATAAATGGTCATTATTAGTCCAATGGTATACTGGAAAGCCCCCTTGTACCAGCCCATGAGATAGAACTATTAAATGATCAGAAACTTTGCTAGGCAGTTATCAAAACAGGCATTATTGAAAATTAAATTATATAAACTTAAAATTAAATTATATTAAAACACTATAAAAGGTAATACTCAAAACTCATTACTAGTTAATTATTGTATTGCATTTTATAATACTTTTTTCATGAAGTTATTATGTCTATATGGTAGATACTCTACATTATGGCAGACTGCATCTCATCTCTTCCCTACTGTGCATTCACAGGAAATGAACCACCACCAAAAGTCTAAACTTCTGGCACAGGCACTTTGGGTTAAATATTAACCAGCACACCTCTGGTTATAATTATTAAAAATTGCACAATGAATTCAGTTTTGAGCTCAATGAGTTTGAATTTACTATGCATGTAGAGATGTCTAATAATCTACTAGATACACAGGTATACCCCCCCAAAGATATATATATTTAATTGCCAATAGTATGTAAATAGTAGTTGAAAGCAAAGATACAGTCAAAATTGAGCAAAAACAGTCTTTAGAGAAGAAGCCAAGTACTGAGCACATATAGAAAAATTTCATTTTGTGAGTAAAAAGGACGATTTTGGAATTTACAAGTACAAGTTAAATTAAGTTAGCAATTAAACTACTTCCACTTATCACTATCTTAATTCTCAGTTTTAACTCCTAGAATGTTTTAGGCAACAAAAGTTGTATCAATAGATGCAGTGAGAGAATTACATTACTCTGCAACTTGAATTTAGCATCCATATCTTGGCCAGCATGGGTAATGGTATTTCAGGCCATTTACTTAGGCAAAGCTAGTAAGTTGGTTCACACCCTGAAGTTGCTACCTCAAGTACATATAACCCTTAGAATACTAAAGAAAAATTAGATACATAGGGATAGTTATAGCATATTTAAAACATCAATGACACTAAGTATATTTCATAGTTTCAAAGAATCATAGAAAAAAACAGACTTTAAAATCCATTCTAAGATCTTCATTTATTATCTTTTTCCACAAGAAAGAGCTATTTGCCAAGTTAAATGTCTTGGAAAATATTTTAAATATTTAAAATTTTTTCCTTATAGTTACCCAAACATTTGGCTATCTAAAATTAACATGGAGTTCCCAAAGTAGTATATTTTCCTTCTCCCACCCTAATGTTCATGAGTATTAAAATTTTAGATAATTCTTATGGCTATTGTGGTGCCACCAATAACTCCAGAATTACCAAGCTCAAATTCAAGCAATCTGGAATCTCTGAAGAGAGCAAGCCCAACATTTCTCCAAAGGCACCTAGAAATTCCAACACTTCACTGTGAAAGTTAAAACTCTATGGTTCTCAAAATGAATTAAAGCTATTACTGCTTTCTAAATAGTAGTATTAGACACTTCATAATAGGATACTTTCAGGGATAGTGAATTTAGGCTTTCTCCCATATGAAAAAAAATGGTCATAAAGAAAAATTATCATCTATGCTCTTAATTAACCTTAGTGATTATCAGCTTACAAAAATATTTTATCACTCTACTGTGACCTGCAAAGTACAAATAAATGTACTATTTTTTACTACTTGTTCATAAAACCACTCTTGGACTTAAAAATACAAGGAAAGAAAGACATCTATATTGCTAAATACATATTTACAGAGAAAAACAAAATTCCAGGAAATAAGAATAAAATTAGAGGCACACATATAACTAGAGAAATTCCAAATTTGCAAAGACTAATAGTAAATAAAAAGGGATAAAACCATTCATCAGTATAAAATATGCAAAATGTCATATAAAATTATAAAACCATTCCTAAACTCACTCTGCATGACAGTTATTGCAAAAATAAAAGTTACTAAGTCATAAGACATGTCAAAGAGGTATGAGGCACTATGGTGAGATTACAAATTATTCTTAGGCAAGAAAACAGCCTGGGTCATTCCATGTAAGTGGAACATTTTTAAAATGTTAAAGAACCTATGCTGCCACTGGCTGGGTATCTCGGTTAGAGCATAGTCCTGATACACCAAGGTTGCAGGTTCAATCTCTGGCCAGGGCACATACAAGAATCTACCAAACAATGCATAAATTAGTAGAACAACAAATTGATGTTTCTCTTTCTCTCTAAAAAATTCAGTAAGTAAAATTTTTTTTAAAAAAACCTATTCTAATTTACAGATCTTTAAAAAGGGCAAGGAACATAGAATGACTATACATAGTAAATTCTATTTCCACTTACTCATTATCACTTAGCATTTACAACTGACCTCCATATTTACTATACCTCTTTTTTTTAAAAGCTTTTATTTATTTATTTTTAGAGAGGGAAAGGAGGGAGAAAGAGAAACAGAGAGAAACATCAATGTTCAGTTGCTGGGGGCCATGGCCTGCACCCCAGGCATGTGCCCTGACTGGGAATCAAAGCTGCGATGCTTTGGTTCGCAGCCCACGCTCAATCTACTGAGCTACACCAGCCAGGGCACTATACCTCTTAAAGCTGCTTTTAAAAATATATATTGGGTAATATTCTAAACAAACCACACAAACTTGAAACCTTTTCTCAGTCCTTAATACTCTGACTGTTGTGAAGTAACAAACTTTTTGACAATTCACTTTCTTGAAATCAACTATAGGCCAATTCTAGTATTTCACTCTTACCTACTCCTGTCTTTTTCAGTGTCAAATCATTCTACTCTTTACCCTAACTACAGGGTATTCCTCAAGATTCTTACCTTGGCCAAATTTTCTTTTTTTTTTTCCCTTGTTGCCTCTTATCTTTCCATCTGACTTCAAATATCATAGCACGGTGTTTGTGGATAACTTCCAGGTCTCTAGTTGGGGCCTCTTGAGAACTAAAATAACTGTTAAATACTTTGTACCTAGTTTCAGTCAGTAAATAAACTTCTTTTTTTTTTTTAATCCTCACAGGAGGATATGACAAGAGAGACAGGCAGAGAGAGGGAGAGAGAAACACTGATGTGACAGAGAAATATCAATCAGCTGCCTCAATTACCTCTGTAGGCGTCCCTACTTGCGACAGAAACCACCACCTTTTGGGTTAGGGGATGATGCTCCAATCAGCTGAGCACCTGGCCAGGGCAGTCAATAAACTTTTTCTGTATAGCTACTGTGTGCCAGACACTAGTATTAGAAATGTATTCAAAACCTAGCATGAAAGTCCTTGTCATTGAGAAACAGATAATCTAAATTACAGACCAAAATGTACAACTCAAAAGGCCCCAAAACAACTACTTATTTTTCCTCTTCCAATGGATTAAATATATATTACTAGGTTGCACATTCTCATTACTGCCAAGGTATTAATGTATGTCTCCTTTCTCAATTCCAAATTCAATCAATTGCCAAGTAAATCCCGTTCTTTATTTGCAATATTCTATTCCCATTGCCTAAGCCTAGTTCAGGCCATTACATATTTTCCCCTAAACTACAGCCACTACCTTCTGAAGCCTTCTCTAATTTCTCATCTAATTTATCCTGCACTTAACTGACAGATTAATTTTCCTAAACCATAGATGTGATCCATCACTCCACTACATAAAAATGTTTAATAGTCCTTCAGTAGACAAGTCAAATCCAAAAACTTCCTCAGCTTGGCATTTACTCTCCTCTACTATCTGGTCTTTATCTATTAATACTTTTTTATCTCTGCCACCCACTATTTCCTTACCTTTTGCTCCAGGCAAACATAGTTATTTAATCGTATCTGGAAACTCCTTGAATATTCTCTCTCTCCCGTCTTCAGTTAAGCCATCTCTCTCCTCCCATCCTCAACCTGACTTGATAGTCTCCATTCATTTGTATCTTTCAGAAGTTTACCCAACCTTTGGTCAAATAACATCATTTTTCTAAAATCTTCTCTCCATCCTAACTTTATATCTGTAAAGGCTATTTTTTATATCACTTATACTTTATTTCTACTATAGTTACCTGTGTATGTTATAGCCTTCCTGTTAAGATTATGAGCAATTTGAAATGTGAATGTTTTATTCATCTTTGTCCTCCCACAGCACATTGTACATGGCTGATATTCAATATGTATTAAATACATGTTGAATTTATAATAAAATATATATTTTAAATAATAGTATGGTCCATAAAATTACATAGGAAGTTGCCTTTATTTTCTTATGGAAAAAAATCACTGCCATAAGGATATCTTTTTTAAAAGTCATCTTACTTCTTTTTTATAAAGACAAATTAAACAAGTGATTTCTCTCCCTAACACTTATCAGACTTCCTTCTGCCTCTTGTAAGTACATGAATAGTTATAAAAACTCCTTTGGCTTAGAATATAAAACTGGTCTCCAAGGTTTCAATTTTACATCACTGTTTGTACCTACTGATCATATATTCAATTGCCTTACCAATGAAAACAGTAGTGTAGAAGGAAATGGCTTGCCTGGAGGTACCCCAAAACCCATACCACTGAGACAACCCCACTCTTTTTTTAGAGAGGAGCAGTCATAATACAATTAATTATACTTCTCTGTTTTGCTTCCTCCATACCTCCATAACACCTATCAACTCCACTGTTTGTTTAGGGCCCATACTTCCAGGTTAGCAAGTTAAAAAGAACAGACAGGTTTCAAACAATTAATTCACAAAGATTTACTGAATATCTACTATGTGGAAAGCACTGTTGGGAACACAAAAATTAATAAGACAATTTTCATCTTCTGGAACTCATGATTAAATACACAACACACACATAAACAGCTCATTATAAAGCAGATTATGTAAGTGCTACAAAGCTTCCAACAAAGCGCAAGAGCTCTATGAAGAGAGAGATGAATTTAATCAAAGAGTTATCTGAGAAGCTTCAAGTGAGAGGTGGGTTTCTAGTTGGCCTTTTTAAAGTCAAGCAATAACTCAAGATTTTCAAGATTATTTTTTAGTAAATAATTTCATTTGCTTTAAGTATTTTTATTCACTAGTACTGCAACAGAATTGGATTTCTCCCATTGAAAAGGTACTGATTTGACATGTAAGTTAAATTCTAATTAAATGGATTTTTTTTAGCTCACCTTGAAACATGCGGAAATATATTTTACAAACAAAACTTGTGGCCTATAATTGAGAAGAAAAATTTAGTACGATCACGGGAAAGACACAATGTGTCCAATAATCTGTATTAATATTTACTTAAAAGCTATAATCCCAGAGAAAGACTACATATAAATGGGCCACCCAATTTTTCCAGAAATTTGTTCATCATACTAGTAGTACATTAAAAGGGAAAATACTAAACAACTGAAAATAAAATTAAGGGCCTTAGATTCATTTTTCATTCATATCACCTCCTCCTGCAACACTGGCTTCTTCCAGATATATAGCCAAAGGTGTGAATCAGACCTTGAAGCATTTGCTGTTCAAAAGTAAGCTCCATTGACACCATTTCTAGATTTAGATAGTTTCTTGAAGATTGAGTTGCCACGACCCAAGGCTGGATATGCTGAACACGGCATGACAGATGAAAGGACCACACTCATTTTGGCTTAAAATAACCTGCACAGAGGGGTGAGAAAAGTCCCAGTAGACAGATGCCAATGGTGCACGTTTTAAAAAGAGGAAATTATAAGACAGGAGTGAAAACAAACTGGGGAACATGTAGAAATAAGTATGGTATTCCAAACTGCTACTCCTGTTTTAAAAACTTCTGGCTTTTAATTACATTACAGAATTCATCAGCCGTCTTCGTAACTACTGAATTTAATAGTTAGGCAACAAAGTAGGAAAAAATTTCAGGATAAATTATATTTAGTCTTACAATACACATTTGCATTTAAATATTTCATTAAAATCAACCACCTGAGATTAATTGTAACTACAAAGGAACCAAAATCAGATTAATGTACGTTTAGGCAGGGGAAGCTGGGAACAAATTAACAAGTTTGGTAACATGCTACACGGTGCAGTTTTCCTGCTACAGTGGACAGGCGAAGGACCCCAGTAAATGGGCTGAGCACAGGAATACTTGTACATTGTTGTCACCAAACACTAATTCAACAGCTAGCGGCTCCATCCATCCTTCCTCGGGTTCCTCGTGGCCTCTGACAAGTCATCCTTTCAACCTATGAGGCTGTCCGCTCTCCCCTAAAAAAAATAATTTCCGTGCAGGTGGTAAAATCACCTCATGAACTACTTGCTCGCACTTCCCCGTCTAGGAATGAGCCGATCCCAAGATGGGGAAAGGTCGCCCTGCCAGGGAAGTTCCGTGGAGTGGGCTTTCTCGTGGTCTGACCCCCGCCTGCAGCCCCGCACACGAGGGGCAGGCTCGTTGGTGCCCGGCCACCGGCTTGAGCAGGAGGAATGGAGGAGGAGAAGAGAGGCAGCGGGGTGCCGGCAAGGCGGCTAGGTGGCAAGGTGGGCGGTGGTCGGACCCTGCGCTCAGGACCCTCCGAGACCAAGGACCCGGCGTGAGTTCCGCGTGCGCTGACTCTCCCCGGAGGAAGAGCCGTTGTCTCACACCGGGATTTTTAAGAATTCCGGCAACTTTGCGCGAGAAATGCTTCCCACCCCGCAACAAGCCGAGAAAGAGAAAAATGTCAGGCGATGACGGGGGAGGAAGGGTGACTTACCCATGTTCCTCCCGAGGGTGAGGAACCGGCAGGGCGAGGTAAAGGACTACGGTGCAGGCAGCGTGGCGCCTCGTCCTCCCTCTACCTCTGTTTCTCCTGCAGCCAGGAAGGGAACCACGGGGGGCAGACGCTGGGGAGGAGGAGCAGCAGCTGCTTTTGCTACTGCCGCTGCTGCTGCTGCTGCTTCTGCGGGCTACGCGGCCGCGGCGGGGACGAGCGGCGGGGGGGTGGGGCGGGGTGGGGCGGGGCAGCCGTGCAGCCTGCGGCGGGCGCGGCTCGGAACAGGCCGCCCGGCAGAGGCACGGAGGCGGCCTAAGGAGTGCCCGCCCCAAAGCGCGCCCGAGCGCCCCGCCCTCCCCACGGAGCATGCTCAGTTCCTCCCTCTATTTTTTTTTTTTCCTGGTGTCAGGAGAATCTGAGCTTGCCGGTGGGCCTGTGTTTGCGGACCCGCAGCAATCAGCAATCGCAGCAATCCACCCCCCCCCCCCCCCCCCCCCCCCGGGAGGAACTTGGTGGCTACCACCTTGAGGGCGGAGGGCGTACCCTGAGAAGAACGTGCGGGGCGCTACTGAACCCCAAGCTGCTATCATCCGACTCGCCCCAGGCTTGGTGCCCCGATTCCACCGACCCACACCCGGATAACGACCTCGTGTTCATTACGGGACAATCCGACTGCAAAGGCGGGAATTCCCCGAAGGAGAAGACGCCAGGTCGCGTCTGGGGCACGTTCTGAAACGAAACTGGGATGCACGTCCAGGCGACGAGGCCAGCGCCTCCTGGAGACAGATACTTAGGGACACCCGTTTTCATTGTGGCCTCTGGGCCCAGTGGAAGGGCGCTTATTATGAACGGGAATATCGGTGGGACAGTTCAGATTGTCCTGGCTGTAGCTAGGACAAAAATGGAGAGGTCCGAGCCTCCAAGAAGATGGACGGCTCCAGGATTTCCTCGGGGAGTGTGGAGTATGTCGTCCTCCTTTCTAGAGGGGCGCGGCCTTCCATTCCCCAGAGGACGCCTGAGAAGCCATTTAACAGGGGTGCCGTCGTCGGGCTCCACCCTACCGAGATGTACCCAGCTCCGCCCCACTCCCTTTGAACGACAGGAAAACAAAGGTCCGGATGAGTTGGCTGCAGCCCTGCGGGGTGGACTGGCCACAGCGTCCTCGGTCCGCGGGGTCGCGGATGGCTCTCGGTACCTCGGAGCTGCTGGGAAAACCTGAGCCGGGTGCTCCCCTTCGCTGGCGCCCTCCCAACTAGGCATGCGCGCGAGGTGGGGCGGATTTGGGGTTCTCTGCCCTGGGGGTGGAGGATGGAGGGAACCTTCCATTTTTCCGCAGCCTGATTGTGCCCTGACACCTGACAGTTGGGGTGAGGAGTCAAGACGTTCAGGGGAGAGGGGAGCAGTCAGCTGCACAGCCTGTGGGAGGGAGATGCTGAACAGCTGAATCGAGGTTTCTTTTCCCCTTGCAACTTTTACTTTTTCGATCCAATGTTGAGAAAAAGCGCTTTTTACCCTCTTCATCCGTGGCTGTCTCTTACTGTTAGATCAGTTGCCGTTTGTATGACTGATACTACAAACTCACAAGTCAGAATGGGCCTTGTAATTTGCTCACCAGAAAGCAGGTTTTATGTGATTTTTCTAAAACAACACAATCAGAGGTTTGGTAAAACAAGGGAATATATTTTAACTGCAGAAGTCAGAGATGTGAATCTAATGCACATGACAATCAAGCACCTCACTGTCGTGCTACATTCCTTTCCTTTCTGTGATATTAGTATGGTTCTTCTATTTGCATCAAAATAATCTTGTAGAGTTCAGTGTCCTAGGGCTGCTGTAATAAAGTACCACAAACTGGATGACTTAGAACAGGAGGAATGGATCGTCTCATGGTTGAAAAGGCAGATGGCTGAAATCAAAGTGTTGGCAGGGCTACACATGCTCTGAAGGCACTAAGGAAGATCTCTTCTTCCAGGACCCTTCTAGCTTCTCATGGGTCCTTGGTTTGTGGTAGCATGTGGCATGTCTTTTCAAATCTTCCTTTTCCATAAGGACACCAGTCAGATTAGGGGCCCAACTACTCTAGTATGACTTCATCTTTATGTCTGCAATGACCCCATTTCCAAAAAGGTCATATTCCAAGATACTGATAGTGAGGACCTCAGCATGTGAATTTGCAGGGACATGATTCAATCCATAACATACATCAATGCAGACTCCAATCCTCACTCCTCCAAACTCACACATACCCTACCATGTCCCACATTTGTTTCGGACTTCTCCAAAAGACCACCTGGAGCTAGTATTGCTGTTCATCTTTTATCCCTCTTTTTCTCTCCTTAACTTTCATTAATCTCTTCCAGACTTGTTCCATTTTTCCTGCTACTTCTTTGTCTAATTATGTATTGCAATACTTTCTGAGAGCATCTCTCTTTTATTTGGATGTATGAGTGGAAACTAGCAAAGGCAGCTAGTATAGCTTTGTGACTTCCCAGCTGGTGCTAGTTTGAGTGCCCTTTTTTTCTGCTTGAATCCACAAGCCATCCCCTCAGCCCTCACACCAATTAAAATTACTGGGCTGTCCAGGCATACTGCATACAGTGTGTGTCCCAAAGCACTTGTGTGTAAGTAACCGTTGTGAGACCTACTACAGTGGTCCCTGCTTATTTTCATGGGATATATTCCAAGACCCCCAGTGAATGCCTGAAACCACTAATAGTACCAAATCCTATATATACTGTTTTTTTCTCATCTACATACATACCTGTGGTAGTTTACTTTATAAATTAGGCACAGTAAGAGATTAACAATAACTAATAATAAAAGAACAATTATAACAATATATTATAATAAAAGTTACATGAGTGTGATATAGTCTCTTTCCCCCACTCTCATAACAAATCTGATGACTGAGACGGCACTAAGTGTCTAACAGGTGGGGAGTGTATACAGCGTGAATATGCTGGACAAAGGGATGATTTACACCCTGGGTGGGATGGTACGATATTTCATCTCACTACTCAGAGCACAACTTAAAATTTATGAATTGCTTAATTCTGTAATTTCTCATTTAATATTTTTGTATCTTGGTTGCGGATAATTGAAGCTGCAAAAAGTAGAACCTGGGATAAAGGAGGACTCCTGTACTGACTGCTATGTGCAGAAGTGGACCAAAGGAATTCTTATCTCTTTCACATTCAACATTAGTTCCCCTCTCCTTTCTTCTCTTATTATAGGAGTATAGCATTTTTTTCATATCTTTACTTCATTTTTTTATTCAGAAGTTGCCTGCATGAGTCTTTGCCTAGCTATTTTCCCTAAAATTTCAACACTCTCTCACTGCATATTCTCACTTCTACACTTTATTTTTTCCTTAGCACTTTTTACTAAGATATTTTATTGAATGTCACCCCCATTAAATTTAAGTTCCTGAAGGGCAGAAATTTTTGTCTTGCCTTCTGTGTCATTATATCTCCAGTGCCAAAACAATACTAGCACATGGCAAGTGGTCAATAAAAATCTATTGTATGAGTAAGTCTTTTCATTCTTTCAGGATTTTTGTTCTGAAAGGAAAGAAGAATGTTGTTAATATATTTTATTAGCACCAAGTAAAATTATCCAATGCCATTTATAATGATGATAGCTGCTCTGTTTGTTCTATCTTAAGATTCGAGCCCCCCACCAGGTAGAGACTAGTCTTTGTACTTTTATGCGCCCATTCACTCAATAGAGATTTACTGAGTGCCTCCTATGGCCCCTTGCTTCAAAGATGTTTGTTATATGTTAGAAAAATTGCTTTGATATAGTTCTAGTCATTGATCACATAAGTAGCTAAAAAAATATTCATCTGATAGCAAAAGAGTTTTCCAGAAGTAAATCTGCTGGTGCCTATGCTCCATGTCAGACAATGATGAGGATGTGATTAGGCCTGCTCCAAAATGAAGGATGAAATTCTGGCCCAACACAGACATTTTCAAATTCTATCTGAAATATAGTTAAAAAGTTTCACAGATTTATTGGAATAACCAGTTATTGTTGAAAATTAGTGGTTACCCTAGCTTTGGGGGGGGGGTGCAGAGACTATCAAGGGAAATGTTTATTAGAAAGGAGTAGGAAGCACTACATTTTGGCATGTTTTATAAACATACCTTATTGATGCAGGTGACCTCACAGAGGTTAGAAGGTGATTTAAATTCTTTAAAGGAAATGTATTGAGAGAGTCAGAGAGAAAGCAAGTAAAAGGAGAAGAGAGAATGCTCTTTAAGAGAATAGTAGGGAACTGATTGCCTCCTCTTTACTGTGATGCTCTGAATGTCATTTAAGAATCTCACTGGCGTAGTTAACTGAACTTTGCAAGGATGAACAATGATTTAGCAGTGAACAGTCTTCTGCTTAAACTCTTTATTTTTAAAAGATCTCAGTGAAATTAGGCTACTCCAGACTGAACAATTGAAAAAACCTGGGCTCCCTGTAACCCTATCTTCCCCACCTCTCATCTACTAAATATATTAACCATTTTCTAGATCTTACGAAATCTTAAAACTCTCTTCATGGTCTATCACCTCAAATTGACTACAGTCTACATATTTTTGGATGGGATAAAACACTTTACAGGAACCTGCAAGCAATTCATAGGTAGAGTGAGGTATGCATTCCATTCCTTCTGGGGAAAGGGAAAAGGTCATGGGAATGAAGTGGATAAGTAGGAGGGGTCAAATCCTGTAGGCCTAGGGACTGAGGCGAGGTATTGGACATTATTCTGAGGGCAGCAGGGAGTCATTGGAGGGTTTTAAGGTTGAAAATGACGTAGTTTGTGTTTTAGTAGTTGCAAAGTGGAAAAGTGGCTAAGAATGCACTCTAGACTGGAGGCTGGGAGACCTAGGATACTGTTGTAATATTCCAGGTGCAAGTTGAACTAAAGTAGAAACAATGGACATAGAGAGCAATGGATAGGCTTGAGACATGTTAAGGAAGTGGTATTGGCTTGGTGATTGATTAGATGTTGTATAGCATTATTTATGTTAAATTATATAACAGCACTATGTCAGAGGTACAATTATCTCAGCTATACAAATTATAAAATGTGTTCAGAGAGATTAAATAATTTAACTTAGGATCTATAACTAATTAATAAAGGAGACAGAAGTAAGATCTAAGCTTTTCTAACTCAAACCTTCACTGCAATAATATGTAGATAAATGTGTTAAGGGAAAATATTTTATATTTTTTGTGACCTCAACAGACTAAAAAATAACACTGGTCTGTAAAGTATCTTTATTTGAAGCAAGAGTTTCTTGTATAAGTATTTTTTTTTCTTGTGCTACTTTGAAATTTACAAGTATAAAAGATGAAATCTCTGTACCACTATAATACTTTATTTTTGAATATTTAACAAAGCTACTTTTAATTAGGATATAGGCTCAGTAATTCTTGAAATAATACTCAGCCTATTTTAATTTCAATGGCTTTGCCATTCTATTGCATTAAAAGAGGGTTTAAAGCTTGCTCATGCTTCCAAAATTCTAAATGACAACATGCAGGAATTTGTTACACATATTTGTATGTTTTTAGACCATTTGATAAGTAAGGGTAAATTTTGTTTCCTTTCCTCTAAACTTCAAATTTAACTTAGTCTTTAAAGGGCTCATTATTGAGATATCAGCTCAGAGAAAAATGAGATCTCAAGTTTACAAGCACTTTACTGAGTTTTCTCACCTCATTTTGTCTTCCACATTTCATTGTAATGAGAAAATAATGCCAAAGGAAAGTAATAGATGGCTTGAGAACAACACCAAGAGACCTAATAGTTGAGGCTATTACGAGAGGGAAAGTGAGTTCAAGACACAAGAATGCTGAGTCTCATTCCATCTCTAACTAGCTGTTTTGGCAGTTAATTTGTCTTTGGGAGCAGTTCATTTTGTCTCTGACTCTCAGATTTCTTCTTTGTAAAAATTGTGAGAATTTGTCAAGAGGGAAAAGCATGAACTGTCTTTCCAATTTAAGAAATATTTTTCTCATTGTGGTTGGTTCTAATAGAGACATTTAGTTCCACTAACTGGAGTTATCTCTACTCTCCACCCCACCTATCCTCTTATGCACATCCTCACAGACTTGCTAGAGAAATACTCAGTCTTAAAACATTTCATCCCTCCTGTTCTGGTTATTTATGTATCAGAAACCCTCATGTAATGCTAACATCTAATACTATCCACATGAGTTAGGTATTTTACAGATAAGGAAATGGAGAGTCAAAATATTTTAATTAATTTGCCTAATGTCACAGGACCAATAAAATGTAAAGCTGGAATTTGAACCAAGTCTGCTTGATTTCAAAGTCCCTGCTCCTTCCATTTTATCACCTGCCTTGTATAAACTTGTTTCCTCATCCGCAAGCTCACTTTCATTATGACAATGCATGAGAAAAAGACACTTACATTTTATCTTACCCACTTCTCCACACTGGCTAGGATATCTACTTGGTTTCTTTCTAAAAATTCTTTGTTTTCAGATGATAGGAAATTAATCTAGTAATCCATGTTAATAAGCTATAATTATACTTTCTCTTGTGAAACTCTTTATAAGCCTTTTTAAGAATGACCTTTTAGCCTAGATTGGTATGGCTCAGTTGGCTGGATGTTGCTCAGCAAAACAAAAGGTTACAGGTTCTATTCTCTTTCCCTGTCAAGGCAAGTGCTCTCTCACATTCATATTTCTCTCCCTCTTTTTCTCCTTCCCTTCTCTCTCTGAATCTAAATAAATAAAATCTTTTAAAAAAGGAATGGCCTTTTAGATAAAAAATAAAGTAATTAAAAAAGAGGAAGTCTGATTAGATTCTTTTCCTTTATGTACAGATCAAATTACCAGTAATTGTCTTCTTTCCTACTCTTAGAATTTTTCCTGGTCCTCTTGGAGGCTCTACTCTCTCCTTTTCAGGGTTCTCTTTCATCTACTTAAAAATTCACCTAAAGCGCTGACTGGTGTAGCTCAACTGGTTGAGCGTCCTCCCACAAAGCGAAAGGTCATCAGTTTGCATCCGATTGTGGGGCACATGCCTGGGTTGCATGTTCAGTCCCTAGATGGGGAGCTTAAAAGAGGCGACCAATCAATGTTTCTCTCCCTTGCTTCCCCTCTCTCTAAAAATAAATAAAATCTTTTAAAAAATTCATCTAAAACTACCTTAAGACATATTCTAATTTAGTCTCCTCCAACCCTGACTAGTGCATATATAGGTTTTATAATAAAAACTGGCTTGTTCAGACCTCATTAACCAGCATGTCTATTTATTTATATTCATCATTAATTAATTCTCATAATGATCATGAGGTGCTATAAGATTCTGAAGTATTAAGAACTGAATAAAGTTTGCTTAATGTACTTGTATTGGTTTCCTATGGCTCCTCCTGTAACAAATTACCAAACAATTATTGGCTTAAAACAACACGGATTTATATCTTACAGTTCTAGAGGTCAGAAGTCCAAAATGGAGCTCACTGGGCTAAACTTAAGGTTTGGCAGGGCTGGGTCCTTTCCTGGAGACTCTAGCAGAGAATCACTTTCCTTGCATTTTCTATCATTCTTGGCCTGTGTGCTGCGTCCAGACAGTCTTACTCTTCTGCTTCTTTCTTTCCTTTACAAGGACCCTCATGATTATTTGGGGCCCACTAGCATAATCTTCCCATCTTGTGATCCTTAATTTAATCACAGCTCCAAAGTCCCTTTTGCCATGTAAGATAACATATTCATAGGTTCCAGGGACATGGACATGGACATTTTGGGAGTTGGGGAGGGCCATTATTGTATCTACCTCAGTACTCAGTTTTAAATTTACTTTATTCTTTGAAATGTATAAAAATTAGTAAGAACCTATGTAGATAGGTGATACATATGTGGTATGTATATATGAGTATACTTGATAAATGTACTAACTAGTTCTTTAATAATGCCAGAAAATAGATTTTATCATTTTATTCTTTATTATTTTTTAAGATTTTATTTATTTATTTTTAGAAAGGGGGATTGGAAGGAGAAAGAGAGGGAGAGAAACATCAATGTGTCATTGCCTCTCACATGGCTCCCACCTGGGGACCCTGCCTACAATCCAGGCATGTGCCCTGACTGGGAATCAAACCCGTGACCCCATGGTTTGCAGGCCGGCACTCAATCCACCGAGCCACACTAGCCAGGGCAAGACTTCATCATTTTATATGTGTGCTTTAATCTCTTCATTGATATACATTTTCATTTTTCCAGATCTACCACCCAGATCCACTTTTTAGTTTCCTTTTTTCTTCCTAGAACCTGGTAATTGTTTTATATGTGTAAGTTTTCAATAAACATCATTAACCTGACTCTGTATTCTTAATCATCTCTAAGGCATTTGGACTTTTGGAACCTGGTTTGGTACAAACCAATTCCTGGTTTTCTGGGTAGAAAACAATTACAGGAATATGAAAAATTCACCTGGAATTAATTAGAATAAACACTTTGTAATTCTCAAGTCAGCAAAGCAGGTATTAATTCTAAATTGCTCTTTTCATGTAATCATTCATTTAGTCAACAAATGCTTATTACTAGCCTGCTATGATCTAATTCTTGGGGATATAACAGTGAACAATAAAAACTTGTTCCTTCACTGAGTACATTTGAGTAAGGAGGACAAACAAGCAAATTAAACAAACATAAAGGTGTGATAAGTACTGTGAAGCAAGCAGGTAAGGAGTTGCAGCAGACAAAAATGGCAGTGTGGAAGTACCTTTGTGTAACATTGTATGGGAAGTCCACCCTAGGAACAGGGTAAGTAATAATATAAGACCTAAAACTAAGAAGCAAATCATGCAAAAAGCCAGAGGGGGATCTTTTCAGGCAGAGAGAGGTACAAGTGCAAAGATATTGAGGCAGGAGAATTGTGGCAATGTTTTAGGAAATGAAAGAAGACCAGAGTAATTGGAGCCTATTAAGCAGGGGAGAGTACCAAAAAATGAAGTTGCAGAGGTAGCAGAAAGTCTGATGTAGTAAAATTTGGGGCTTTAAGCCTTCTGTGTTATTCCAGAATTCAGAACTGAATGTGATATAGGACTCATGAGTCAGATTAGATGGAGATCAAAATAGCAGCTGTATCACTGATTCTGCTTATTGGAGAATACAGTAAAATGGGCTTTCTATTACTCTTCCCACTGTCATCATCCTGAATGAGTTTACTTCCCCTGTTGTGTCACACAGACTGAATTGCAGGCCTTTACAGAGGGGAAGCTATTTACTGAAAGGCAAAAGGTAATTAAGCCATTCTGAAAGAAAGAACCCAAGAAGTCTTGGAGCCAAACATTCTCAGTTCCTGTTGTTACCTGTCTCATCAGTGAGATTATTCTCTTTCTCTTAGGAGAAAAAGGGGATCTAAGGGATGAGAGTGGAGGGGGCAGTTGCTGAGAAAAACCCAGGAATACTTCCATGATTTTCTTCCTACAGAGAAAGAATTCTTCCCTCCCTGTGGAATGTACAGAGAAGGGGACAAAGATTACCCTTATGCCATGGTATGAGTTTGAATTTCACACTAAGTACAAATAAGAAGCAGTGAAAGGTCTTCAGCAGTGGAGTAACATAGACTGATTTCCAATTTGGAAAGATCACTTTGCCTGACGCAAAGACAAGTGGAAAATAAGGAGAGCTGCTGATGAGAGACCTGTGAGATCTGTGAGGTGATCTGTGAGAGAGGATGTGGCTCGCACCAGGGTAGCTGTAGTGAAGAAGGAGAAAAGTAGGAGGATTAGAGGTCTAGAAGTTCAAAGGCTGGACTTGCGGATGAATTAGTTTTAGGGGAGAGAGTCAGGGGAGAATTAAGGCAAAGTGATTAAGGCTAATTAAGCCTGAGATTTCTGGTTTAAGTGACTGGATGGTTTGTGGTGTCATGTATTCAAATGAGAAGAACTGGGAGAGAAACAAGATGGCAACCGGGTTATATGCCTTGGATTTGGCAATGAGAATATTGTTGATTCTGCAAGAATAACTTTTATGAATACTGGGAAGCAAAGCAAGAGTTACAGTTTGAAGAAGGACCAATATGTGATTGCTTGTGTACATTGGCCTAATAAAAGGAAATATGGGTTTTTAAGAGATTTTATGTTTTACACTGAAGTGAATGATCACTGATGATACAAAGTAAATAACAATGGAAGGTACAAAACCTTCGGAAAGGAAAAGATGGGACACAGAGCTCTAGTGGGGTGATGGGCCTGAAAGACAGGCACCTGAAGTGAATCTCTGTAACAAGAGTAAAGATACAAAGCCCTGCCTGGTGTAGCTCAGTGGATTGAGCACGGGTTGCGAACCAAAGTATGGCAGGTTCGATTCCCAGTCAGGGTACATGCCTGGGTTGGAGGCCATGACCCCCAGCAACCACACATTGATGTTTCTCTCTCTCTGTCTATCTCCCTCCCTTCCTTCTCTAAAAATAAATAAGTGAAATCTAAAAAAATATATATATATTTTTAAAAAGAGTAAAAATACAGACAGGTGAGTTAGTTAGTAGATTTGATGGCAGAAAGATGGTGAGTCTCCACTGAAAAACTTCTATTTTATTTATGAAGTATGAGGTAGGGCAGGAGATATAGGCAATTTGAGGACAGAAGAGACAGCAGGAATAAGTTGTGTGCAAAATGATGAATGCAAACCTAATGCAGAAATTAAGTAGTATTGTTAGGAGTATTGAATATCCATGTGAATTTTGTAATTATCAATGAAAAGTATGTCAGCCTGGTTGTGTTATTTTCTTCAACACTGTGTATTGGAAATTCTGATGTGTTTTAAAAAATAGTTGCAGTACAGTTAATAGCACATATGAGCTAAAAGGATATTTGAAATTTATTTTTTGGAGCTGATTCAGTTTAAAAGTTCTAGTGTCCGACCATGGGAACAGGTGGCTGAAGAGGAGTAGAGGGAAAATTAAGAAGTCAAGGAACTGGGAGGAAGGTTATAAGTTGAGTTGTCCACATAGATATTGAAATCAGAGAGCATGATGACAAAAGTAGAGATGGAGTGTGAGCCAAGGGCTAGGTTATCTATGAGAAAGAGGAATGGCCAAGACATCAGCAGATGGCAGCAACATGATTTAGAGAGGGATCTAGCCAGATGGCATGAGCTTCAAGGGAGCAGAGGTCTCTGCAGGAGGACGGTAGGGAGCAAGGACAATACCTACTCTATTAGCCCTGTGGTAGGTGGAGTGTGATGGGAAAAGCAGATGTCACTTGAGAAGGGTCTAGATAAAATGTCCTTAACTGGAAAATCAGTTTTCAATCCAAAGATGGAAGGGAAGTTTTCCAAAAGATTGAGAATGTAACAGAGGGTTTTGTTATGTATTGCTGCTTAATAAACCACACCAAACACGGTGGCTTAAAATAATGTTTTTATTATCTCTCAAGATATTGTAGGTTGACTGGGCCCAGCTGGGTGATTCTTCTGAGTCAAATGATGTCAGAAGCAGCTGAAGTCATCTGGAGCTTGGATTCAGTTGGAAAATCCAAGCTGACTTATTTGCATATCTGGCACCTTAATGGAGATGACTGAAAAAGCTGGGCTCAGCAGGATGCCTGGTCCTACCCCTGCCTCTCTCTGATATCTCAGGGTCTCTCCCTCTCCTTCTGAACTTTTCAGCAGTGTAACTGGACTTCTAATATGACAGTTCAGGGCTCCCAAAAGCACAAAAATGGAAGCTGCCAGAACTTCTTGAGGCTTAGACCCTAAACTGGCTTTGCCTCACTTCTGCCACATTCTATTGATTAAGGTGAATCACAAGGCCAGTTCAGGTTCAAGAGACAGGACCCACAATGATGTCACATCAGGAGATGTGATCCATTAGGATCCATCAATGAGATCAGCTACCACAAGTAGTTTGTTGACCTGGACCCAGGCCTTTCAGAAGGTAGAGTTGAAAAGTTGAGGTGGGAGAGGGATTCAGTCAGAATGGAAGATTATAGAGCAGTATGAGAATGGGAGGCCAGGTTGTAATGGATGATTGAAGGATTGTGCTTTCAAAGATGACTGAAGTAACAGGAACCTGAGACATGGTGAGATTAGTTATATGAAAGCAGTGATCTCCAAATTTGTTTTTTTAAATTTATTATTATTATTATTATTATTATTTAGAGAGGGGAAGGGAAGGAGAAAGGGGGAGAGAAACACCAATGTGTGGTTGCCCTCTTGCTGCATGCCCTCTCCTGGGGACCTGGCCTGCAACGCAGGCATGTGCCCTCACTGGGAATCGAATCAGTGACCCTATGGTTTGCAGGATGGCACTCAATACACTGAGCCACACCAGCCAGGGCTCCAAATTTGTTTTTGATTATGCACCTCAAAATTTTAAAAAATGATATTTAATTTATTGGGGTGATATTGGTTCATAAAACCATACAGGTTTCAAGTGTACATCTCAACAAAACATCATTTGCACAATGCATTGTGTGCCCATTGCCCAAAGCAAAGTTGCTTTCCATCCCCATTTATCCCCACTTTGCCCACCTCCACTACCCCTACCTCTGTTTCCCTCAGGCAATCCCCACACCGTTGTCCGAGTCCATGGGTCATGCATATATGTTCTTTGGCTAATTCCTTCATCTTCTTTAATCCAGTCCCCTGCCCTCCTGACAGCTGTGAGCCTGTTCCATATACCCATGCCTCTGTTACTATTCTGTTCATCATCAAACTAAAATTTTTTAAACATTCCTCATATTGTTCAATTATTAATTACATATAATACAGCTCTGCTGTAATATATATTTGGTAAAACAAACATAAAATAGATATGGAGAATGATGGATTAAGAAAATAAACTAAATAATAGTTTTCATATTATTTTATTCTATTTATCAATGCTTCAATAACCTTTTTGTCTTTCTGGTAAGAGCAATTTGGTTGACAATGCTTCATCAATTAAAACAATCTTGGTTTAACACCTTGTAATATAGTGGCTCACAGGTCTGGTTCTACCTTCAGTTTACTCCCATGTTGCTTTTAATTGTTGTTTTAGCCGAAAGAGCTATCTCACAAAAATAAGTATAGCCAGGTGGAGGAAACATATCATTAGCTGTGCTTGCCAAATCATGGTATTCATTTTTCACCCCCTTCCCCAGTTACAGGAAGAGTTTTGTTGAAATTCAGCTAGCAAACATATATAACTCCCAATGTCAGTCTGTTGTTCTCAGCAAACTAATCAGAAGTTATTGCATTTTTGAATTTTGAAGAAATGGGTTCAAATGACTCGTTGAAACTACTCATTTGAAAGATTTTTAAAAAAGTCTTAATAACTATTTCTAAGTTTTTAAGTGTACAGATATTAAGAGTTTTGCATTGAAATGGTTTTTAGCAACAAAATTATATAACAATGGGACATTCCCAAGTGTTTATTTTAAAAATAGGAAATGCTCTATCCATAGCACAAATGTCATTTGAGCAGTAGTTACTTTCTCTTTCATTGTTAAAAATGTCACCTTTACCTTGAAGAAAATGATTAAGAGTATTTTTTTCCAAGAAATACCTCACAATAATTTGTATTCAGAGAAAGGGTAAGCAAATTGGGAATACCTGTCAACTTATTTTTACAGATAAATGTTACTCAGCTTTTAGTTGGACAATCCTTTCTACAGAAAACCAGTAAATAGGTCACCATGTGGTAAAAATGATTTTCATAGTCAACGATTGCTTTATTACAAAGTAATAGAAAGACTCTATTATTATTTAAAAGATCTTATTTTATAAAAATTAACCATGTTGATAACATATTACATAGAAAGGAAATGAACATCTCAATGCCCTCCCTGACTGCTATGTATTTGACCTGTGGGATAAATGGGGACAGCAGTGTTAGTCAGCACATTAAGTATTAGAAAAGTATAATCCCTTCATATTTTATATTTCAATGTTAATATGTGTTGAGTCTAATATTTTATTCTTGCTCCCCATTGTGTTGTATACCCTGCTTTGGAAACCATATTCTTTGAGTAAAATGAAGAGGATAGATGCTTGGTTCTATAAAAAACAGTAAAACAGTGGCTTTGGGGTGATTGCTCCTCTCGGCAACAGTTGGCCTAGCAGCAGCCTCATGCTGGTACTTTTAAACACCAACCATCTGCAGGCAATAGTTACAACAGTGACTTTTATGTTGGAAGGAAGGAATTGGGGAGGAGAGAGAAGGATGAAGAGATTGATACTAGTAGTTTGTTTTTTGCCCACAAAATTTCGAACCACCAAATCAGAGAGAATAAAAACTGTCAGTGTTTGACAGGACCTTTAGATGATAGATCTGATCTATCATGGAAGCTGTTCCCTCAGCCAGGAATGCTCTTCCCTCAGATGTTTACATAACTGCTTTCTTCTTGTCCTTCAGGTCACAGTTCAAGTATCTCAGCTGCCTGACTTCTGTAATGTATGCAAACAAACAAGATCTAAAGGGATTGAACTCTATCATATCATTATCTGGTGTTTTCTTGTTTTATTTACTTGTTTGTTTTGTCTGTATGAGAATGTAACAAGAATGAATACAAAGATTGTCTTTCTTGCTAACTGGCACTGTTAGAACAGTGTCTAGCTTACTTTTCTCTTACACATTAATTTAGTACACCAGACGATAGTGCTTTGAAGGTACAATATCCTGAGCCTCAGTAAAAGTATCCCATGTGTAGTGTTATTTAATGGGAGGAGGGGGTATATCCAGCAACAGTTGTTTGGTAATGGGTAAGATATCTAATGGAACAGATGTTTTCTAAAGAATCTGAGTAACTTTTAAATTTCTGGTTTAAGTAATGAACAAATAGGCTCAAGGAGCTTTCCTGAGCTCGTGCTTTGCTGGTGGCAGTGATAGGCTGTAGGAGAGGAGGATATGTGACAGTGACACAATGTAGGAGATAAAATTGTGGAAGACTACCTACTCATTTGTCCAGCTGGTTGTAGTATGAAGGATTGAGGGAACAGGACATGGAGGGAGTGTTAAAAATTATGGGAAAAATACAGGTTAGAGGTAGATAGAATCCAAATCAATAGCATAAACAGAGATCAGTTACTATAAAACATGATTCATGCCTTCAAAGAAATTTACAAAATAAAAGTGGAAGCAAATATTTAGAGTTCAGTGGAATCCAGTTCTTCTTGGACTAGTCTCATGTTCACCTTCAGATCAGAGCCCTCAGTTTTAGCCCTTATATAAACTCAACTTGCTTTGTAATATAGACTTACTAAAGCTTTAATGAAAAAACAAAGGAAGGAGTCCTACAGCAAAACAGCTGAACACTCTGCTCTTTCTGCAAAGTTTCTCTTTTCTTATAATCATCTATTTCTTCCTCAGAGTCTCCTCAGCAGCCTTTCTAAGCACCTTACTAAATCCTCTCTTCTCTCCTTCTCTAGCCATCTTGCACTGGATTATCAGCAAAGCAAAATCTAAGTGTGAGTCAAACTATAACCACCTATTGTTCCTTACATGGATTTAGGATGATGGGCGTAGGAGTGTGAGTGAAAAGAGTGACTCAACTCTATGCCACAGATAGATTTGGAAAATGAAAAATAATCCAGTTATTAGAGTTTAAATTTCAAGATAGGGTTTAGTCGGAAAAAAATTGGAAAAGTTAGCTCAGGGTATGATTGGCCTTGAATGCTGCTCCAAACATTTTGTAGTTCAAACTTGAAGATTCTTGAACAGAGATGTGTCATAATCAGATTATTAGAATCAGATAAGTGAGGGAAGAGTACAAGGGATGAGTTAGAGAAATAGTCAACTGAAGACAGGAGCATGGATGGATTCCAACTATTTCAAAGTTATTCAATGATTAGGATATAAAATACAATAATGGAAATGACATTGAGGAAACAATTTCTAAATGCATTTAAATTAAGAATCTTCAGAACTTTACATTACATGACAAGTAGATGGTTGAGAAGGTTCCTTTGCTTTTAACTTTGGAAACCAGTTGGAAAGTGATGCAATTAGCTGAGTCAGGGAATGTAAATAATGAGTAGTTGCTATTTTTGGATACATTTTATGATTTGTGTTTGCAAGTAGAGATAATGACCTAGACATCAAAAGAAATTTAGTTTGTTAAATGAGACAATGTGAGTAGTAAAGCCATATACCAAAATGAAGATGTATAGCATTTGGAAATGCAAGTATGAGGTTTAAAGGCAAGGTCAAAGTGAGGGGGAATTAGCTGTATGGAAGGATGATGAAAGCTGTGGAAACAGATAAATATGCACAAGCAAGCGTAAAGCTGGAAGAAAGTAATGGTAAGGCCAGGTACATAAGAAAGTGTTATTTTAAAGATACTTGTGGGAAAATAGGAACAGGAAAATAGATTGAGAAATAGGAGGACCGTAGATAAAAAGGAGACTACTAGTTTTGAAAAAGTGGGAACAATGTGAGAACTTAGGGAAAAAAACTAGGATCATTTACAAGTGGGTGTGGAATTCTTATATACTATAGCTTTTTAATCATCAAGTTTAATTACCTATAAATTTGTTCCATGAGTTGTTTGCAGTTGTCAACCCTGCTTATAATGAAGTGGGGAGCAAGGGGAAGGTGGAAAGGAGGTAGATTAGAAGAGAAACTTCCGCTGTGAGGTTGAGATAGAAAGAATTCCCTTTTCAGGGACTTTTTGAACGGGTCTAAAAATGTAGATTAGACCTCTTAGCTTTCTCCATATGTTCTTGATTGGAGGTCAACAAACTTTTTCTGTGAAGTGCCAGATAGTCAATATTTTAGGCACTTTGTGGGCCATACTGTTTCTGTCCCAACTACTTACATTTGCCATTGTAGAGCTAAAGCAGCCATAGATAATATAGGAATAAATGGTCACAGCTGTGTTCCAATAAAATTTTATTTACAAAAACAAATGAGGGGCTGAATCTGGTCCATAGGCTAATGTGTTCTGACCCCTCTTCCTGATCAATGCTTGTAAGATTGATATCTGGTTAGGTTGGGTATGTTTGATCTTGATCTAAGCGTGATTAAAATGTTAATCTCTTACAGAGTTGATTCAATTTTGTCCTGATAAAAGTAATTTCTATTTTCAGATTTTAAGCTAGGTATGGTAAAATCAATTTGATAATCAATTTGATAATCATTGAAGACCCAAAAAATGAGGTGGTATTTTTAAACCAACAAGGACACTTTTGTTTTTTTTGAGGTAAAGACCTGTACGATGAAATGAATATCCACAGGACTTTTGATGTTCCTTGGAATCTTTATCTTTATGCAGTTTTTGTGGCTCCTTTATTATTTCTTTACTCTCCAATTTAATTTACAAATCAACATATATTAGCAAACAGGCCGATCCCATTGATATGTTTTAGTTTCAAGACAATTATCTAACTTATTTGTTGCGTTAATCCACAATTTGCTTACATGAAAATTAATTACTATAATTTAAATGAGCTCAAAACACTCAAAATGAGTTACTGTTACTTTTTTTTTTACCATTCAACCAAAATTTTCTGTGTGCTTATTCAGTTATGCTCTTTCCTTTAGTCCTAGTTATAAATTCATTATATATTAATTCACTCATTCATTCATTCATTGAAATCTCATTGAGTGCTGTGTTGTCAAGCTGAATACAAAAATAATTCTGCTCAATCTTTGCCCTTGACGTGCTTTCTGTCAAGGGCTAATAGAACTTCCAGAGGGAAGGAATGGTCAACAGTGTCAAATATGGCATAACAGTCAACCTTGAGAAGAACAGAGGCCACTGGATTTGGCAGTAAACAAATCAGAGAGAGTAGTTTAAGTAGAGTGTCAGTGGGTTCTTCAAACTCTTGCCTATGCTACCATGCTCAGATTCCCAACAATACAGACCAAGGGCAGAGCCTTTGTTTCTCCACAGAGCTTATATGATGACATTTCTTTATTTATCAGGTGGACTAGACCTCACAGCTGTTACCAGTCGGGGTTCTTAGTTGTAAACAATAAAACCAGCTCTGCTACGTATCAGCAGGAAAGGATTTTAGTAAAGGATACTGCATACCTCAGAATCTCTGGAAAGGAGAAACCATTCTGGCAGCTATGCAAATGCAAACTAAATCTGAAGCCAAGCTAGTCCTGTAAAGATTCCACCACCCAGACACTGCATCTTTTTTTTAAGACTTAATTTTTTTAGAGAAGTTTTAGGTTTACAGCAAAATTGAGAGGAAGGTACAGACATTTCTCATGTGCTTCTTCCCCACACACACATAGCGTCCCCCATTGTCAACATCACTCACTAGAATAGTGTGTGTTTTTTTAAAACCGAGGATGGACTTACATTGTCACTTTATAATCACCCAAATCCATACTTTAATGTAGGATTCACTTTTGCTTTTGTAAATTCTGTGGTTTTGGACATATATATAACATATAATCTTGAATGATAGTTTGACTGGAAATAAAATTTCAGATTCATGAAATACAATTACTTTTCCACAATGCCCTAAAGCTTTTACTTTATTGCCTTCTGTTGCCTATTATTTTTGAGGAGATTATAATGTATAATGACATATATCCATTATAAAATCATTCAGAATATTTTTATTACTCTTGTAGGCCCCAGACTTCCTCTGCGTATTCAGCTTTGTCCCTCTGACTTCCAACACTCACTGACCTTTCTATTCTATTTACAGTTTTGCCTTTTCATGAAAGTCATATAATTGCCACCATACAATAAGTACACTTTTCAGATTGTTTTCTTTCACTTAGTAATACACATTTAAGGTCCTCTGTGCCTTTTCATGGCTTGACAACTCATATCTTTTTAGTGCTGAATAATATTCCATTCTCTGGATGTACCACAACTTACCATTCACCGACTGAAAGACATCTTTGTTGCTTCCAAGATTTGGCAATTATGAGTAAAGGTGCTATAAACATCCATGTGTAGGTTTTTGTGGGGACCTAAGTTTTTAACTCTTTTGGGTAAATACCAAGGAGCACAATAGTTGGATCATATGGAAGAATATGTATAGCTTTGTAAGAAGTCACCAAACTTCTAAAAGTCTCCCAAAGTGGCTAGACAAGTTTGCATTTGCACCAGCAATCTATGAGAGTTCCTATTGCTCCACATCTTTTCCAACATTTGATGTTGTCAATGTTTGGATTTTGGCCATTCTAATATTTATGTAATGGTAACTCATTATTGTTTTACTTTGAAATTCCCTAAAGACATGATGTGGAATATATTTTCATATGCATATCTTGCCATATCTATATTTTCTTTGGTGAGGTGTTTGTTCAAGGTTTGCTCCATATTTTAATCAGGTTTTTCATTTTCTTATTTTGGTTTCAAATTTATATATATTTTGGACAACAGCTTTTGTTTTTTTTTAAACCAGATGTGCCTTTTGCAAATATTTTCCCACAGTCTGTGGTTCATTTTCTTATTCTCTTGAATTTTTATTTTATTTTTTCAAATATTATATTGCTAAAATACCTTTCTTTGATTAGTGTTTGCATAAGATATCAGATATCTTTATATTTTATTTCCCACTGTCATGTGTGGTCTTTTGGTTTAGTATATTGTTATCAATATAAAGCAGGACTTTGTTTTATGAAACCTGTATAGTAATCTCAAATAGTCTCATTTCTTGGTGTATCTCCACTAATTTTTACCATCTTATTTTATATTTTATGCCTATCTTTTTTGTTGTTGCTTTAAAATTTTATTCTATCTTCCCTTAGTTCATCAGTTTTCTATTCTCAACGTTTTGTCTGATAAGTCATTTGCTACTGATTATAATCTGCCTTTTAGTTGTAATCCATATTTGGGGGGCATAATATTTAAATATAATAAATATAAGTTTTTCTTATAGATTTCAAGTTATTTGCTGTTTCTATTCTTGCCCAAATATAAATATTATCTTAGCATGCTTTAATTATCCATTTTTTATACTCTCCAATCTTATGATTGTTTTAATTTTATAAATAAAAAAGTAGTGAGACTTTTTTTACAGACACTACCAATTAAATTTTAAATTAATTTTTAACACATTATTAAGAATCTCATATATTCCTACTAGTTTTATTTTACTTATTGCTGAAATACATTCTTTATTTATTCTTTTAGTGAGAATCCATAAGTAGTAAATTCTCTGGGTCTGTATATCTGAAAACACAATTATTTTGCCTCATTACTGAAAGATTGTTCAACTGGATATAAAATTTCAGGTTAACAGTTATTTTTCCTCAATGCTTTAAAGCTGTTTATTGCCTTCTGTGGCCTATTATTGAGGAAAGGCCTGCTATATGTTAAAATGTGTTCTTTATCCTTCTGGGAGCTTTTAATATTTTTCTTTATTATTATTTTTTAATCTTCACCTAAGGATGCTTTTTCTTCACTGCTTTTGGAGAGAGAGGAAGGGAGAGAGAGAAACATCGCTGTGAGAGAGAAACACAACCCATTGCCTCCCACATGTGCCTGGACCCGGGACTGAACATGCAACCTAGGTATGTGTCCTGACTGGAAATCAAACCCACAACCCTTTGGCTACTGGACGACCCTCTAGCCAACTCAGCCACACCAGCCAGGGCTCTTTTTTCTTTTTTTAAAACTCAGGTTTATTGAGGTATATTTTATATACAGTAAAATTCTTCTTTTTATGTGTACAGCTTAGTAATATAGAACATTTCCATTAACCCAAAACATTCTTTCATAACCCTTGTTATTCAATTTCTCCCCATCTCCAGTATATGACAATCATCTCATCATTGTCTCTATTGATTTTTGAGAATGCTATATAAATGGAATCATATAGATTTTTGCATTTTATTTTGATCATTAGTGTGATAATTTGAAGATTTAACTATGTTCCTGCATGTATTAGTACTTTGTGTCTTTTTATTTCTGAGTTGTAGTCCATTGTATAGATGCTCCATAATTTGTTTATTTGTTCACTATTCACCAGTTGATAAATATTTGAATTGTTTCCAGTGTGGGTGCTATTATAAATAGATCTTTAATAAAATTGTTCTACAGAAATTTGTGTAGACGTATGTTTTTCTTTCTGATAGGCTAGTATTCAGGAATGTGATTGCTCATTGTTTTGAAAAGTGTTTGTTTCACTTTATAAGAAATTGCCAAGGTATTTTCCAAAATGGTTGTCCAATCTTATATTCTTACTCACAATGTAGGAGGGTTCTACTTGTTCTTTATACTTTAGCCATTCTAGTAGTGTGTACTTGGTTGTATCTCATTATATTCTTAATGTGATACAGATTCATTAGAATATTCCCAGTATGAATTTATTTTCATTTTTTCTACATGCCATTTAGAGTGTTCTTAATCTGAACACTTATGTCTGTCTTAAGTTTGGAAGTTTCTCAGCCATTTCCTTCATTATCTTCTGTTAGAATACCCTTGTTGGATACATATTAAAGCTTCTACTGCCTGACCCCTCTTTTTAAGGGAATATTAAGTCTTAACTCTTTTATCTCTTTCTCTTTAAATAAATATCTTTCTCCTTAATTTCTACTTTTTGGTAAATTTCTCAATATTATCTTTATGTGTGCCAATTCTCTGTATACATTATATCATATCTAGAGTTTTATTCCATGTATTGAGTTTTGAAAATCTCAGTAGCTTTGTTTTTAATTTTTACAGGTTCTGTGATTCTCATGTTTATTTGTTTTTCTATTATTTTTCTCTCCTTTTGTCTTATACTTTTTGTTTTTTAAAAGAAAACTATGTCTTCCTTTGTATCAGTGAACTTGCTAAACATAGATTTTAATATTTTTGTTAGACTGTTCTCTAAATTAATTTCATCTGGGATAGATAGGTTCCTGTGACTGTTGATTTTATTGCTACTATTCTTATGCACACACATATACAAATGTACATACTTTGGAATTTTACTTCATAATTCTCTCTCATTCTCTCTATCTCTGTGCTCATCTGTGTTTGTCTGGTGGTTGTGTGAATGCCTCTTCCTGAATCTCCAGGTCAAAATCAAGTTTTACATTAGTTTGGAGTCCTTGCTTCATGTTGATATGGCAATATTGCAGATTTGTTCTCCAATAACAGAACAAATGACCTGCTTTTCTTCATAGTCAAGGACTTGCCTGTTCTCTCCACCTAGGCCTGAAGCTCCATATGTGCTATGGGCAAAGCAGCAGATACAACTATGTTTTTCCATTCCTTTTAGGAGGTGAGTTCCACCTTAGGTGCTATCTTTGATTAGTGGATGTGGTTTCAGTTCTCTGTCTTGCATGGCATAATTTTTTGTTCCTGTTAGCCTTTAGAAACCAGACTCCATCCACCAATGCTTATTTTTGATTTAGAGCCCAGCAGAACTTGCAGCATTTCTCTTTTGATTCTCATCCATGGAGATGTATCTTATGTTTGAATATGACTAGATCTTTTTATTTTTATATATTACTGATTCACTTTGGTACTGAATGGGTACATGAAAGCCTAAACCTACAGTGTTCTCTCAACTGTAAATCTCTCTGTACTCCTTAAAGCCTAACACTTCATGCTTGCTACACATTAGAAAAAGATATGGTGAGAAAGACAGTGCACATAGAAATGAAGCAGGAGATAGTATAGGAAGAACTATACTATCATTATACTATCATTAGAACTATACTAGAACTATATAGTTCTAATGAGTATTATGAATACTAGTATTCATTAGAACTATACTAATGAGACTATTCAGCTCTTGCTGGCCACTATCTAGGATCCTGGTTGCCAGGCAATGCCTTTTGGCACTTAAGTAGGGTGGATAGTAAACCAACACAGTGAGGAAGAAGAAGACATGTCTCACCCACTAACTCAGCAGTCTTGAGCTTGGTTCAATAAGATTGCCAGGCATTCTGAATAACACAAGCAAAGACAGTATAGGAAGAGGGGAGAATCCTTGACATTGGGCTTCTGAAAGTTTTTGTAACAATCTTACTAAGATTGTCGGGTGTCTTCTATATCCCAATGCCTAGAAGGCAGGAGGGAAGTCCTTGAAATTCTATGTACCATTTCCCCTCTCTGGGAAAGAACCCCCACACTAACCTATGTTTGGGTAGTCATGTTCCACTGGAGGAAGCTGGCACCACCTTTACCTACCAATCAATATGCAACTCCCTCACCCACATCCCACCAACTGTGTAAGTCCTCAGAATAATGGACTGGGGACTCTTGCCACTCTTGCTTTTGACTTTCTGCCCCACCTGGGTAAGGCTCATTCTCTTCCATTAGAACATATCACTAATAAACCCTGCTTGCTTGCTAATTGACTTGTTGATCTGTAATTCTTCACTGTGTCAGCAAGAAGAACCAGGTTTCTCCTATTAATAGAAAGATTCTCTCTGCTTAACCTACATTTTGCTGATATAAAAAATTGTTCTTTCCAACCTTTGTGTGGAAAGGAAAGCATACATTGGAACTCTGGCCAAGATGGAGGCATAAGTAGATATACTTTGCCTCCTCAAACAACCAAAAGGGGGTCATCAACAAATTTAAAAACAGAAAACAATCATAACTGCCAGAAAATCAAACTGTATGGAAGTCCAACAACCACGGAGTTAGAGAAGAAACATTCATCCAGACCAGTAGGAGGGGAGATGGGCAGCTGGGGAGGAGAGGACTCAAGGCAAGGAGGTGGCAAGTGGACTGGGCAGTCACACATTTGCGTGTGGATAAACCAGGAGGAACAACTGGGGAGTGAGACAGACCACGCAACCCAGGGTTCCAGTGCAGGGAAATAAACCCTCAAAACCTCTGACTGTAAAAGTCTGTGGGGGTTGTGGAAGCAGGAGAAACTCCAAGCCTCACAGGAGAATTTGCTGGAGAGACCCACAGGGTCCTAGAACTTACATAAACCCACCTACCTGGGAATTAGCACCAGAAGATCCCAATTTGATTGTGGGTAGTGGGTGAAATGACTGAAAGCTAGCCAAGAGCCAAGCAAGTGGCATTGTTCCTTCTCAGACCCTCCCCCTCCATACATTTCCACAACACAGTAAAGAGGGTTGCCCATCCTGGCGAATACCTGAGGCTCTGCTTCTTACTATGTAACAGGAGCACTGGGTCAAAAAAATATGGCCCAAATAAAAGGACAGATGAAAGCTCCAAAGATAGAACTAAGTGATGAAGAGACAGCCAACCTATCAGATGCAGAGTTCAAAACACTGGTAATCAGGTTGCTCACAGAAATGAGTGAGTACAGATACAAAATAGAGGAAGAAGTGAATGCTATGAAAAGTGAAATAAAGAAAAAGATACAGGAAACTAACAGTGAAGGGAAGGGAACTGGGACTCAAATCAATGGTTTGGAGCTGAAGGAAGAAATAAACATTCAACCAGAACAGAATGAAGAAACAAGAATTTAAAAAAAAAATGAGGAGAAGCTTAGGAACTTTCAGGACAACTTTAAATGTTCCAACATCCAAATCATAGAGGTGACAGAAGGAGAAGAGGAAGAGCAAGAAACTTAAAACCTATTTGAGAAAATAATAAAGGAGAACTTCACCAATCTGGTGAAAGAACGAGGCATACAAGTCAAGGAAGCTCAGAGAGTCCCAAAGAAGTTGGACCCAAGGAAGCTCATATAAAGAGGGCACATCATAATTACATTAGTCAAGGTAAAAATGAAGGAGAGAATCCTAGAAGCAGCAAAAGAAAAGGACAGAGTTACCTACAAAGGGAGTACCCATAAGACTATCAGCTTATTTCTCAAAACAAACCTTCCAAGCAAGAAGGGGCTGGAAAGAAGTATTCAAAGTCATGAAAGACAAGGAGCTACATCCAAGATTACTGTGTCCATCAAAGCTGTCATTTAGAATGGAAGGGCAGATAAAGTGTTTCCCAGATAAGGTCAAGTTAAAAGAGTTCATCATCACCAAGCCCTTATTATATGAAATGCAAAAGGGACTGATCTAAGAAAAAGATAAAAGATATGAACAATAAAATGACAATGAACTCACAACTATCAACAACTGAATCTAAAACAAAAATATAAACAAAAAAAAACCACAAGGAAAATGACTGGAACAGGAACAGAATCACAGAAATGGAGATCACATGGAGGGTTATCAGTGGGAAGAGGGAGGTGTAAGAATGGTGGAAAGGTACAGGGAATAAGAAGCATAAATGGTAGGTACAAAATGGACAGGGGGAGGTTAAGAATAGTATAAGAAATAGAGAAGCCAAAGAACTTATATGTACAACCCATGGACATGAACTAAGTAGAGTGGGGAATGCTGGTGAGAGGGGTGGTGCAGGGCAGAGGGGAAAGCAGGGGAGAAAAACTGGGACAACTGTAATACCATAATCAATAAACTATACTTTTAAAAAATAGAAAAGCATCATTGGGTACAAAGGTAAGGTTGTATATACTTCTCATAAGTCTCATAGATTTTTATTATGAAAAGCTTTATTTTATGTCATCATTATTGTGACTTATTCACTGTGTGACTCTAGAAATTCTAAAAATGTCAGGTACATCTATAATAAATTATACTCTAAAGTTAAAAGAATTGAGTTTTACATCCTTAGGGTAAGCTGTCAAACTCTCCATAGTATGGTTGGGCAGCATAATAGTTACCTTCTATCTTTTATTGATTTTATTTATAATCCAACCTTTCAGTTACTTGTGCTATATTTCTAAGTTTTAGTTTTTTCTCATTCTTTTATTAATTTTTAGTATTTATAAATACAAGAGGTTGAACTCTTAGGACTGAAAATAAGGAGCCATTTATATTAACCAAAATTTGCAATGAATTAGAAAATGAATGTCACTTTAACTCTCTATTTCCTTGTTTGTAAAACAAGGCATATTAGTTTTATTGCAGCTGTAACAAATTACTGCAAAAATATTAGTTTAAAACAATACAAGTTTATTACCTTTTGGTTCTGGAGGTCTGAAGTCCTAAATGGTTCTTAGTGGGCTAAAGTCAAAGTTTTAGCAACACTGGATTCACTTTGTAAGCTCTTGGAGAGAATCTTTTTTCTTCCCTTTTCTGTTTTATAGAAGCCGCCTGCATTGATTTTGGTCTCTACCTGCATTTTCAAAGCCAGCAGCATAGCATCCTTAGGTCTCTCTCTGACTCTGATTCTTCTATTTACCTCTTAACAATTACAAGCATTCTTTCATTACATTGTGCTGAGTTAGGTAATATAGGATAATCTCCATATCACAGGTTCATCTGATTAGCAACCTTAATTCTACCTAAATCTTTACCTTCCTTTTCCCACTAACCTAACTTTTCACAGGTTCTGGGAATTACAATGTGAACATCTTAAGAGCAACATTATTCTGTCTACCACAGAAAGTATTATCATTCAAGTTGGAGGGGAAAAGAAATTATATATATTACTGAAATAAGTGGCTAATCACTTGGAAAATAAAATATAAGGCTACTCTGACTATAATAAAAATGGCTAGATCAAAGACTTCAGTGAATTTTTTGTTATTCAACAAAACCATAAATGTATAAGCAGAAAACATGAATGAGGTAGACATTTTAAGAATATAAAAATTAGAAGCCACTAAATGAACAATGAAACTACTGTGTAAACATTTATATGGAAAAATCATCTCAAATACAGTAAACAACAATAAACTGTAAAATAGAAAAAATGTTGGGATACATTTGCTAAACGAAAGGCCAGTGTCTAATACACCAAGAAATCTGAAATCACTGAACAAAGGGCAACCAACCCAACAGAAAAATGCAAGTGGGCAAAGACATAGAACAGTCAACAGAAGTGTGAATGGACACCAAGTATATGACTTTTTTTCACTTTTCATACATTTGATTTTATAATTCAAAAATAAAATTTTAATGCAAGTTTTATACCAGGTAACTTGTAAGAGGCCTTCCTGTTCTATCTTGGTTTCTAAATTTTGTAAGTACTGGGTAAGGTTGCTATTCATATCAACGCAAAAAGATCATTATAAGTACTGAATAATGTATAAGAATTTTAAGTACAGAAATCATCACAAGTTTTTATATCTTCCTAAATTCACAGAACTGTCTTTTCCATTGGATACACTAAAATATAAAAACAAATACCACAGTGATTACTTTCACTAGTAATTTAGGAGGTAGTCTAATTATCATATATTAACATTTTAAACTGTAAACCAAGATTAGGGTGAGAATGGTTTATACTTTTAGAAAACTATTTAAGATTAAAAATTAAATTTTTCATGTTAACTAGTCAATGAGAATATTATCACAATTATTTGGTAGGTACTTAAGAATTAAAATTTGGTAAAGTGTTTTTAATTAAGTTCTCTGCACCTCATTTGCAAGTTGTTTTGTTTTTTATGCAGTGGCAAAATGCAAATGTTTCTCATGGGAGCTTTCATATTCATGGTCATGAAAATCTTCTCAAATCTCATGGGATTTATTATGAACATTGAACTTCCCTTAATATCTTTCAGGTTGGTGTGGTCAAAGAGGGAGCTATTTAACACTGTGCTTTTGGGGGGAGTTTTTATTTTCATCACTTTAAGTTGAATGCTATCATTAAAGTAACATTAAAAAAAAACAAAGTAGACAAAATACCTACACATAGTGTTAAAATTTCAGATAAGAGAAATATAGTATATTTTTTTAAGTAATTACTGTATAGTCCCTAAACAGAGAGAATGCTTTAAAATGGTAATACAAATGATTTTACTTTCATGATCCTATACTGTTCTTTCAATGTTAACATTTTGGCTTGAATTCTTGAACACAATTAATTTGATATGCTTGTTTTGTAGATGTTCTTTCCCCTGGAGGACTTTTTAGAATATTGCATCAGCTTGTGTTTCCAGGTTCTCATATCTGAATCTGAAAAGAGCTCCCAAAGAGATTATTGCAAAGTGAGATCTCATTATATATATATATATTTTCTGTTTGTTTGTTTGTTTGAATATATGCCCTAGGATTTTAATCTGTTTATCATCACCTCCTTTCCAATTCTAATTATTGAGGTTGTTTCATGCTTTCCATAGTTATTATTTTTAGTAGCTGAAAGAGAAGCAATATTTTTTTAAATGTCATATCTTTCACAGCAGAATTGCAACTGATCCTAACTTCACTAGAACTGTAATTAAAATATGATAATAATGGCTTCAGATTATCTATGCAATGTCATATACAATATATTATTTCTATATTTCTTAAAATAATCGGAGTATTTTAGTGTATAAGTTCTCACAATTTTTAATTGGACATTAGCACAAATGAATTATTCTCCTACAGGTGTTCCATTGACCCTGTTTGCTGTACAAAGAGATGCCTGTGTTTATTTATAGTCTTTAAATTGTCAATGATGATAGTAAAATGGCACATTGCAGATGCAAAACTGTCCTCTTCATTAATTTTCCAACAGAGCTACCATGTGTTTGGAGAGTGGCTGGGCTTTATGAATTCATGATTTTTTGATGTGAGATAATGTTTTTAAATATAGATAGATGTTACTATTTAAAATTTTCACTATGGTCTGGATTTTAATATTTTGGATTTGTTCTACTGAAAAAAATAGTGTGTGTGTGTGTGTGTGTGTGTGTGTTTGTACTATGGTTTTGGTCTAGAGGCAAATTTAGAAGTACAAACAAATGTGATTTTTCAAACTGTGAGTTAGAAAGTAGTTGTGACCTACTTATTAAAATTATATTTAAAACATAGTTTTGCAGTGAAAACTTCAAAACATAAAAAAGCTTTTACATTTCCTGTGTTGATGTTACGACTTCTAGGCAATTCAATATTGAGTAATTTGAAGACAGATGTTATGAACATCGTTTGGAAAGATTTTAATAAGAAATTTATTTCATCTGCTTTATGTAACACCTCCCCCTTTTATTCTGACCATAACTGAAACTTTATGTCATCTGAGAATTGCTGCTCCGCACCTCCCCCACAACAAGGTATAAGTGAGGAGGGATTCCCTTGGGATCAAGTCTGCTTTGGGGAATGGGGAGTGTCAGGTAATCTCACTGTTTTGTGTGTTGCCGAGAACACTCACCAGGGTTTGGACTGAGGACCTGCTGATTTTGCTAAAACTTCTACAATTTTGTTAGATTGGCGTTTTGCTTTCCTATTCTCATAAAGATTGTTGGTTCAATTTCTGAAAGAACAAGCTTTCTTGTAGGCTGCCCATATGAATCAGAAAAGTGGAGGTGGATTTTTATAGAGATGATTGGAGAAGTGACATTAAGAGTCAGGAAAATATTTGCACGTGTACCTGGAAATTATCTGGCATAGGGACACAGGTGTCAGGAGTTAGTTCCATGCATGTGTATGAGACTTCAAAAAAGGTCAGTTGGTTTACAGCTTCACCAAAGTGAGAGGTGTTGATAAGAAAATGTCTGGGTTTGGATAGGGAGAAATGATTTATTTTTATTTATTTTATTTTACATTTTTATTTTATTTTATTTTAACTTTTCCAGTGAGTTCAGTGGTGTATATTCTCACATGAAAGCCCTGATGGATAGATAATAAAGGTTGCCCATCTGGCTCAGAGACTACAGAAGACAATGGATGAGGAACATAAATAATAAGTCATCTCAATGATTCTCAACCAGTGTCAGACAGCAATGAAGATCAGAGCTAAGTAAAGAAATACGGTTGGGAGACTGGAAGGTGTAAAAGTTGCAGGAGCTTCTCAGGCAGGGGCCATCTCCTTACTGCTCAGACTATTTAGGTCGACTTTTCACTGGATGCCAAACTCTTTATTGTATTTTTCACAACTGAACTATAATTATAATTAGATAATTGTGCTCATGATTTTTGGTTGAAACGTCTTATTAGATGGCAAATTTCTTGAGGGCGGACAGCTTGACTATCTAACTGCTACAAAGCTGGTGACAGGCAGAGCTGACAGCCAATGCACACTTGTTGAATGAATTAATGGTGACAGCAAAAGTACCCTACAGTGTCTTCAAGCTGTATATTCATGAAATGAAATTTAACTTATCTTCTATTCCCTTATGATACAAATCTTCTTTCTTTCTGTATTCATTAATGTGGTTAATGGTGTTATCAATGGTATAGTCTCTCAAATTAGAAAGCTCAGAGCCACCCTACATTTTTCTCTCTTCCTCAATCTATGTATAATTGACCTCTAAATTTTTTCACTTTTCTTTAGACTGTCTCTAGATTTTGATTCTTCTTCTCCTCCCTTTATCATGCTGTAACCTTAATCTAGGCTTTTACTACCTATTATCTGAAGTACTGCAACAGCTACTTAATGGAACTCTTGGCCACTAATTTCCACCTAATGCCACTGGTGGTAAAACAATGGTGTGTGAACACCTTTCTGCTTATGATTATTCATTGGCTCTCTATTAACTAAAAAATAGTTTCATATCACTTCAAGAGCAGTCTTCACCCTGGCTAGGTAGCTCAGTTGGTTAGTGTCATCCTTATACGCCCAGGGTATGGGTCTCCAGTGAGGGCACATATAAAAATCAACCAATGAACACGTAAGTAAGTGTAACAAAACTTGATGTCTCTTTCTCTCTCTCTCTAAAAGGCAATAATAATAGAAAAAAGTGATCCTCAATGAGAATAGTACATGCTCACCAGGGATATTTGCAAACTTGTGGGTGTGTTTTTGGTTGTCACAGGATTGGGAGTCTTACTGGCTTTTATTGGGTTGGGGGGCAGGGATCAGGGAGGCAAGATGCCCTAAAATGCATTGACAGTCTTGTTTAATGAAAAATTATTTCACATCCTTTATAACTTTAAAATGGCTCTCAAGAAATTTATGTAAGCAGAAAACCCAATACACATTTAAACAGAAGTTTTACTAGAGTGGAAGTACAGTCGACCTTTGAACAACAGGAGTTTGAACTGTGTGGTCCACTTATATGCAGATTTTTATTTTCTGATAAATACTGTAAATGCATTTTCTTTTCCCTATGATTTTTTAAAAAATATTTATTTATTTTTAGAGAGAGGGCAAGGGAAGGAGAAAGAGAGGGAGAGAAACATCAATGTGTGGTGGCCTCTTGAGCACCCCCAACTGGGGACCTGGCCTGCAATCCCGGCATGTGCCCTGACTTAATAATACTTTCTTTTCTCTGGCCTACGTTATTGTAAGAATATAGTATGTAATATAATACATATAACATACAACACATGTGATAATCAACTGTTTTTGTTATCAGTAGGACAGATCAATAGCAGGCTATTAAGAGTTAACTTTTGGGGGAGTCAAAGGTTATACACAGTAGGAGTAGTGGGTACCTGTAACATCCTCTCCCTTTCCTGTGGTTCAGGGTGAACTGTATTGTATAAATTGAGGGAAGTATGTACTTTACTCTTGTTTAGAACTTTAAAAAAGTTGTTTGCCACTTTGGAGAATCCTGTTACTGATTGTGAGTGTTGCTTGGGGAATTTGCGTTGCCAAAAGTGCATCCACATTCATGACTGTCACATTTGTGGTACGTTTATCTATACATAGGGGCAAGTGTCTGACTACTTCATGTTTTCCAGTGTAGTTGTGTTCGAGCATTAACATATTGAAATACATCTTATTTTGAAATAATTTATTTGTTTTTTATTTCTTATATATATGACATTAAATATTATATTATTTTTTAAACCATGAATAGGCCAGTTTTATTACCCACAAATTTCATTTCAGGAGAGTAACGGGGGGAAACTTGTTTATAGTAAGTATTATTGTGTTTAAAATTGCATATGAAACAAGATCTCAGATTTATTCACAGTATGCTCAGGTAAATAAAGAAAATAGAATTTCTTTATTTTCTCTAGGCTGATCTTATAAGCCCTCTCTTATTGTATAGTGGCTAAAAGAAAATCTAAATTCTACTTTAAATCTGTAAATTTAATCCAGGAAAATAATTTTAAACATATTGGGATAAATATGTAGTTTCCTATAGGATATTAGTCTCTCAGATTTCTTTTCCCTCTTACTATTACTCCCCAAGGGTCTCTGGGCTGGGGGTGGGGGGTACAGCTCACACAAACCTGTGATGGTAATGGAGGAGTTCCTTCCTCCCTGTCTCGGTGACTTCATCTTGCTCCTTTGCTTTAAATATCATCTATATGCTGCAGGTGGCCTGTGGGCTGATTTTTCATCTCCAATGCTAAATTGTCCTGCTCTGAACTCATATCCATCTCCCAATTTGATATCTTCACTTGGATGTCTAATTGGCATCTCAAACTTAACATGGCCAAGACAAAACTCTCCTAATTCACTCATTTCCCACAAAACCTTCCTCATGTCAGAATGGCCACTGTACCCTAGCTGCTCGAACCAACAGCATCCATTTCTCTTTTTTACCTCAAATCCCAATCAGATCCATCATCAAGACCTGTTGGCTCCACTTCTAAAATATATGCCAAATCTAACAATGTTCACTATTTCTGCTGTTGTAACTCAGTCTAAGTTTCTGTTATTTCTCACTTGAACTGCTAAAATCACTTCCTGACCAGCCTCCCTGTTTTCACTTTTGTCCTTTATAGACCACCTTTCACATAACACCTAAGATTATCTTTCTCATGGGAAATCAGATCATGTCAGTCTCCTTCAGGCAACCTTTCAGAGAATTCCCACTGTAATCAGAATAAACTCCAAACTCTCTACCATGGCCTCAAAAGCCTTCCATCTTCTGGCTCTGCCTCTCCCTCCCTCTCTGACTTCATCTCCTGCCACTGTCTTCCTCAGTCGTAGGGCTCTAGGCCACACCATACCTTTCTTCAGATCTGCATGTACCTCCTCCCTCTCATGATTTGGGGCTCAAGTCAAAAACCATCATAAAGTTCTGCCTGTCTTGTTCATTTCTATATCCCTACAACAAAGCTTGTTGTTACTCAAAACAAAAACACTAGCTGGCTGGTTGGCTAATCTCTGCTGTGAAAAGGCTGGATGAGTATTTTCCTTGGACTGGTGAGCACTGAGGTACAACTTTTAGGGTGATCAGGTGGCACCTAATACTGAAGTCTGGTCATTTGCTCTGGGCCTTATACTTCTTTTACTGAGTGTGCTTTCTGTGACCCCAGGCTATGCTGATCTGCTAGCACTCTCAGCTGCTTCAGGTTCCCTTTCCGTAAAGTGTGCAGGAACTTCCCAGGTCCTTGTAGGACAGGAGCAGCCAGGAGTTGTGCCTCAGGTTATTTGTGACCCTTGTCTGTGCTTGCCTCCATATCAGGTTCCCACGGCATGGTGAACACTGGACTGAGTGGAGGATGGCGTTTTCCTAGGCCTGTGGTTGCTCCTACACAGTGAGTCTCTAGATCCAATGTCTGTAGTCTATGTAATATCTATTTCACTGTTTCTAAATGCTCTTTTCTCTCATGCCCCACCCTCTACCTGCAATCCCTTTGCTGTCTCAAAGCAGGAACCGGGAGGAGAGAGAAAATATGCTCCTGGTCTACCTCTTCTTACCTTCTACCAAAATCCACAAGACTGAAAGGGGCAGACTCTTCCAACTTAACCATCCTGTCTGGATTGGCTCTCCCTACACAAACTGTATAGGGCAGCTTTTGAAATATTAGATGGAGAGGTCAAGGAATTTAGTAAACCCCGTCTCTCTCTCATAAATATCTAGCTCTCTCAATTACTGTCTTCTTAAAGAGGTCCCAGAAAATCTGCTTTGAGACTAACAGCTCATCAAAACCCACTTTATTTTGAAGTATTTCTCCTACCCTGACAATGATGAGTAAGTCTCACTGCTTGATTTCAGAAATGGAAAAATGCAAAGGAATATGCTTTAATGGAGATATGAAAATATAGTGATTTAGTATTTATAAAAAATTATTGCTAGTGCATGAACAAAACACACCACAACCTGATCCTGATCTGCTTTTTTCTCTTTATCCTCACTCCCTGCTATGTTCCATCTGCTACACAAACCCTGCTCTTCAGGCACAACACATTTCTTACCATTTTCTGAACACGGCATTCTCCATGAGTTAGCACAGCTGTTTATTTTGCTTAGAACATCTTTCTCTAACTTCTAGTCTGTCTGGCAAAGTCTCTCATATCCTTCCAGATTTAGCTCCAGTGTTATCTCCCAGTGAAGCCTTCTCCGACCAGCTTGTCTTTCATAACATCATATCAACATATAAATTTCGCCACTGTAGCATGTGTCATATTATAATTATTTTATTAACACTAGTTTCTTCAGCGCTTTAGTAGCAGAAACAGAGTTTTACTCATCTCTTTACCATCAGCCCTGAATATTGTGGCTAAACATATTTCTTCTGTTCTTAAGTTTAATTTAGACTGGAGAACAAATTTAGCCTTATATAGGAAAAGGTTACTAAGTTCCTACAATGATGTAATTCTTCCTTTAATTTACTACATGGAAATGTGAAACAACAAAGAATAAGAAGAACATAGCTTTATAAATCTAAAATCCTTTCTCATATTATCTTTTTCCTATTTCTTTATGCAGAGGATAAAGAATTCAGGTTATGAAAAAAGTGTGATGAACTTTTTTATTTCCCAATTTTATTCAAATTTCAAAAAGAATTATTTATATTGCCCCAGACAGTGTGGCTCAGTTGGTTGGAGTGTCGTCCCATAACTGAAAGGTCACGGTTCAATTCCCAGTTGGGGCACATGCCCAGATTACAGCATTGATTCACACTTGGTGCCCATGAAGGAGGCAGCCGATCAATGTGTTTTCCTTGCATCGATGTTTCTCTCTCTCTTTCTCTTGATGAGAATAAAATAAACCTTTAAAAAAGGAATTATAAACTAATATTTTAAAAATCCTACATGTTCTATTGTACATTAATAAATAATCAGAATGGTTTAAATAAAACATTCTAATCAGGCTTCAGTGAATGAATATGCTGAGCTAGAAAAAAGAAAGATCAAGATAATAACTAATTGTACAATTTAAATATCAATTAACAATAAAATAAAAGGTTTTTGTTTTATGAAAAGAAAGTCAGATAACAAGGCTGCAGAATGAGGTCCTATCTTCTTTCCTTCATTTCCTCTCTTACAATGCAATACAAGCAGGACTTGTCTCTCACAAGTAGGAAAGCACATGTGCGTAAAAGCCGCCCGTCAGGGGAGGGCTGTGTTCTCCAGAGGTTAAAGCAGGAGCTCGGAGGCCTTGCCTTTTCTTTCATGCCCTGTACTGTTTTGTTCCATCGAAATATTTTCGCTTTTAACCAATTCCCAATGTAGCTTTGGGTTATTATTTTCCTATTTGAGTTTCAGAATCAGAACATAATGCTTTTTTACCTTTGTAAAACTCACCAAGTATAAAAATGCAATATTTTCTTTCAGAGATGTGAGAACATGTCTGTGAACTATTTAGGTTTTCACTTAGTTATATATAGGAGATTAAATAGTTTTATCCAAAATTCATGTACACTCAGTACCTCAGAACATAACTTTCTGTAGGAACAAGGTCTTTGCAGACATAATTAGTTAAAGATCTTGAAATAAGGTCTTACTGGATTAGTCCGCTCTACATCCAATGACAGGGGTCCTCATAAGAAGAGGTGAGGGCATGCTGAGATGATTGAGGAGGCTGTGTGAAAACGAAGACAAGATTGGAATGATGTTGTGACAAGCCCAGTAACACCAGGGATTGTTAGGAGTCCCCAAAGCTGGAAAGGGTAGTGAGGATCCTTCCCAGGGCCTTCAGAGGGAGCATGACCCTATGGACACCTTGATTTGGGACTTCTGGTCTCTGAAACTGCGAGAGAAAAACTTTTTGTTGTTTTAAGTCACCAACTTTGTGGTAATTTTTTATAGCAACTCTGGGAAACTAATATTGTATAGTAGATAATTCTTGGCCCCTACTTTATCTTAGGAAGCAGAGAATCTAGGGATTTGGTGGGAAAAGAGCCCCCCCCCCCCCCCGGAACTTTCCTGTCACTGTTCACAACAATATAACCCTCCTGTTTCTTTTCCTCCTGTTGGTAGCCAACAGGCTGGATGATTGTCTCCTGGGGAATTAAGAAGTCCTTCCAAAGCATCTCTGAATCCCTTTTGAACTAAGTAGTATCTGTAAACTGAATAAATGGGTTTTCTCAAGTTTTGCTCAGCAGTTTCTAAAGATGCGTAAAAACTACAGTCACGGCTACCATATACAGTAGGGTAGGTTGTCTACTGTGCAACTCCTAGGGTAGCATTTACATCAATGTCAACGTGCAGAAGAGCCAAACAGGCCACAATGTGAGCAGACATAGGCTGCTGTGATTCATAAAACACAACTGTATCTAAAAGCAATATTGAGTTAATGGCAGCTTTTTGTTACCATGCATTTCTCTCCATCATTGGATTGTTAAGTTACAACTACTATCCTGCAAATGGCTATGACTCTTAAGAAGATGCCCTTACTTTAAAAATATAGGATAATTTTGCTGCATTGCCTGAGAGTCTCTTTTTTCTTTCCCTCCCATACCAATCTGTTCCCAAAGTGCCTGTTTTTTCTTCACAATATTTCTTAAATGCTCTCTGCCTCTGCTTTACAACCACTTTACGCCAGACGTCAGGTCGCCTGGCTAGGATGACTGTGACCAGATTCCTATCTCATCTTCTTTCCTGTCTCTGTTGACTCCTGTCAATTTGTAACAGAGTTACAATTAACCTTTACATAGGTAATTTTTTATTGTCAGTCCACTAATCAGGAAATTTCACTGACTTCATTTTACTTGTAGAATTCAATCCAAGTTTGTCAGCCTTTCATTCAAACCTTGGTTTACTTATTCTGTCTGATCTCTTTTCTCACCACTTCATGTCACTGTTCTTTTAAGGTTGCAAGGTGGCAAGTTGACTTTATAATAATAAAATAGCTGCAGTGAAATTTTGATTTCTCTCTAGTGCTCCCTTCTTCATCTTTTGGCCTATTGTCACTTCAAAGAAAATTCTAGAAGGAGAACATACTTGAGGTATGTAGAGAAAAAAGACCTGGCTCAAAAGTATGTTTTCAGCTTGCCCTGACTGGTGTGGCTCAGTTGGTTGGCCTCACAAAGCAAAAGGTCACTCGTTCTATTCCTAGTCAGGGCGCATGCCTGGGTTGTGGGTTTGGTCCCTGGTCAGGGCACATAAGAAAGGCAGCTGATTGATATTTCTCTCCTTTTTCACCCTCCTTTCCCCTGTCTCTAAAAATAAATAAATGAAATGTTTTTTTAATGTTTTCAGCTTTAGAAACTGTTTTATAAAGGAACTTGAAAAGAAAAATCTAAACACAACTTAACAATTGTGAGTATTCTTTGTCAGAGCTGATAATAACTATTAAATAAGTAAAAAATTGATGAGTTGCCTATTTATTAGTAATCATAAATTATTGTATTTGATTGCAAAATATAGGGCCCAGCACAAATTACTCCCATTTTTATTATAAGATTCTTTATTACAAAACCATAAGCATATAATTCTGTAACATAATAATATCATACTCAAGTATACCAGATGATATTTTAGGTAAAATGTTCAAATTAAAACTATAAATTATTATACCCATATTATTGCCCTACCAACCACACTCAAACAGGCCTTACTTCTGTCAGACCCTGTGTACAAGTTACAAAGCAGGTAATTAAAATAAGATTTCAAGAAATTTTCAATCGATATTGCAAATGCATGTTAAATTAAGGAACCTATTTTTACAACGTTAAAAACATTTTCATTTCTCATGTAATCATATTTTTGAAAGATATATATATATAGCATTGTTATCACTTCCCAATAATTACTATTTTATGTTAGCAACTAAAATTTTAGTCTTTTCCTTTCATATCTCACATGAAACAGATTTTGTGTGTAAAGTAGTCCTTCTGATGCTGGTTGCAAATTAAAATGCTATTGCTAATATTTCATGCTTTCTACATTAGCAATGGGGTTTATAATACATGAAATATTCATAGCAGATATCATTTATTACTCAATATATGAAACTTCAGACCTGATAAAATAGGAACCTAAGGCATTATTTGAAGTTAAGAAATTTTCCTGAGAAATATACCAGGTGTTAGTCACCTATCTGTGCAGGTCCATAAACACATTTTGAAAGCATAAGAGGTATGAGGATTCTAGGTAGTGCCTGGATATACTCTGGCAAAACAGACATTCCTAAGGTTTTATAGTGGAAGAAAATAATGAAAGGGTCGATCATCAAGTAGGGAAGTTACTGCTGAGATTTGTCCAAATGTTCAATACCTGAAGACAAAAAGAGTTAATCACTAGGTACAACAATGGTCTGGAATGCTTTTATCTGACAGTGCCTAGCAAACCGCAATACTAATCATCATAGCAGCCTTTTCTTTCCTAAAAGCTTTTGACTCGGGCAATTACAGAATTTGTTTTCCATGAGAATATCTCCATTTTGTAATTAAAATATCAAATATGATTTAATCAAATTAGCTTTTCAGACAGTTTATAGAATCTCATTTGTCCTTAAAGAGTAGGATACCTTGACAATTATTATAATTACTGAACAATAATAACTGTTTATTATTTTGCTGCAGCAAACAACATTTATTAATTGAAGCTGCAATGCCACTGACTCTGGCTCAGTAAGACAAAACATATGCTATTTGGGCTGGTTCTGAATATCTGTGTTTTTTTCCTCTTTAGTGTTTATCCACTTGGAGCAGAAGAAAGAACAAAGGCCAAATTGGAATCTGACAGTTATTCAGCCAGAACATGTCAACAAATCAGTACATTTTGATATAGAAAACTGCTCTGAAATAGATGTTATATATAAAGGAAAACAATAAAGGTTAGAAAAAGCATGAATGAGTTTGGAAATCCAAAACTGACATGTACACCTAAATACATTGTTTTATTCCTTGTGAAAATGTCAAGAATGCCATTATTTATTATTGGCTACCTGTTAACAGCTCAGGGTAACCTATCATAGTAGCAGAGATGAAAAGCACTGAACCTAGATTTGACAGGGGGAGTAATGGCTACGAAAGTAGTGTTCAAGAATGGCGAGAGGAAACTAACATAGAAGGAAGGGTGGTTAACAGAATGATAAGAAATTCTTCCTTGCAAACTCCATGTTTCCCCAAATCAATCTGAGACAATATTCCCATATATTTTCTGAACTGTGTGGCACCAAAAATGGGCCTAATGAAGGCCAGTAAGAAAAAAATGACCAAATCATCTACTATTTTGTCATTGGTATGTCTGTTTTACGATGTGAGTAGACCTTCTGAGCTAGGCATGCATCCACTGAAGAACATTGGATTCTGCCCAAGATATCCACAGAGACATTTGGTCCATACCAAAAGAGCTTTGAAATTTGACTCTATTCAAAGGGTCCACGATCATGCATATTTATTTATGCTTTTGGTTTTCAGTATTAATGCATAAAGGATACTATCATGTTTTACTGGTCCAATAATTGTGTTGTGCCTGTAACACCAATAATAACCCTTTTTACATCAGTGGCCTAGCTGGTCATGGCACATGGGGTTGGGTAGGTGGGTTAGGGTTCAAATCTTGGAGAAGAGCAGGATTTACATTAACTATGCAGGCCAAATATCTCTATGGATGTTTTGGACAGAACCAAATATAAAGGACCTTTTGGTGTGGACCAAAGTTCTCCCCGGATGTTTTGGAAGGACCAAATGCTCATTAACTCATGCATCTGCTCAAACAGCCCTAAACTATATAAAATCCATAGTAATCTATAATTTGATGTTAAAAGTATGAAGACAACAGCAAAACAATTTTAAATGTAACTGTCAATTGTATGCAGTACCATTATTGAACATCTTAATGAAGTTGATTCTATTAAACTTTACCATCTTTTACAAAAGCATTTCCTAGGTGATAGTGTTACTTGCTTGCACCTGGGAGTTTATTAAACTTTGACCTAATCCTCTTGCACAGAAGGCCAAGTTTGAATCCCAGTTACACAGCAGATGGGCCACAGGTTAAATTATATGAGATGGTTACCCGAAGTGCTAGGAAGAACAGCAAGTGAAAATGGAGTCAGACTATTGAGAAAAAAAATCTGGGAAAAGAAAATCTATTATCATTTCTAAGAAGTAATCCTAGACCAGGAATGGAAGACAGACCCAGGAGATGGGAGTTCAAAGCCCCTGGTGTAGAGACTGCTCATGGAATGGCACTGATATTCTAGAAGACTTTATTTTCTTGTTTTACTTTAAGTTGTCAATATTATAGAAAACATGCATATGTTAAAAATTTAATAAGTATATAGAAATATAAGATGAAATATAAAATCTGCCCCTTTCACTTCTGCTTCCACCCTCCAGAAAGTGGTAACAGTTGTTTATAGACCCTTCCAGGAATTTTCTGCCCATATGGCAGTACAGAGTTTCTACTTTTAGAGTGATTATTATTTTTATTATAAAATTATATTAAAATATAAATGTAAGGAATGTAATATTTTAAAAAAGCAAAGTTCCTCAAATTAAATGTACAAAATAGGCAAAGTTCTAAAACTCAAACATCCAGGCAAAAGGAACCAATCATTAACAATCATCTTTTACTATGTTCAGTCAAAATTACAGGGAACAAGTCAGTTAATTGGAACCAAATATAAAGAAAATAAATATCCTTAAAGCAAACAAACATGTGCCTTTCTAATTCTTTAAATAACAACAGAATTTACTATAAGTTTCTTTTGCACTTAAGTTTATTTTTTTAATGTTTCAATATTTGTTGGAAATATTTCCATTTCAGCCAATATAGATTTACCTTAAACTTTTTTGTTGGGAACCTCCCTGCCTGGTTTCAAAAGCTGTAACCCTCCATGGATAAGGCTGAGTAAGCGACTTTCAGACCAGAAGCCACTAAGGAGACAAAGCTTATCTCGCTGGCAGGATCATTGCTTCTGCTCCTTTTACTTCATCCATAACTGGCCCCCAATGCTTGGTCGGTTAGCCAGTGATGGGTAAGATTTTCCAAGTGGGGAATGATCTAAGGCAGGCACGATCACATGGGAGGCCCCCAGGGAAGGACTTGGGGGGCTATGGAGAAAGGGGGTGATGGACCCTGTCCCTCGGGCTTTGACAAAGTCTGAGTCCTCATTCTGTCTGAAAGAAGTCTTCTAATCTCTTGACTGCCTTGCTTCCCCTGCCTGACTTAAGCCTGAAACAATGACAGAGGGTGGTGCAGCCCTGTGCTGGAAAGGGCGGGTTCCCTAGGGCAATCTGACCTAAGAAAGAATATGTAAAATCCTGTGAAACCTGCTCTGTTTAGAATGCTCTCAATTAAATAAGGGTCCAAGCAAGAAGTGAGTTTGTTCCTCAAAGTTTTACTGCTCTTTAGCTACCTGACCCTGACTCAAAATAGGCCCTCAGAGTTCTTTGTTATCTATTGTTTGATCCTTACTGCCTGACAATGATTAATGAGGTTTACCTGTATTCCTGTGCAAACAAACTCAATAAAAGCCCATTGAGGAAAAGGCTCTTGGTCCTTCTCCTTTGAGAGATTGGCCACCTTTCCTCCCCAAGCAGATCATGTCTTGGTAGACTTATTCTCATCTGCAGCGAATGAGGGGCTCTGCTGTTAAAGCTCCCCCACACTTTTTGATTACTGCACAATTTCTATTACATGGATTTGCTTTAACTTATATAACCAGTCCAATGTAGTGTTGACCCTCAACAAAATGCTGAGATTTTACTATTTCAAACAATGTGACAAGATATAACTTTGTTTTTGCACATTTATGCCAGTATATCTGTATGTTAAGTTTTTTAAACATGCAATTATTATATCAATTAAAAATTTTAATAGATGTGAACAAATTGTTCTTCAAAGAAATTTACATTCATCAAAAGCAGAGGAATGTGCCCATTTCCTTAAAGATTCACCATCACTGGGTGTTTCAACTTTTTATCCTTTGCTAATATCTTTGGTGAAAAAAGCAGTATATCAATTTTTTAAAAGTCCTTTGAATTAATTACAACTGAAGTTGATTATTTTTTCATAAGACTCTTATCTATTTTTATTCTTTTTTTGTTAACATTAGATAAATCATATCAGTCTTCTCTCAAAACCTTCCTGTGGTTTTCCATTTTATATAAAGTAAAATTCAAAGTTCTTCTCATGGCCTACAAGACCATAATGGATCTGGCTCTTGGCTTCCTCTCTGACCTCATCTACCAATATCTCTCTTTCTCTCTCTCATTCTGCTCCAACTACTTTGGCTTTCTTGCTTTTCTTTAGCATGCCAGACATAGTTATGTTTCAGGGCCTTTGGTTCTTGCTATTCCCTCTGCCTGAAATCCTCTTCCCTCAAGGGCAACGTGGCTTACTCACTTCAGGTTGCTGCTCAAATGGCATCTTTTCAGAGCTCTTACCTTACCACCCTAGTGAAGGTTCACATTTCTCCTCTCTATTCTGTCTCTCTCCACCCAACCGTATAACACATACCTGCTTGGGGCATTAGACAATGTCTAGAAACAATTTTGCTTATCACCACTGGGGAGGAGGAGCTGCTACTACCTCCATCTACTGGGTAGATGCCAGAGATGCTATTAAACATCCCACAATGTACCAGACAGCCCCAACACAAAGACCTATCTGGTCCAAAGTGGCAGTGTTGCAGAGGTTGAGAAACTCCACTGTATATTTTTGTTGGTTTATTGTTCGTCAGTCCCCCACTAGCAGGGATGATATTAAAACTATATAACAACTGGAAGGGTTGTAGGTGCTGACCAAATTGGCGTGAGTCATAAGCAACTAGTATGGCTACACAAGGTCTCCCAGCTGAGTATAAGGCCTGCCTATGGGAATCAAGACTCATGAAAGGGACTTCGTTTTGTACCTGAAGTGTTTCTTTGTTAAATAAAATATTTTAAATTGACTTACAAGTCTACACCCTATGTCAGTTTTTGTCTATTCTATTGCTTTTTCCCCTCATTAATTAGCAAGTGTTAACTTTCTATTAAAAAATTAGAATTTTATTGTCATTTGTTGAAAATAGTTTTTTTTCCCCTCAGGTTAGTTGGTTGTATTTTGTCTTTGTTTGTGGTATTTGTTTTTGTCTTGCAGGAGTTCTTAGTTTTTATGTAATCATATGTATTAATCCATTTCCTAATAACTTCTGGATTTTTAATATTCTTATAAAAAGTCTTCTAAATGAAATTATAAAAAAATTATCTTTTTTAAAGTGTTTTTATGATATAATTTTTACACTGAATTGTTTACATATCTGTAATTTATTTTGAGATCTTTCTAAATTGCTATGTCATTTGTTCTAACATAATTTATTGGATAATTCATTTTTCTTTAATAATTTGAAAAGATATATTTATATGCATTAAAGTCCTATTTTGTTTTGGGGTTTATTTCTGAATTCTCTTTTTTTTTCACAGACTGGTTTGGTTTTAGGTATTAATAACATTTCTTATTATTGAATCTTTACACATATTGATGCTGGTAGTCATATTCCCTCTACATTAATGTTTTTTACAAATTTTCTGGCTGTACTTATACATTTATTTTTTTTTAAGTAAATTATAGTATTATTTTTGCAAGTCCAAGGAGAGGAAGATACTTCTTTGCATTTTTGGGAGGGGATGACATTGAATGAACCTATTAAACTTTGGGAGGATATATATGTTTATTGAATCCTAAGAGTGAGCAGAGCTGAAACCACAACTTAATTTATCAGCTTGGCATACCTCATTCTCATATTTGGAGAAAATAATGTCTGCCTCCTGCGGCCTCCCCACAAAAAAATGGCCCACAGTGATCAGTTCAGCTTCCAAGAAGAAGCAAAGAGTGCCCTGGCTGGTGTAGCTCAGTGGATTGAGCATGGGCCTGTGAACCAAAGGGTTACCGGTTTGATTCCCAGTCAGGACACATGCCTGGGCTGAGGGCCAGGTCCCCAGTTGGGGGCATTCAAGAGGCAACCGCACATTGATGTTTCTCTCCCTCTCTTTCACCTTACCTTCCCCTCTCTCTAAAATAAATAAAGAAAATCTTAAAAGAAAGAAGAAGTGGGGAGAGAGAATCAAAAGTCAGTTGAGGCCTTTTGCACCAGGTTTGTTTGTTTGTTACTGTACTCGGGGTCTCTACTGAGCACCTGTATTGCACAGTCTGAGAAACATCTACCTGCTGCTGCAGTGACCGCCCTTTCTTATCCAGCTCTCTTCAGCCCTGTACGGTTTTACCATAATTAGGCTTCAAGTTTATCCTTGCATATATCCAGTCATTCATCCCCCAAACTGATAACATGTCAGGCCATTACTAGAATCTACTGGAATTCTAGCTTTCTCCTTTTCATAAATGCTTTGTTCAAAGCTGCTTATTTTGAACATCTATGTTTTTGACTTGTCTAGGTCTTAGCATAAATCATTGAGAGAGAGTTCTACTTCAAAGAACTTGGTGCTATTTTCCAATGAAAAATCCTGGATGGATCCTCCTCAATCTGTCAGAAAATTTCTAACAATGTTAAGCCTTAAAAAGGAAGTTTTTCTGATCCTACTTTATGTTTTCCCAAGTGGCTCCTTCATCAGTATGTAAATTTCCCCATACTTTACCCTAGGGGCAAGCTCTGGATACCAAGGAGTCTTGAGGGAAAATATCAGGAGGAGCAAGGCAGAGATCTCCGAGGGAACTAGCTGCTGGTACCTAAACCAAGAAAGGATGTCAGCTTCTCACTCAGTGTTTTAAATTCAGCTTGACCTCTGTTACAAATGCAACTGTTCAAAAACCAAAGTAGGCTAGAAGGGGGTGTGAGTTTTGGGAGATACAAACAGAAAGTGGGGAGGCAGTTGCCTAAAACTTTTCTTGGGGCTTTCAGTTAGTCTTTTTGGTGTGTGGGTGGATCAGCCAGGTGCAAGAAAAGAAGGACCACTATACAAATAAAATGAATCTAGTATGCAAATTGTTAAAACAGTCTACGTAAGCTCTATTATGATTAGAATACAAGTGCCACCACTTTTCGACATTAACAGAATTGTATTCGATCCACACATTGCTTTAGGCATCTCATTTACCGACACATTTGGACATCAGTTAAGCATAAATTAAGTTACATAATTTATAGTGCATAAAAATCACAGAAATGCTTATTGATTCCTAAATTAGGATAATATATTTTAGCTGGCACAGTCTTTTATCAGTAAATTTTGATTGAATTTTCAAGTTAAAGCCTGAGGGAAAATGTGCTCTAGATTTTTTTGTTGTTGTTGTTATTGTTCTTGTTTTTTTTTTTAAGGTTTTCAGAAACACTGAGCCCAAATGTTGTGAATGTTCCCTGATTAAATTCAACAGAATCACTTTGCAGCAAAGATGAATCACTTTTCTTAATTTGTTTAAATGAAAATCATTCACATATTCTCGGTGTGAGCTTTTTGACTTCTCAATAAAAGTAATTGGTTTTTCTTGTAAACTATATTCCAATTCAGTAGAATACTATAGATTATTAGTGTCACTGTTTTAAATGCATTCTCAAATTTCAGCACTATTTCAGTGTGACCACATATTAAACCTTTACCTCTGGGATAAACAAAAAGATGACTTGATATATTAAAAAGACTGTTCCCTCTAGGGAATTTTGCCAACATTTTTATGGGAAATAAATAATGTATGCTAGATACATTAGAAAGTCATGGGAATGATCTCAACATTTTAAAAATAAAATTCAGTATTTTAGCATTTTGATTTGAAGAAGGCAATGGTGGAGTCATTCACTTGGGAATTATAGTTTTAAATGCCTATTTGTAGCTAAAATGTTCAAAGCCAATGTGTAACTCTTTTTCTGAGACTGGGCTTCCATTAATAAGGTCTGTCCTCATTGGGTTCCCTCAGAAGCCTATCCTGAAACATGATAAGCCAAAAAAGGAAGTTTATTAAAAGGATACTTGTTGCCCTTTTGTAGAGTTGTTGGGGGGCCTGAAAAACTAAACTGAATGTTAAGCTCATGAAACAATTTTGAAAACCACATGGCACAGCTGGCCCAGAGAGGAAATGGAGCATGTCTTACAGAGCATGTCCTACAGAGCGTTAGGGAGGGAGCTTCTGACTCCCAGCTCCTATCTCAGTCACTTCTGTGCTGAGAGCTGGACTTAGAAAGCATTGAGAAACTGTGTACACTGTTGCTGCTGCCATCGGAAGAAGCAGCATTATTGCCTCTCATGCCAGTAAAAGTGGATTCTGACTGGAGCTTCCTTCCTCTCGCTGCTTCCTTACTGGCAATATTCTGTGTGGGTGAGCCTGACTGGAGAAGCCAAAGCCACTGCATGAGAGGTTGAGAATTTTGTTTTCTGCATTCTACCTTGTGGAAGCAGGACTCTGAAATCTAGGGATATCCCTCTATGGTAAAGTTGTCTTCAAAATATGCTGTGTAGTCAGAAAATATGAAAAAATATCCATGTCCAATATAGCAAGCAACTTTATTTTACCTGTGAGTGAACTGCAAATCAGGACATTTCAATAACATGTCTAATGTTGCACACTGCCAGAAAAGGTAGAGTCAGACTATAAATCCAGGTTTTTCTGATTCTAAATCCCATGCCTTTGTTTATTGCTATTTTTGTCCAAACCATAAACACATGAAGAACACACTTTCATCCTTAGACTTTCTCAATAAGAGCGTCCTGAGCTGTTATCAGAGTGCTGACAGTGTGGTTCGAATGGGACTATGTGGTCAACATCTGTTGGTATTTTGTTGTTGCTGTTGTTATTGTTTTCTACTCACCAGTCTTTTCTCTTCTGATAATGGCAATACTTTTGGGGGGAATTATTTCTCTCCAGTTCTTATGGACCTGGTGTGACCATTGTCACAACACTTTCATTTCATCTTTCAGAAGGGGTGGGCATGCAAATTTGGCTGGCTAATTCTTGACATCCCTTTGGCCATGGTAATTGTCTTAGGGATGGGCTTGTTACCAAAGCTGGGTCAATAAAAATACTTCCTAGGAAGTATCCCATCCTTTGTGGTGGGCCACCCATCCTTTGTGGTGGGCTGAGTAATGAGCACCTAAAGATGTTAACATCTAAATGCCTAGACCTTGTGATTAGTTACAAAGTAAAAGAGATTTTGCAGATACGATTAAGATCTTGAGGTGAGAAGATTGTACTGGATTATTTGGATAATTCATTTCGAGTGGGGCTGCTGTACTAACAAGTCATTATAAGAGACAGGGCAGGAGATTAGAGTGAGTAGAAGGCAGTGTGACCATGGATGCAGAGACTGGAGGATGTGGCCACAAACCAGGTAAGGTGGCAGCCTCTAGTAGTTGCAGGAGGGAAGTTCATTTGTCTGGGTTCTCCAGAGGAACAGAAAAAATATGTAAAGAGATTTATTATAAGCAATTGGCTTATAGAGACTAAGAAGTCCCAAGGTTTTTAGTTGGCAAGCTAGAGAGACTCAGGAATGTAGATGGTGTAAGTCCCATTTTGAGTTCAAGTCTGAAGTCAGAAGAAGACTGATGTCCATTTTGAAGAGAGCCAGAAAGAGCGAATTCTTTCTTACTTTGCCTTTATGTTTTATCCAGGCCTTCAATATATTGGATGAGGCCTACCCCCATTGGTGAGGTCAATGTGCTTTACTTAGTTTACAGATTCATATGTCAATTTCATCCATAAACACCCATCCCCCTCTCCCCCCGCCAAATAATGTTTAATGAGCTATCTGGCTCTGGCACTCTGTGGCCTAGTCAGGTTGACACATAAAATTAACCATCACAGCAAGACACAGATTCTCCCTATGAACCTCCAGAAGGAATTAACCCTGCCCATCTCTTGAGTTTAGTCTGGCAGGACTAATTTTGGACTCTCACTTCTACCTTTAACAGAATAATATGTGTTGTTTAAAGCCTTTAAATTTGTGGTAATTTGTTAAAGCATCAAGAAGAAAACTAATACATCTCCTCCCCCTGAGAGATGAGAGAAACAGGGAAAGAGACACAGAGAGATCAATGAAGATAATAAAGGTAACAACTGTGATGATGCAATTTGAAACACTTAATGTACTTGTGTCTAGGCTAGGCCCCCATCCTTGTGCACTGCAGTTACTTGGCCCATATATTTGAGTCCCAAATACTTTGTATTGTATTTCTACCACACATACCTGAGAGTCTCAGTGACACAACGTATCTATCTCATTTTCAAAATTTATAAAATATAAGAAAAATGAGAGCATATAGCCAACAAGTTTCTTCTCTTTCATGCATAGAGATAAAGTGGATTTCTCTTTTAAAAATGTGTTTTTATATTTAAAATTTATTTATTGATTTTAGAGGGAGAGGGAGAGAGAGAGAGAGAGAGAGAGAGAGATACAGAGAGAGAAACATTGACCTGTTATTCCACTTATCTATGCATTCATTAGTTGATTCTTGCATGCGTCCTAACTGGGGATCAAACCCACAGCCTTGGTGTATTGAGATGATGCTCTAACCAACTAAGCTACCCAGCCATGTAAAGTGGATTTATTGAAGAAAGAATAATTTCTGAATGCATTAGTGCATATTAATTTATCACATTCAGATAGAGACAATATTAAAGATAAAAAAAGTTTTAAAAAAACGAGGCAAAGTCAATGTTCTACTTAGTCAGCACTGAAAATATATTTCCTTACTATCCTTGGATAAAATAGCAAGCATTTAATGCAGTAGTCACAGGAATGTAAAGGTACAGCATAAGGAATATAGTCAATCATATTGTAATAATTATGTATTGTGTCAGAAGAATAGTAAACTGATTTCCAGCCAAGATGGAGGCATAGGTAGATACTCTTTGCCTCCTTGCACCACCTAAAGAAGGAGAACAACAAATTTAAAAACAAAAAGTAACCAGAACTGCCAGAAAATCAAACTGTATGGAAGTCTGACAACCAAGGAGCTAAAGGGTAGTTCATTTGGTTGGAGCATCATCCTGGTGTGCCAAGGTTGCAGGTTCAGTCCCTGGTTGGGGCACATGTAAGAGGCAACCATTGAATGCACAGATGAATGGAACAAGTCAATGCCTCTATCTCTCTCTCCTTCTACCTTCCCTTCTCTATCTAAAAAAAAAATCAATAAAATAAAATGCAAAAAAGAAACATATTGCTGAGAAAAAAATAACAAAAAGAATAATTATATCAATAGCACAAAAGGAGGGAAAAAGCAGTTAATAGAGTGAGTGTTCTAAAATCCTCTCATTGTCTGGTAATTTTAAAAAATACTTAATAAATTTTAAAAATATTTCATTTATTTATTTTTAGAGAGAGGAGAAGGGAGGGAGAAACAAAGAAAGAGAAACATCAATATGTGGTTGCTTCTTATCCACTACCTACTGGCAACCTGGCCTACAACCCAGGCATGTGCAAACCAGAACTGGACTTTGCTTCCCAGTCCAGTGCTTAATCCGCTGAGCCACAAGAGCTAGGGATAAAGTACTAATTAATTTATATTAGACTCTAATAAGTGAAGGATTCATGCCATAATCTCTAGAGAAGTGCTGTCAAAGAAATATATTGCAAACCACCGATGAGAATGGCATAAATAATTCTTCAATTTCTAGTAGTTTTATCTATAAAAAGTAAAAAAGTGGGTGAAATTATATTAATAATTTACATTCTCACCTAATACATCTTAGATTTCATAAATCAATATAAACATTATGAAAGAGGTTTTTAAAAAATTATATTAAGTCCTGGTATTTTAAGACCTGGTATTTTACTCTTAGACCACACCTCAATTTAGACTAACCACATTTCAAGCATCACAGGTGGTTACTGGTCAGCCCAGTTTTAGACAGTGGTTCTCAAGGGGCAAGATTTTCCTCTAACAGGGTGTACTGGACTGTGTCTGAAGACATTTTTGATTGCCATGATTGTGGGAGGGTGGATGGTGCTATTGGTATCTAGTGGGTAGAAGCCATGGGTGTTGCTATATATCCTACAATATATGCAGAACAGCCCCTCTCCACACTCCATAAAGAATTTGGTCCTAAATATTAATCATAACATCCTTGAGAAACCATGCTCTAGAGTAATCCTTAAAATAAAAGTTTAAAAGTATATAACTAATAAGCTAATGGCAGGGGGGAAGAGAATAAACAAAATATTACTAATGTAACAGAGCAAAATAATGGAAAAAAAGAATAGAGAAAGGATGGTGCAAGTAGAAAGCAAACAGTTGTATTAGTAAAATAACATTAACTACAAATGGATTAATATTCTAATTAAAGATTAACATTGTCAGATGTGGAGAAAGTCTCTGCCTATATGTTGCAAAGGAAACATTTTAAATATAAAGATACAGAAAAGTTGAAGGTAAAATGGTTAAAAAGTTTTGGCCATGAAAACTCTGACCAAAATAAAACTGGTATGGCTATACTAATATTAAAATAGGTTTTAGGAGAGATCCAAGAGTGCAGACAAGTGGAAGCTGCACTAACCTCCTCCCAGAACAAATCTGGAATTACCACTAAATTGTAGAGAAATCATCCGGAGTAACCAACTGAATAATAACCAGAGAGAAGCCTTATAACCACAGGAAGACAGAAGAAACCCCTTCCCCAAAATGTGTGGAGTGTGGAGGTACGGAGTGTGGAGGAGGTATGAGAAGGCTGGCTGGCCTCCCACAGGCAGCAGCTGAAGTTCCAAAAGGAAATTTCAGTGGCTGGGGGGTTCTCCCAGAGAATTGTAGGGTCTAAACCCAAACTGGGCTTCCAAACCCAAAGCACCAGAGCTAGAAAGGAACCCAGATAACATCCAGCTGTGAAAGGTGGTGGGGTTTCTGTTTACCAGAGAGAGATAGCTAGAGACACAGAGAGTCTTTTAAAGGGCCAGTGCATAAAATTTCACTTGCAGTCACTTACCCTTGACTCTGGCAAAGGGAGGGGGGTGGCAGAGTGGATTAGAGACACTTGAAGAAAGCCTGGGGATGGTGGCTTTGGGGACAGAACTGAGAGAGAGCAGCAGTCAGGATCCCTGTGCTGAGCCATTCCCCATACTACCGGAGCCATCTTTCTCAGGCAAAGCAGTCCCCTCCAAGTGGCATCAGCCTGAGGGGAAGCAATAGCCCCATTGAAAGGAATTGTTCTCTCCACCCTATAAAGCTTAAGCCTGACTGCTGATTACAGATTGGCTAGATTAACAATGGAAGAAGATAACCACCGACTGTGGATCGGTAGAAAACAGTATGGAATTCCTCAAAACAACTAAAAATGGAACTGCCTTTTGACCCGGTGATTCTACTGTTGGGATTATACTTTAAGAATCCGGAAACACCTATTGAAAAGAACCTATGCACTTCAGTGTTCATAGCAGTGTTATTTACAATAGCCAAGTGCTGGAAACAGACTTAGTGCTCATCAGTAAGTGAGTGGGTAAAAAAACTGTGGTACATTTACACAATGGAGTACTATGCAGCAGAAAGAAGACAGAACTTTACCCCTTGCAACAGCATGGATGGAACTGGAGAGTATTATGCTAAGTGAAGTAAACCAGGCTGTGAAAGACAAATACCATATGATCTCACCTATAAGTGGAACCTAATCAACAAAACAAACAAGCAAGCAAAATAGAATCAGGAACACAAAAATAAAGAACAAACTGACAGTGACCAGAGTGGATGAGGGTAGGGAATAATGGAGGAAAGAAAGGGAGGGGTTGAGTCAAGGAACATGTATAAAGGACCCAAAGACAAAGACAATGCGGAGGGAGATTGAATGTGGAAGTGCAGGATGGGTGGAACAGTAGAGACTAATGGGGAAAATGGGGGCAACTGTTACTGAACAACAATAAAAATTTTTTCAATAGTAGTAAGTGGAAAAAACAATAAAAACAACAAGTTAAACTACATCAAACTGAAAAGCTCTGCATAGCAAAGAATACCATCAACAAAATGAAAAAGCTACCTACAGAATTGGAGAAAATATTTGCAAACTTTATATCAGATAAAGGGTTAACATCTAAAGTATGTAAAGAACTCAACAGTCATAACAACAAAACAAATACAGTCTGATTAAATAATAAGCAGAATATCTGAATAGATATTTTTTCAAAGAAGATATACAAATGGCCAACAGGTACATGAAAAAGTGCTCAACACCACTAATCACCAGGAAAATGCAAATCAAAACCACAATGAAATACTACCTCACACCTATTAGAATGGCTGTTGTCAAAAAGACAAAAGACAAGTGTTGGCGAGGATGTGGAGAAAAGAAAACCCTGTGCACTATTGATGGAAATGCATATTGGTGCAGCTACTGTGAAAAATGCTATGCAGGTTCCTTAAAAATTTGGAAATAGAAATACCATATGAGCCAGAGATGAGGAAGAAGATGGAGATGCAGTGCCAGAAAGCAAACTGTAATCAGACAATCTGCTAGAAGGGTTCTGATATTTAAGGTTACTTTTGATTACTTTTACAACATGAACCCTTCTATGGTATGGGCACCGAAACTAAGGTTAACAGTGGAAGGATTGGCACTGTTTCTCTAAAATACTTCTCTAGAAGCATTTTTAGAGAAAAAAAAGTAGAGGAGTCAGACAGAGATTAAGTGTATTACTGTAAAGTTACACCAAGTGTGCTTGCTTCTCCTGTCTCCCCTTCCAACTGTTCTACCTCTGTCATGACCTGCGACAGCAAGACCAACCCCTTCTCTTCTTCCTCCTCCTTAATGTATTCAGCATGATGATAAGGATGAAGATCTTTATGTTGATCCACTTTCACTTAATGAATAGTAAATCATCATCATGCTAGATAGTTAATAAACTTGCCTGTTTTGAGTGTGTAGTGTTTTCATGAAAAAATCTGAGTCACCATCATTGCCTAAGTATTTATCTATCTTTTACTCATTCCACTTGCCATCCAAATGCTCTGACTGTGCATATTTTTACTTTTGTTACCAAGCGAGGGCTTGCTGCCCGATATGCATAGAAACCAATACTATGATATCAGCTTTTGCGAAAAGAAAAGGCTTTTATTTGTGAGTCAATTGACAAGGAGACTAGGGGCAGGGCTCAAATCTGTCACCCTGATCCAGGGTTTAGAACAGGTTTAACATGTTGCAGCACAAGATCTCCCCGGACAATGGTTCCTTTGCTTATGAATGGGATCTTGTGTTTAGTGTCTGGTCATTTCCAGGTTCTTTGGTTCCAGTGAGGAAAATGGTTAAGGGTTCACAAGTATTACTTTTGAGTGGCATATCCAAGGTTTACACTTTGGTTCTGGGTCTTGTTAGAAGCAGGATAAGACCAGTTTGAGCTAGTTCTGTGGTTACACTTTGAGGTGTATGAGTTATATTTTAACTTTCTGATTGATCTTTCCTTGGATATAAGCATGAGCAATGGCAGAGGTATCAGCCATTTGAAAAGAAGCACTGTGTTCCACCAGGATGTCTATAAAATGGATTTCAGTTATTCTGCTGCAATAGCTGAGTTGTAACTTTAGCCCTGGGAGCTGTGGAAAGGTACTGGTGTGGACCACAGAATATAGCCATTGGATCAATACAAAGATAATCCTGGATGAATTTGTCAAGAGAGGTCATGAAATAATTGTTCCAACATCTTAGGCTTCCTTTTTTGTTGATTCCAACAAATCATCTGCTATTAAATTTGAGATTTACCCTACATCTTTAATTAAAAATATATGGTGCTATTATTTTTCATGCAGCTGGCAAAATAAGTAGACAAACAATCTGCCAAAAGATACATTTTAGACATATTTTTCACAAATGCAAGAAATGTTTTGGAATTGTCTGATTTTATTGAAACACTGTAAAAATGTCATTTTAATATGAAACATAACAAAACTGCAAGAATCAAGGCTTCATGTCATTCCTGTAGATGCCATTATACCCTGTGGAGAGCTGCTGGCTGAGCCACTGAAATATCTTTAGTGTACACTTCCTGCTTCTCTCCTGTTACACAATTGAAAAGCATATCGTGGAGGACTTCCAATCCTTCTATCCTATGTACTTGTTATGTAAGAATTAAGTGATCAATCACCTTCACAGAGAGGGTAAAAATTATGATATATGTGTTTTATTTTGTCTTTTGGTTCCAAACATTTAATGCGAACTGGGATCAGATTTATAATGAAGCCCTGGGTAGGTCATGTTTTCAGTGGGTAGCATGAAGTCCTAACTTTCCTAGTGCCTTGGAGGATGAGTTTGCATAAATATAAAGTCAGAGTGGGAGGAATCTGTCTTTATAAGTGAAATGATGAAATAATAGATATGATCTTTCAGTCCATACATATTATAGAAATGCTTCAATTATAAGGTCAGTTTGAGCCTTGTGGTCCATTACTAGCACAGGACACTCCAGGAAGTCAGAGACCACAAACTGAGACACTGTAGATTTTTTTAAGCAATCACATAGCCATTCTTATTTATTGGTTTGTTTGTAATAAGCTTTATTTTATAGAGGGGTTACAGGTCCTCAGCAATATTAAGTAGAAATTTTCAATATATGCCCTGCCCACACATATATATTGCCTTCTCTATTGTTAACATCCCCAGCAGAGAAGTACATTGGTTATAATTGATGAAAGTATATTATATCATTATCATCCAAAATCCATAGTTCACATTCACTCTTGATGTTAATCTATGATGTCATGTATCCACTAGTATAGGATTTTACAGAGTAGTTTCACTGGCGTAAAAGTTCTCTGTGCTCTGCGTATTCATTCTACATGTCAATTTTACTATAATTTTTTTTGTCTTCAATAAGAGGCATTAGAAATTTCCCTAATTATCTTCATCAAAGCAGACAGATGTGTATACTGAGGAGTTACATATTTCTAGCACAATATCTATGGAGCATCGAGGACAATGTTTCCCCTTGCAGAGCTTTGTTTCATTTAAATTAAACTATTTTCCCCTATTACCTGAAGGAGTTCTTTACAACAAGATAAAGTGGCTTTATCTCAGATTCAGGAGCCTATAATTTGAGGTTTCTAATTATTACATGTTCCTCCATTAAGTATTTACAGATCACCTGCTTTGACATCTTAAAATCTTGTTGAAGGGTAGACATACAAGTTATTACTCTATATTTTTAAAAACATGTCTCTTTATTAAAAGAAAAATAGGACAAAATTATGGGTGAACACATTTATCTCCATATTTTATGAAAACTTTCCAGCTGTTTTTCTGCAAATACTTTTACTTAATCTATACATATTATTTAGCTCCTAATATGAACCAAATGCAGTAGTAGCCATACTTTCAAAAACCTCACAGTGTACTTGGAACATAGGGGAATAACTTGCTAAATTGTGGAATATGGATTAAGTACTTCAAGGAAAGGTGTCTCCATGGGTGTGGTAGGGTTAATAATTAAGGAGTAGAAATTATTGTTTATATCTGCATTAGTGAATTTCAAATCTTTACAGAATAAGCAAATACATGTTTAATTCTTTAGAGCTTAGATTAATACTTGTTTATGATTCTAAATATACCAGGTGACATTTGATAAAAGCCTATTGACTCTTTTATTTACATGAACAAAATATGTATAAAACATATATTTTGTAACTGTATTTTCAAACCAAGACACAATTTAAACATCTTTGGCTACATTATTCCAGGCTCCTTTCAGAAAATTGCCTGGTATAATCACATTCTCTCCAGCAATTGTTTGCTTTTTTATCCCTTCAGGAAGACCTGCTCCATTATGTGAGTTAAAGGGGAAGGCTGAAATGTGGCTCATTTAAACCTATTGGGTTCTTGAATCTCCTCACCCACTCTGACCACATTTTGACTTTGTTGGAGGACTCCATGGCAAACCTTCTAAACCCCTACTTAAGGTAACTTATTCCTGTTGGTTTTGCTTTGTTTACTTTGACTTTTCTGTAGAAATGTATCTGTATTCTTTATTTAGGATATTTGATCCCAACAAGAAAGACATGGGAAGCTGGACAAAATGACCTGCCAATTAAAAACAAACATTTCAATACCATTACAAGAATATGAATTTTATTATCATTACAAAAAGATGTATTATACCTGAGAGACTTTGGGTATATGGTCAGTTAATTAAATATAGGCCTCATTATTCAACTCATAAGAAGATGTCTGTCATTCATTCAAGAATATTTTAAAAGTGACTAGTATAGTCCAGAGATAAATAATAGATATGCAAAGAAATAATGTAGACACACCCACAGCTGACATTCTTCTTGAAAAGATGAAATTTAAGCAAGTAATAAAAATTGTGTGATCTTGGCTGGGTAGCTTAGTTGGTTGGAGTGTCAGCCCATATATCAAAAATGTCACATGCTCGATCTCTGTTAGGGGTGTGTATAGGAGGCAACTGATCAATGTTCTCTCTGACATTGATGTTTCTCTTTCTCAAATCAATAAAGATATCCTTGGATGAAGATTCAAAAAAATGTGGAGTATTATAATAAGGAAAGACTACAATGCTAGAGAATACCCAGCAAGGATCAAAGAAAATATTTCATATTAATGATGTTAAGTGAGACCTGAAGGATGTGCAGTAATAGGAGGGAGGGATGGGGAGAAAGACACAAAAAGTAAAGCAGGAAGAATAATAATGACAGTGCCTAATTAGTCCAAATTTAGTGTAGTGGAAAGAGACTGAATAAAGAGGCAGGTGGTGCTGGAAAAGTAAGTTAGAGATAAGTAATTATAAGAATTTTGAAGCATCCTATATTTTGTATATAGGACAATGGTGCCTCAGTCTCCTTCAAAGTAGGCACATTGAGACCTCATAGAGTTCACCCAGTGTCATTAGCAACTGCAACACGATGTTCCTTCTGCTCTGGGAGCAGAAGCCATGGAACAAATTTTTCCACAACATGTTTCATGCCAAAATTCTGCATCAAAATCTTGAAAGATGGTACTCTTGAAAGATGTACCACTTTACATTAAGGGAGAGTGAAAATGTTAATAGGTGTGGGAAAAGAGGAAGAGAAGCAAGGCAAGGAGAAGGATGAATAAAAGTGTAATTTGAATAATTTGTAATAGTAGCTGTTGTTTTTAAGTAGCTGTTGCAAAATTAAGACTTGAATCCAAGTCAATGATTTATAAAACCAGTCATTATTTTTTAGTATATAAAGTAATTTGTTCCCCCAACCTACTTGATTTCTATTAATTATTAGGATCCCAGATAATTTCTGTACTTCCCCTTTATGAAATAAGAAGTTGGCAAATTTCAACAACATTCTGAAACATTCTTCCAGACTTGACTGTATATGCTCCAATAAAACTATACAGAGAGATATAATCAGGTTTTATAAATATGCATATAAATTTCACACTGAAGATATATGTAGAAGGAGAGTAGGGCTAAATCTTAATTCCTTTTTGGTTCTTTTTTGTAGTTCTTCAGATGATCTTTTAACAAGCATGTGCTATTTTTATAAGAATGTCAAAGAATGAGAATAACCAGTCCATGTTAGTGATTAATCTGCAAATGAGGCTGCATTTCTATGTCACTATAGGAAACCATCTTCCGTAGCATGGTTGAAAAAGGCTATTGGTGGAGAACTAAAGACACAAAACATTGAACACAGGGACTATAAATGTTGCTGCAGATTACTGGAATCACACAGATACCAGGATGCCAATGTTAGTCTTAGAAAAGTACAGTGACCCTCATATGAAACTAATACCATCAGGGTGTAATTGTACCTTTGAAGAACTTTCTGGACAATGTAGAGTTTGCAAAGTAAAGGTTTGAAAATTGTTTCTTATTTTCTATTTTCTGTAAACAAAAAAAAAACAAGTTAAAAAAAAGCTTTGCAACAATGATTAGGAAGAGAAAGTACAAATTTCATGTTGGAAAGATTGTCATTGTTTTCCAGAGAGAAAATAACAAATAATAAATTTAAAGCAGGACAGAAAAAAGATGAATATGCAGTTTTGACCAGATATCCAGAAAATTTAGGTTCCTCTACATTTGTGTTTTTGGTAGAAAAATACATTGAGCAATGAGGAATTACTCTAAACCAGAAAGTAATAAATGTATTTAAATTGGTAAGGATCTGGGACCACAAGTAAGAGTAATTCTGAAACAATTCCAGGTATGCTTGGCTTTACCAGGAGTTCTATACAGTTGACCCTTGAACAATGCAGGTTTTAGGAGCACTGAGCTCCTCTCTTCCCATAAAAAAATCCATGTGTAATCAAAAGACAAATTAAATAAAATGGAGTAAAAATAATCTATTCAACAAATGGTGTTGGGAGAGCCGGACAGCTACATGCAAAGAAAATCAAACTCCATCACCAACTTACACCATACACACAAAAAAAATTCAAAGTGGATAAAACACTTAAATATAAGTTGTGACACCATAAAAAGTCCTAGAGGAGAACATAGGCAGGATAATCTTAAGATATGCCATGCAGCAATATTTTCACCAATACGTCCCCTAGAGCAAGGGACATAAAGGAAAGAATAAACAAATGGGACTTCATTAAAATAAAAAGCTTCAGCACAGCTAAAGAAAACATCAGTAAAATGAAAAGAGAACCAACCATATGGGAAAATGTATTTGCAAATGATACCTAGGACAAGGGTTTGCTCTCCAAAATATGTAAAGAAATCACATGACTCCACTCTAGGAAGACAAACAACCCAATTAAAAAATGGGCAAAGGACCTGAACATACACTTATCCAAGGAGGATATACAGAGGGCCCAGAGACATAAGAAAGGATGCTCAGCATCACTAGTGATCAGAGAAATGCAAATTAAAACCATCCTGAGATACCACATCACACTGGTCAGAATGGCCATCATAAGCAAATCAACAAACAACAAGTGCTGGTGAGGTTGTGGACAAAAAGGAATCCTAGTGCACTGTTGGTAGGAATGCAGACTGGTGCAACCACTATGGAAAACTGTATGGAATTCCCTCAGGAAACTAAAAATGGAACTGCAATACCATTACTGAGATTATACCCTATCCTGAATCACCAATCCTGAAACACCAATTCAAAAGAACCTATGCACCCCAATGTTCATAGTAGCACAATTTACAATAGCCAAGTGCTGGAAACAGCCTAAGTGCCCATTAGTAAATGAGTGCATAAAAATCTATGGTGCATTTACACAATGCAATACTATGCAGGAGAAAGAAGGAAAAGTCTTTTGTGTCAGCATAGGTGGAACTGGAGAGCATTATGCTAAGTGAAAGAAGCCAGGTGGTGAAAGACCAATCCATATGATCTTACCTATGAGTAAGTGGAACCTAATCAACAACAAAAAAAAACAAGCAAGCAAAATACAACCAGAGACATTGAAATAAAGAACAAACTGACAGTAACCAGAGGGGAGGGGAGAGAGGGATAATGGGGGAAAATAGGGGAAAGAGCATTAAGGGACATGTATAAAGGACACATGAACAAAGCCCAAGGGGGTGGTTTCGAGGGTGGGAGGTGGGGATGGGTGGGGTTAGGGGGTGTGATGGGGTGAAAATGCAGACAACTGTAATTGAACAACAACTTTTAAAAAAGATAAATTAAAGTAAATCTTGAGACAAATGAAAATGTAAATACAATATACCAAAATGTATGGGATGTAGCAAAAGCAAATCTAAGAGGGAAGTTCATAGTGATTAACACCTCCATTAAGAAACATGAAATATTTCAAATAAGTAAACTTTAAACCTCAAGAAACTAGCACAGAAGAACAAACAAAACTCAAAGCTAGTAAGTGGAAGAAAACAATGATTAGTATAGAAATAAGTGAAATAAATAAAAAGATAATAAAAAAGAGCAATAAAACTAAGAGTTATTTTTGAACATGTAAGCAATATCAATAAATCTTTAGCTAGATTTGCCAAGAGAAAAAGAGAGAGAACCTAAATAAATAAAATCAGAAATGAAAAGAGACATTATAATTGATATCTAAAAAGTAAAAAGGTTTATAAAAGACTATTATGAACAATTATAGATGAACAAATTGGACATCCTAGAAAAAATGGATTAATTTCTAGTAACAGATAACCTACCAAGGTTAACTTATGAATAAACAGAAAAATCTGAATATACTAATTACTAGTAAGGAGATTTAATCAGTGATCAAAAACCTCCCAATGCAGAAAAGTCAGGACCAGAGGTCTTTACTAGTGAATTCTACCAGACAATTAAAGAAGTAATACTAATCCTTCTCAAACTCTTCCAAAAAGTAGAAGAGGAAGGAACACTTCCAAACTCATTTTATGAGACAGCACTTCCCAATGTCAAAACCAGACAAGGATACCACAAGAAAAAGAATTATAGGCCAATATTCCCAAAAGTGGTGGAAGTAGGTGAAAGTGGTAAAAAAATACTAATTTCCAGTTATAAGATAAATAAATTCCGGGACTATAGTTAACAATACAGTATTGCATATTTGAAAGTTGAAAGTTACTAAGAATAGATCTTAAAAGTTTTCATCATAAGAAAAAGTAACTATGTGCAGTGATGGATGTTAAGTAAACTATGTGGTAATTATTTCACAATATAAACATATCAAATCATTATGTTATACACCATAAACTAATACACTATTATATACAACTATATCTCAATGAAACTGGAAAGAAAAGAATTTGCAAAATAAGGGTTTTTTTAAAAGATTTTATTTATTTATTTTTAGAGAGGGAAGGGAGGGAGAAAGAGAGAGAGAGAGAAACATCAATGTGTGGTTGCTGGGGGTCATGGCCTGTAACCCAGGCATGTGCCCTGACTGGGAATTGAACCTGCAGTGCCTTGATTCGCAGCCCGTGCTCAGTTCACTGAGCTATGCCAGCCAGGGCGCAAAGTAAGTTTGATACATACTTGACAATAAAGCATAACTGTTAATTGTCCTGAATAGTAATTAAGAATCTGTGGTTGGCAATTTTTTAAATGACTGCAATTATATTACTGCCATAAACTGTTTTCTCCTTTTTAAAAATTATTTTTCTTGATATTTTTTCAATAAAAATGGTAAATATTAAAAATCTGATCCTATATACAGTTTCAATTTGATTACATTCAATACTAACATATTTAAAAATCCAAGACCTTGGATTTCTAATTCACAGGCTGATGGGTATTAAATGGTTTAAATTCATGTTGTTGAAAATAAATTGTATTCCTAAAGCTTCATCCTCTAGATCCAGTCAACAATCAGGTAGACAAGACTACTCCTCTCATCTATCGGAACCCTCCCCTGAACTGCCCCCCATCCCTAGGGACCTCACATCCCTGGTCCCCACCATAGGTGACATCATTACATAGAGAAAAGGAGCAAGGTGAACAAAGTAGGTGATGGGAAAGGCCAGGAAATAATGCATCCAAGATTTTCATTTATTTCTTCATTCAAAAATATTTGGGTGCCTTTCCTAGAGCTAGTGTTCAAGCTTTGGACAACATGTCTTTTCTGTTTCCTTAGGACTTGCCTGAGAGTACAAGGCAGCACAAATAGCACTCTGAAGCAGTGGATAAATGCCTAGAGTTAAGAAATAACTCTTTACTCAGCTTTTCACATAATGCAAGTGCTGGCTATTGTTTTTGGCTGCCAAGGACACCTGTCAAATTACTGGCCAGTTCCCATCACACTTTCCTTTAGTGGCAAAGCTTATATTCCTGAGCACGTGGCTCAGTCCAGGTCAGTCAGAACACTTCTGCCTCTGCTGAGGTAAGTCATATGATCCAAATTGCACTATTTCACCAGATGGAGATAGCAAGGAAGGCCTTGCTTTTGAATCTTGGGGTTAGTTGCCAGCGATCATATTTCTTATCTTGTGGAGAATGTTTGTTTGTAATAGAAGATAATGAAACCATTAGAGAAATAGCATAAATTATAAATACAGAAAGAGGGGGGGGGGGGGAGAGAGAGAGAGAGAGAGAGAGAGAGAGAGAGAGAGAGAGGCATTGAGTGGTGTTTCCAGATCTGAGGTTCTAAAAGCTGACATTCCTCAGCTTGTTAGCTGATGAAAGATTTTGGGCAGAGGAGTCGGCCTCCCCAACTCTGTATCACACCTTACAATCAGGAGTTGAAAGCAGCAGTGTTAAGAATGTGTTTTGTAAACAGCTCCTTCATCCTCTGGCCCCCAGGTCCTTATCTTCTATCAGCAATGTCCTCAGCTCACATTTCCCAAGAAAAACAACTCTTGTAAGGTACAAAGGAGTGCTAATTTCAGGGAAGACATCCATTCCGGGGAACCAAATCTGTGGAGATTCAACTCGTCTACCAAGTGAACAATCTTTTACAAAATTAAACAAAACCTCTCTTTTTATAATTGTAGTCATTGTTTTACAGTTACATAACAACAACAAAAAAATTTGAGAGGGTTAATCAGTAGAAAGGAACTGTTTGTCCCAAATATGTTTCCACGTTTTTGTGACACACAGAAAAAAACTATTGGCAGCTTTGAAATGGCTGTTTTTAGCTCCTACTCTTCTAAACCAAGGGGGCAAGATGCAGTCTTAGCTCTAGCTCAAGTTATCTTCCACCTTTCTTTCTCCTAGCAGTTTGTGCCAGAAGCTTCTCACAGTTTATGCCCTGCAAATTGGAATTTAACTTATAGGGATGGCGATGCAGGTGATTTTCTTTTCTGTTTTGCTTCCGATATCATTCGAATGTTCCTGTGCAGATCATAAACATTTGCCTGAGCTTATTCTGTGAGGACTTTGAAATGTAGAACTGAGACAAAGTAAAATGCCAAGGAAAGAAATAGAAATTTAGGAGAAACTACAGCAGATGTAACTAATACCTGTGGCACATTCTTGGGGGCAGGACCAGAGCCTTCAAGAGACCATGTTAGAGAGTAATGCAGATTAGAACCCAACACAGTCCAAATAACTCTGTTTGGGTGTAGTATAAGCCCTCCGAATGTACTGCCCTCGCTGTTCCCATGGCTGCCGAATAACAGTGGCAATCTTGATCGGCTTCTTTCAACTTCAGTTTCACAATGGCCCTCTCTTCAGTCTTGATGCTTTTGCTGCTTGACTTGGATCTTGAGCTGGTCCCACCTTTTTCCTGCTTTTGCTATGGGTATTAAGAGCATAAAGGGGAGTTTGACTTACCATATGACAAGAGCTATGACACTAGATAGTTTTGGTATTATTTTCATTCCTAT